>NW_026067909.1:16640133-16695175 GCF_014885135.2 Alexandromys fortis
CTGTGGGCACCAGGCTTACCTACCTGTGGGCACCAGGCTTACATACCTGTGGGCACCACTCACCTACCTGTGGGCACCAGGCTCACCTACCTGTGGGCACCAGGCTCACCTCTCTGTGGGCACCAGGCTCACCTACCTGTGGGCACCAGGCTCACCTACCTGTGGGACCAGGCTCACCTACCTGTGGGCACCAGGCTTACCTACCTGTGGGCACCTACTGGCTTTGGTTCAGGTAGTTCTGGGAGTGGAAGAGGAAAAACTGTGGTTAGGTGGTGGGTGATGTGGTCAGTCATAAAGGTGAGGAGCCCCGGGGAAGGGAAGGTCGGAGTGAAGTGACTGTCCCCAGCTCTGACTGGGCTAAGCTCAGCATATCCCTGAGCCATTCAGGTGGTGGCACCATGGTGTGACTTGGGAACATGTGGAGTCATAAGCCAACTGAGCTCACCCAGTCAGAGACCTTTTATAGAAAGAGGAACGTTGGAGATCAAGCCCTTCACCACTTGTGGAACCGGATACTAGCAAGAAGGTGTGAGGACAGGAATGGTCAGCCATGGAATCTAGCCCAGTACTTGAAGCAGGGTGGACATTAACGCTGAAGACAGGGGAGGACTTGGGGACTGGACCTTGTCACGTGGACTTCCCTGATGACTGTGTCCCAAGGGATTGCTGCAGAGGGTGGGGTGAAATCCAGCCAGGTGCAGGGGTCACATGAAGACTGGAAGACAGGAAGTGGGATCAGGGTATACAGGCAACCCATTCCAGGAGCGTCCAACAAGAGGCTGGAGAATGGGAAATGGCATGAACCAGTCATCCACTGATCTAACAAACAGTCCCCAAGATGATTCTCAAAGTCTTCCTTGTTCTCCTTCCAAAATAAGGTCTCGTGTAGCCCAGGTGGGTCTCAAGCCTAGCTCCACCTGCTGAGTGCCGAGATTACAGGCAGACATCACCTCTGCTGGTTTATGCATTGTCAGGCATTGAACCCAGGATTTCAAGCATGCTAGGCAAGCACTCTGCCAGCTGAGCTGTAGCCCCAGCACACTGTGTTTGTGAGACAAGTTCTCAGGTAGCACTCGAGCTCTCTAGGTAGCCAAGGATGGCCTTGAACTCCTGCTCTTGATGCCCCCATCTCCCAAGTGCTGGGATAGGTTATACTACCATTCCTGACACGGAACCGCTTTGAAAATAAAGACATTTTTACTGTGCATATATATGGGCGGTGGTGGTGGTGGCGGCGGTGGCGTGTGTGTGTGTGTGTGTGTGTGTGTGTGCACGTGCCTGTGTATGCAGGTGCTGACAGAGGCCAGAAGAGATGCAGAAACCCTAGAACTGAAGTTACAGGCAGCTGTGAGTTGTTGGATGTAGGTGTGGGGAACTCCAGTCCCCTGAAAGAGCAGTACATGCTCTCAACTGCTGAGCCATCTATTCAGTCCAGAAGTTTCTGTCTTAATTGTGAAAAGTCCCAGGTGGTTGATACAGATTCGTGGATGACTGTCCTCACAGGGAATGCAGCCCCTTCCTGCTGTGGCCCAGCATTGTCTCCTAAAGTCACTGGGCTCATGTGTCAACCACAGAGGGCAAGAAGGTACAGTGAATCTACCTGACTTGGCCTTTATTAGCTAGAGTTGAAGGTGACACACAGTAATTCTGCCCTCTGTTCAGTGTTGAGAGGTGTGGGTGGGTAGAGACTTGGTTCCAGCTCCACACTGGGAGACAAGATGGAGGGGCTGTGGACAGTAAGCTGCCATCACTCTAGGGCGAATGCGTCATCAGTGCTTTGTGAGAAGACAGGATAGCTGGCTCATGTGCCAATGGAAGTCCCTGGTTAGAAATCGGGATCTTGATGACTGGTAGACGTGGGGGCATTGGTTGTAGCCAGGTTCCTTGAGCCCCAAAGGGGTAGGCCCTGGAGTCCAGTGGGGGGTGTGGCCTAGATGCAGAAGTGAGGTGCTCCTGGGGCCCCAAGGAATGGCCCTTTATCATAGGGTATTGGGAAGACAAGGTGACATAAGAGACAGGCAGGCAGTGGGGAATGGGGACATTGCAAGTTTGAGTACAGAAGAGATGTGTGTCTTGGGGGATTCACCTGGTGTCCCTTCAAGGCCTGTGATAAGAATTTGTAAGTGGGCCCAGGGTCCTCTCCAGCCATGGAGGGCTTGACCAGTAGCCAAAGGAAGCCTGGGAGAGTGTTTTGGGGAATATTATTCTAAGGTGTGTTGCTTTTGTTTATGCTGTATTTGTTTAACTCTGTGAAGCTGTGATTCTTTGCCTGTTTAAAACATCTGATGGCCTAATAAAAAGCTGAACAGCCAGTAGCAAGGCAGGAGAAAGGACAGGCTGAGCTGGCAGACAGAGCGTTTAAATAGAAGGAGAAATGAGGAAGAGGAGGAGCAAGAGAACAAGGAAAGGAGGAAGGACATCAGGGGCCATCCACCCAGCAAGTCACACAGCAAATCATGGAGAAAGAAGTAAAGAAAGGTATACAGAAATAGAGAAAGATAAAAGCCTAGAGGCAAAAAGGTATTCAGGATAATTTAAGATTAAAAAAAAAAGCTGGTAAGAAACAAGCTAAGCTAAGATCAGGCATTCATAACTAAGAATAAGCCACTATGTGTGATTTATTTGGGAGCTGGGTAGTGGGCCCCCCAAAAGACAAAAGGGTAAAGCATCACACTATAGTGAGGCACCCAATGTGAGGCTCAAATATCCATCTAGAACCTAAGAAACACGGACAAAAAGAGAGAAAGAAAGGAAGAAAGAAAGAAAGAAAGAAAGAAAGAAAGAAGGAAGGAAAAAGGATAGGGCTTCTTTAAGAGGCATGGCTGTTCAGCCGGCAGTGATAAATAGAAACTAGAAACATCCAGCTAAGTAAGAACCATTTATGACAATGCAGGTACCAGCTTCCACAATTAGAAAGGTTTAATGAAGTTTTTGGTCATTAACCTCCAACCAGGGTGCAAACTTTGGGCTTGGCTTTCAGGACCGGATCCGAGAGTGGGTGGAGTCAACTACAGGGCATGTGGAGGACCCAGGTGTAGCTTAGCAGTCTAAAGTTTGCTCATGCGGCCAAAAAAGGCTAAAAGATATGCAGTAAAAGAGGCCCACATGGAAAAACCTCTAAACAGGTTCCAGTGTGCTTTACACTGTGAAAGAAAGAAAATGGGTATAGGCGGTTATAGAATGAAATAAGGAATTAAAAAAATAAAGAGGAGTAAGAGTAATATAAAAGAGAAAGCCACACAAAGATGGGAACACACAGGGAGTCTGGATCCCGTATAGTATTATGTTGACTTTAAATTTTTTGATTGCTGAAAAGCAAAGGACAGCTGCTGAGAGACCTGGGATTGAAAGAGGGGCTGTGGAAATAAACCAGCTCGGATATTTTAAGAATGGCTTAACTTTTAAAAAGTCAAAAATGTATTTGTCAACATACATGGAAATCAGTGATGCTTTGGAGAAGTGGTTTTGCTTTTGTTACCACAGGAAATCAAGAGGCTGTGGATTCATTCCAGGTTGATTTGGATCTGGTTTGATCAGGGGAGACCTCCTGAAACTTGACAGGTGATACTTACCAACAGGGTTTTAACTGGTCTTCCCAGGACTTGGCTGTTATCTCAGATTTTCTCTCTGGGACCCTAAAAATACTTCACACACACTCAGCAGAACACAAGATCCACATCTCAAGAGAAAAGGGAGTGTGGGTGGTCTTTGGTTAGTTGTGGGTCATGAATGTTTGTTATACATATGGGGGATATACGAATATGGGATAAAAAGACAACTATCAACCTCAGATATTTTGTATTGGCGTGGATTTTGATATATTGATACATATTTAAATTCAATTTTGCTATGCTGTATATATGTTTTCGCTCTTGTTTAAAGGACTTTTGTATATTGATACAAATTTAAGGCAATTTTTGTTACAACATATTGTATAATGTTTTTGCTTTTGTTTAAGGTATTGTACTTATGCAGTTCATTTAAAAATGTAAAATTCTAGTTTTTGAAAGCTATTATTATGAACTATTTGGGATAATCAAGAAACACAGCAGAAGTTAGTCATCTATAACAATTGAATTTGTAGATATGCTAAGTATGTTTTCCAGATCATATAGAGATATGTTTTAGACAGATGGTCTTCAAATACTTCAAAGACCTTCTTTCTTTCTTCCTTCTTTACCACCCTCCCTCCATTCCTAGAACCTTCCTTCCTCTCTCTCTCTCCTCCTCCTCCTCCTCCTTCTTCTTTTTCTTTTTTCCGTGTGTGCATCCTCCTAGTCCCCCATATCCCGCAGTGATGGCAGCTGCCTCTGTCCTCTAGTCAGGCAGGAGAAAGGGCAGGCCTGGCTGGGAGAGCTGACTATGGGTGACTCAGCAAAGCCCTGGGGCCAGGGCCAGAGTAGTAAATCCAGGAGGCCACTGGAGAAGGTGATAGCCTGAGGTGACTGCTGTGTAGGTGCTGCCAGAGTTCCAGAAAATCTGTCTTTGGGTTTTTTATTTGTTTGTTTTGTTTTGTTTTCGGGACAGGGTTTCTTCTCTGTGTTGCTTTGGATCCTGTCCTGGCACTAGCTGTTGTAGACCAGGCTGGCCTCGAACTCACAGAGATCCTCCTACCTCTGCCTCCCAAGTGTTGGGATTAAAGGCGTGCGCCACCACAGCCCAGCCTGTCATTGGGTTCTTGAGAAGTCAAGAAATCCTCACTGCAGATTCAGAACCCTCACTTGACTCTAAAATGGAATGGGAGGGACTTACCAACCTGTTGCATGTCGTCTTTGAGTGGACCGTTTAGTGTGTGCTCTGAGGCAGGGTGTCATGTAGCCCGTGGCTTTGGAAGTCACTGTATATAACTGATGATGGCTTTAGTTCCCCATAATCCTGCTTCCACTGCACAAGCTCCGGGATGGCAGGCATGTGCCACCACACCTGGTTTTATGCTGCACTGGGAACTGAACCTAGGGTGACAAGCACTCTACCAGCTAGTCTGTAGCCCAGCCCTGAGCAGAGCTCTCTCCATGGCTTCAGAGAGAAAGCTGTAGCCCTTGGGAGCCTTTTCCCTCCCTCTGCTGCCTGGTCTTGACCCACTGGGCATTGACTCCTTTCTGCACACACATAACACCCCATCTCTGTTCCTTTCTGTCCCTTACCAGAACCAGTCATGTCCTCCCAAATCTATTCCCTGGGGCTCTACTATACCCACGTGTAGGGGAGAAGCGCCTGTTGATGTCTGCCCCAAGTAGGGATCCTGATTTAGGTCACAGGTTTCTGTTGTCCTGAGGGTTGGGTCCCAGCCACTATTTTTCTACCAGTGACCCAGGCAGGACTAAAGGCCAGCCTGCCTTTAAAAAGACCAGGGTGTCTAGAGAAGGGGAAGGCCTGTTCTCTAGTTCTCCTTTCTCCAGATGTCCAGTATCTAAGTGGGGAGATGTGAGGTCTCAGCCCATGTATCACCTAGACGATCCTCCAGCCCCTCTGAAGCATGGCACTCCTGGGTATTGCTTGCTCTAAATGGATGCTCTGGGAATCTGGGTCATCACCCTTCCTAGCTCCACTCCTGATAGCTACTGAATGTGTTCTGGACATGACCTCAGGATCACCTTAAAATTACCTCCAGAGCCCCCAAGACCTGCTACCTTCCGTGTTAGTGATGGAGATGACAGTAATGGTGGTGGCAGCCCTGGTGAAGATGGCAATGATGGTGGCTGCTATGATGGTGATATCATAGTGTACTCATGACGATCATGGTGACGATCTTAGGGGCTGCTGGTAATAACGACACAGGTGCTGGTGATGGTAGTGTTGGTGAAGGAGGGTGGGGATAGTAGTGATGAGTGGGGGATGGTAGCGAGAGTGATGATGATGGAAATGTAGTGATGATGAAATGGTGATGACAGCAGTGTTGGGGATGGTGGGGATGATATGATAGTCATGGTGGAGGTGGTGGTGGTGAGGATGGTGTTGGTGTTGGGGATGGTGATGACAGCGATGACGGTGGGGATGATGGTGGATTGGTGATGGTAGGGAAGGTGATGGTGGGGAAGGTGATGTTGATAACGGGGATATTGATGATAATGGTGATGGTGGTAAGGACCGTGGTGAAGGAAATGGTCGTGATGATGACAGTTAATGGCCATTGACTCTTGAGTATGTGTTGGCCGCTATTCTGAGCCCACCGTTTTAATCCTTCTGACATTATTCCTGACCAGGCAGACCATCCCTACACACATATTTGTGGAGGTGATCCCGAGGCAGAGCAGTGAAGCCAGGCCATCTGCTGCCTGTGGCAGAGCCATGGGGAGCTGCGGAACTGCACACAGGCAACCACTCTATCCCAGCATCTGCCTGCTTTCCTGTAGCTCATCACTGTCCTCGCTCCCTAAGCTCCAGGGTCCTCTCCTGCCCCTCCACCTTCTCAGGGAGTGCCAGGAAAGTCCCTTTTGTGTCCTTGGCGGCTGGAAAGGTCTGCCTTTGTTTCCGCACACTACCCACTTGGCCCGGTCAGTCTCTAGACCAGATTTGTGTGCATGTAGGTCCCTAGTAGGCTTTCTTAGACAAAAGTAGCTTCTCCCCTAAGCTGACTTCCAGGGTCACCCCCACAGTGCTTTCCCCCTGCACCCTGCCTGCCTGCCATCCTGGCTAGCACCCAACAGACACAGGGTCCCAGGACGTTTCTTTTGATTCTGGCAGGATTGTGGAGCACTCAGAGCGTTTTCCCTGCTGGCCCCTGGGCTCAGGCAATGGCCAGCTACCTGGAGGCTGCATGCTAGGGAAAGTGACTGGGGTGGCCAGAGGCTGTCAGCTTGGCGTCAGTTAGATAGGGAGCTGGACCTGAGGGCCAGTGTACTGGGGTTTAACTGCCCCCCCATGGGAGTGCCCCTGTCAACCCCTTCTGCCCTACTCCCTAGCTCCCTGCTACCTCGGATGGCGCCTGTGGCTCACTAAACAAATCTGCCCTAAGTAGGTCAAGGATAGTGCTGTGCGGCTGGCTCCACGCTCTTCCTTTCATGTGCCCAGCGGCTCCTGTAAGTCTGGCCTCTCTGCTCCAAAGGGACTTTGCTCTCCTTGCTATGTCAAAAAGATATTTCATGTTAAAATTCAACGCAAGATGTTAACCAGCCACAGGAACGAGGCTGTCATGACAAGGGCTGCTTAAACAGGTTGAACTTCGCACCGGCTTGTTCTGACGAGGGTCCTGCCCACGCTGTGACCAGCTGGTGTGTTTGGACGTGGCTAGGAGAGAATACTGCCCCATCCACTGTGGTATCCTCCCCTGCGGCTCTCTCCAGGTCCTCAGAGTGTCCTGGGGATCCCACCTTTAACTGCAGAGTACACATATGTGCTTGTTGGGAGGGTTGGGGAGTGGGAGCTAGGAATATCTCTTCAGGGGAATGGTTTTAAGAAGGTACCAGGACCAGACTGGCAGTGGTGGGGGAGGTGGGGCGGTGTGCAAATAAGTAGATTTTGGCAGGTACCTCATCTCACCAGGAAACAAAGTGGTGGTGTTTGGCTGGCAGGACACCATCCTGGGGTTTAATCGGGGTCGTTCTTCTTGCATTTTGTGGACCGAGACTTCACACCTACTAAGATCAGAGAATTGAGCCCTGGCCATGGTTTCAACAAAGCTCACAGGCTCTCCGGAGCCAGCAAGGGCTGGCGGCTTTTAGTGCCTGTTCTGCTGGTCCCTTGGAGAAGTCAGTTACCCTCTCTGCATCTCAGAGTCCTCCCCTGGAGCACTGATGATAGTTCTGCTCTCGTGAGGCTCTGGTGAGGGTTGAGTTTGTGTCAATAACTTACACGCATCCCCGGCATGCAGTGAGCACATTGTTCATGCTGTTGCTAGGATGATTAGCATGGTTATTGTCATCATTAGTTTTAATTGTTTTGACAAGGTGGCTTGTAGGTAACTTGTGGGAGCCTCTGGGGCTGAACTTGAGAAGTGTTCCCGGGGAGCTGTGGCTGGCCCAGAGTGGGGTCAGGGTCTGGGGAGCTGTAGCTGGCCCAGAGTCGGGTCAGGGTTTGGAAGCCAAGCAGAGCCCACGCTGTTCGCCACAGAGCGAGGCAGGTGAGAATCTGGGTCGAATGTGAGTCATCCTTCCACATATGCCTAATGTGTGCTCGGTGGCTCTAAAAGAGACCTCCTGTTTTTGTCTATTGAGGACACCTGTGAGGCAGGTGCTGGGGGAACTGGGCTCCTGAGAACGAAACACAATTGGCTCACTCCCAAGCGTGCCTTTTCGGTAGAGTTTAAAAGAGGGTTTGGGGATGAGCTGGAACGTGCCATATCCTGTCTCCTGCAGAGACATCTCAGCCCATGCTCGGTGATGCTGCCTCTCTGTCACTCCTGGAAGGCTCTTCATCCTGCAGCTAGCCTCTTTCTACACCCACACATGTGCATGCTCATGCATGTGTACACACGGGTGCACAACATGGCTGCACCACTCACCCACACCCACACATTGGAGGGACACAAGGGGCAGAGCTTTGAGCAGATGGAATCAGAGAGGGTGAGGCTGTGGCTGGGGAGCCAAATGGACCTTGGACCTCTTCATTCTCCCCTCCCTCCCTTCCTCCCTCCCTCCCTCCCTCCCTCCCTCCCTCCCTCCCTCCCTCCCTCTTTCTCTTCATTCATTTCTCCATTCATCTGCCTGCTGGTCCCATCCATCATTCTCTCTGCTTGAGGGGCTTGGGCTGTGGCTCAGTTGGTAGAGTGCCTGGTTAGCAGGAGAGCCTGGGATTGATCCTGCGGTGCGCGCCTGTAACCCCAGCAGTAGGGAGATGAAAGAAGGATCAGCAGTTCAAGATCATCTGTGCTACAGGGAGTTCAGAGCCAGCTCGGGGTGCGAGAGGCCATGTCTCATACATACATAATAAATAATCAAACACATACATACATACACGCACACACACATACGCAGGATAGCTTGTATTGGGCCTTGGCCCAGAGTTCCGGGCACAGTCTGGGGGATGAATGTACCAGCTGTATGTCTTGGGAGGTGGGGGTAGAGGCCCTCAAGGGTAGGGTCATCCACCTGCTTCTGACATGAAGACAGGCTATCAGGGTAAGGGCTGGCACGGAGGGAGCAGGCAGGCAAAGGTAGGAGGGCCTGTGGGTAGCAGGCCCTTGTCAAGGAAAGGATACTTGCACCTCTGGGGCTGGGAAGGGTCTATTCAGAAGACCATTGTGTGAGGTTGTACAACATGGGCAGGGTGGTGGGAGAGGGGTGGGGACTTATGGAGACTCAGGGTTGTCCATATAGAACCCTGAGGGGGTCTCATAGGGACTTAGGACAGAACCCTGTAGGGGACATGTAGAAACTGCTTTTGCTAGAAAGCATCAACTCAACTCTTCACTTGGCCCAACCAGTAAGAGCAAGACCTAAAGGAAGAGCAGACCACCCCAGGATGAGAACAGTTATCTGTCATGTGGAAGCTATACCATAGGGCACATCGTCTTGTAGCAGCCCAGTTTGATCCCCTGGGGTGATTAACATGTATAACAATTTCTTCTTAAAAAACAACAATAAACAGGGCAGTGGTGACGCTCACCTTTGATCCCAGCACCTGGAAGGTAGCGGCAGGAGAATCTCTGTGAGTTCGAGGCTAGCCTGACCTGTAAAGCAAGTTCCTGGACAGCCAGGGCTACATAGAGAAACCCTATCTCAAAAAACAAAAACAAATAAACAAAAAATAACAACCAAAATCCAAACTAAACCAAACCAACCAAGCAAACAAACAAACCCACCACTAACAACAAACTCAAACAAACAAAAGGATTTGTAAAACAATGGTTTATTTTATGTGTGTGTGTGTGTGTGTGTGTGTGCGCGCCTGCAGAGGTTATAAAGCTTTAGATTCCATGGAACTGGAGTCACAGGAAGTTGTGATCACATGACATGGGCACTGAAAATTGAATTCAGGTCCTCTGCAGGAGCAGTGGGCCCCCTCAGCTGCTCAAGTCTTCCCTGTAACAACTTAAGGTCCACCTTGCAGGGCCTGTTATATTAATGATGGGGCCAAATCTTGACCAGGATTGCTTAATAGTGTACACCTCTCATCGTGGCTGCCCTAATTCTCCTATCCAACGGTAATTATACCAGCACCCCATGGTAAAGTCGGGGGTCACTGGACCCCTTATCTGTTTATCGTCCCAGAGGCCAGTGATTGTGTCTCCTTTGTTTGCTTTATATCATTCCTTTGTCCCTTTAATCGTGTTTGGGGCAAGTGGCCAAAACTAGCTTATTTGGGTTGCTAGAGTCAAGGCCATGAAACTCCAGAGTGGATAGATAAAGTGGGTATGAGAACAGGAGGGCTGGACAATAAATAACCCTTAGGTGTCCAGCTTACACAGCCAAGCAGAACTCAGTGCCATTGACCCAGACAGGACAGCCCAAGGCCCAGGGAAGCTTGAGAGTTCAGTGTGGGTCATTCCGGAAGTTAAAAGGTGACTAATGAAGGTTGCCAGGGCACAGCTGATGTTGGGAGGGTCCTGCTGCCGCGGCCTCTAGGGGCCCCGTGAGAAGGCACTGTGAAGCTCGTGGCTGGCAGCTGGGCTTGCTGTTGTGGCCTGAGCTGGTCACGTGGCTGAGCTGACAGGTTGAGCTGTGTGACTTGGCCCCTGAGGTCTGTTTGATGTGATCCACAGGCTGTGATTGAAAAAACCCAGTCAGTGTTGAACACTGGGAGATTTCACATAAAAGCTGTCGTTTCTAAGTTAAAAAAGAATTCTCTGGGCTCATGAGCTCCACAGCAACAGCTGAACGGACCTGAGTTGCTAATGCCTTTAATTGCATCAGTGAGCAGGTGAGCCCAGTACTTCTAGCAAACAAAGCCCACCTGAGAAAATGCTGCTACCAAAAAATTGTGCTTAACTCTGTTCTTTTGTGTCTAGAATTCCTTCCCAAGCCCTTTCAGGTTTTATGTGATGTAGCTGGCCCATGTTGGCACCATTTGTAAACTGAGACTGCATATTAATTTCCCAGCCACCCAGACCAGAATAATTGCTCAGAAACTCTATTAAGTACAATACTGTATGGCCGATGGCTCAGGCATATTTCTAACTAGCTCTTATATCTCAATTTCACCCATTTCTATTAATCAATGTATCACCATGAGGATGTGGCCTACTGGTAAGGTTATGGCATCTGTCTCCTTCGGCAGCTATGTGGTGTCTCTTTGACTCTGACTACTCTCTCTATATATCTCTGTTTGGATTTCCTGCCTAGCTTTATTCTGCCCTGCCATAGGCCAAAGCAACTTCTTTATTAACCAATGGTAATAAAACATATTCACAGCATACAAAGGGGAATCCCACATCACTTTCTTTTGTTTGTTCTTCCTTCCCTTTTATTTTTCTTCTTCCTCCTCCTCTTCTTCTAGAATTATATGTATGTGTGTTTGTGCATGGGTGTGAATGTAAGTGAGTGCAGGAGCCCACAGGAACTAGGGGTGTTGGATCCCTGGAGCTGGAGTTATAGGTAGTCGTGAACCCTCTGATGTGGTGCTGGGAATTAACTCTGGTGTTCTGGAAGATCAGTGTGTGCTCCTATCCCCTGAGCCATTTCTCCAGCCTTAACTTCTGTCTGTCTCATTTCTTTTTTTAGTGTGACTTTGACAGCTTTGGGAAATAACACGCAGGTATTTTGTAGACACCCTCAGTTTGGGTTTTCCTAATGTTTTTCTTGTGATCAGTCAGGGTATAGGCCCTGGAAAGATCAGTGGATGATAGATATCCTTATCATATACCTGCGAATGTATGCCCAGTGGTGCAGACATGCACTAAGGACCCCCAAGGATGATGGGCAAGGTGGTATCTGTCTAGTGTCTTGGGAACCCTTACTAAGGTTGTTATGGATCAGTTGCCAGTTTCATCTGGTTTCAGCTGCCACAGCAGTCTAGATTCTTGTGTTCTCAAAGGAGATGTATTCAGACAGGACGCAGTAGCAGACCAAGATGTCAGGGTTTGATTAGAGCAAGCAAGGAAATAGGAACATGCTCTTTAGAAAGAGAACAGGCTATGTGAGCAGCATGGACCCTGACTTTGGCAGACATGGGCTTATGTCTTTCCTCTCGCTGGTATCTCCTCCCTGGTGTCTTTCTTCAAGGTGGGCATTGCTGGGAAAGGGGTGTATTCTTTTTAGAAGTCCATTTTTACCCAGAATCCAGTTTATTTCAAGGCTCCCTATAAGATGCAAGGACACGCATCAGAAGGGGAGCTTGATGCTCAGTGCTTAAGAGTCCTGGCTGTTCTTCCAGAGGACCTGAGTTAGTTCTCAACACCCACACTGTGACTCAGCCATCTGTACCTCCAGTTCCAGAGGGTCTGATGCCCTCTTTGGGCCTCTGTGGGCATTGCATGCATGTGGTGCACAGATACTCAAACACATCAAATAAAAATAATAAATCATTTTTCAAAGAGGAAAATGTGTTAAGTTCACTGGAGGGAAGATAAACAGTCCACTGCATATATTCTCCAGGCCAGCAATTCCTGGGAGACAGAGCTGACCTGGCTAGTTGGCCACATGACTCGCTGTTCTTCACTTCCTATCTCATTGGCGCCAACTATCTCTACATCCTGTTTGGGACCTTGACCTGTCACAGCTGGAGAGATCACCACCACCTATGATCCCCTGTGCCTGGTTTTGGGGTGCTATTGGTCAGTTCCTCCAGAACTCACCCCCTACTTACCACAGTCATCACTCAGAACATCTAGTTCTCTGAGTCCCTGCCCCAAGCAACCAGATGTGGAAAAACAACCCAAGTACAGAGGTAAGGCAGGGCAGCTCATTTATATGGCATCTGCCTAGTGTGCAGAAGGCTGTGGGTTCTGTGCTTGCAAAAGACACACACACACACACACACACACACACACACACACACACAGGAGAGAGAGAGAGAGAGAGAGAGAGAGAGAGAGAGAGAGAGAGAGAGAGAGAGAGAGAGCCAGCATTGGTGGGACATAGACAAAGCTGAGAGAATTCACTGCAAGTTCATGGCCAGACCACACCTAACCCTCCTCTGCCCTTTAGTCTCATTATTTCCCCATCGCTCCCTCTTTATGCTTTTGATCTCTTAGCCCCTTCTCTCTTGCTCCCTGCTTTCATCTCTCCCTTGAAGTCTCAGGAAACAACTCATACTGCTCACCATCCCACCCAGCCCTGTGTCTGTACTCCTTCCTCCAACATATACACACAGTTCTTCCCCATGTCCCCATCCACAGTCTCTCATGTTATAACCCCTGATGAGGACAGACTCACCCACTGTGATTTGCTGTGGAATAATCCTCTTGTTTACTGTAAAGATTTGTCATTTGAATTGGTTTAATAAAATGGTGATTGGCCAGTAGCTGGGCAGGAAGTATAGGTGGAACGACCAAACTAAAGATGCTGGGATGAAGAAGGGCAGAGTCTAGAGAGATCGTAGTGGATGCAGAGAAAGCAGGATGTGTAGAAAATGAGGTAACAAGCCATGAGTCACATGGTAGAACTTAGATAAGAAATATGGGTTAATTTAAATGTAAGAGTTAGCTGGTAATAAGCCTGAGCTATTGGCCAAGCATTTGTAATTCATATTAAGTCTTCATGGTTATTGGAAACTGGCAGCTGGGAAAGAAACATCCACCTATAGTGATTGATCTGAGATGTAAATCATAAAGACCTCAGAATCCCACATGAATGTTACTAAGCTGCACGTGTTGAAGTGTATTGAATGAAAAAGTTACGAGTGTCTGGAGTGGTGGCCACTTTGGTCAGTGGCACATGCCTGAGAACACGTGGCTGAATGTTTTTTTTTTTTTGAATTTTCGAGACAGGGTTTCTCCGTGGCTTTTTGGCTCCTGTCCTGGAACTAGCTCTTGTAGACCAGGCTGGCCTTGAACTCACAGAGATCTGCCTGCCTCTGCCTCCCGAGTGCTGGGATTAAAGGCGTGCGCCACCACTGCCTGGCTTTAACTGAATTTTTTTGCTATACTGAATTGGGGTTGGCCCTTATGTACACAGGGCAGATAGATTCTCTTCCACTGAGCCACACACTCAATTCAGTGATTTTAACTATAATTATAGTGTTTGCTTCAGAGCTTGGAGCAGGGGAAGAGAGTCACTAAGAAGCCCTGGCTGGCCTAGAACTTACATCTGGTTTACTTATTAATATATTTATTGGTGTGTGTGTATTCACATGTGTAGATGTGTGTGTGCGCGCGTGTGTGTATGTGAGTGTGTGCATGTGTGTGTGCACGGGTCTATGTGGATGTCTGAGGACAGCTTTGTGTGTACATGTGTGTGCGTGCGTGTGTGCATGTGTGTGCATGGGTCTATGTGGATGTCTGAGGACAGCTTTGTGTGTACATGTGTGTGCATGCGTGTATGCATGTGTGTGTGCACGGGTCTATGTGGATGTTGGAGCACAGCTTTGCAGCTCCGGTTCTCTCCTTCCACCATTCCAGTTGCCAGGCTTGCACAGCAAGGGCCTTTAACTTGCCATCTGTCAGGCTCTTGATCATCTATTCATCTGCTGAGTAGTGTTTTAGTTGTTTCCAGCTCTTGGTAATTACAAATAAAGTTGCTATAAACTTGTGTATATTAACGGTCACAGTGTTCCACGTTTCCTTTCCTCCAGCTGAATGCGCAGGAGAGAGTGGCAGGCCCCATGGTGGGTTGATGCTGAATTTCCCCATCCCAGTCACTCCACAGTCTTGCGGTCTCTGCTACCTTAGCGTCTTGTTCTGCACTGGGCTTTGCATGTAGCCCAGGCAGGCCTTGAACTTGTGATTCTCTTGCCTCGGTCTCCTGAGTGGTGGAGATGACAGGCACACCGCACTCTGTTGCCATTTTCTCTTGCTCATCTTCCTTCTCAGGAGTGCTTGTCCCAGATAAGCATACCCTGATGTGTACCTGAAACTGCAAAAAGCCGCGAGGAGTTAGGTAATTTTTAAAAAAAGAAAAAGGAAAGCAAGCAGAAGTGATAGTGCAGGCCTTTAATCACAGCACCCTGGAGGCAGAGGCAAGTAGAAAAATCTCTGTGGGTTTGAGGGCAGCCTGGTTTACACAGTGATCCCAGGCTAACTAAGACTACATAGTGAGATACATAACATTTAAAAGCCACTAATATCAGACTTTCTGAATATGTCTTTCATATTTTTTGAGATAAAAGATGATCATATATATACTCCTGATTTCCCCCTTTAACTTCCCCAGGTCTCTCTGCAATGCACCTCCCACCTCCTAACCTCGTATCTTTTTTCTTTTTTATATCCCAGTAAGTCCAGTTAGTGCTGCATGGGGGTAGGGCCAGTAGCCACATCATCCATAAAGAATGAATTTTCCCCCAGCAATTATCAACAGTTCCTCAGTAAGAAATGGGGCCAAGAGAGAGAGTCTCCCGTCCGTCTCCGTCTCTGCTGCTGGTGATCACAGTCTCTCTGGGTTCATGGGTTAGAGAACTACATCATGTCCAGAAGTCAAGATGTCATACCTCCTCCCCATCCTCAGGCTCTTGCATTCTTTCTGCCTCCTTTTCCTTGGTGCCCCGAGCCTTGATGCTGATGTCTGTCTAGGGCGGTGTAACAAGTGCTCTATCACCGAGCCACAGCCCAGCCCTTTGTTCTTCTCTTTGCAGACTTGTTTGAGCTAATTCTGCTCTTTGTGTTTTCGTGTAAACATTAGCTTGCGTGTGCTTGTCATGGTTTTGTTGGTCTGTTTCTTTGAGACAGGGTCTCATGAAGCCCAGGCACTCTGGCTATGTAGCCAAGGATAACTTTGAACTCCTCATCTTCCTGCCTCTCTCCTACATCCTGGAATTATAGGCGCCCCCACTTCTGACTGTGCTTGTCTGTTTATATAAAGGAGAATGTTGACATGGAGGTTACATCGAATCTGAGAACCAAACTGTAGAGAATTGGCATTTTAATAATATCGAGCTTCCTAATCCTGAACACAGGCCAAATGTCCATTGTTTGTTTCCTCCTGAGTTTGTGCCTTTGTGCCTCCTAGCGGCATTCACGAGCTGCCCTTCCTTCGCTGATTTATTCCTGGGTATCGCGTCTCCCCATGCCTCTGTTAAGTGGCTTTTGCAATAAGATATTCACTTCTGTAGGTTACTAGTTCCCAGAAATACAGTTGAACTGCAGACATCAAACTTGCACTCGGCAGCCCTGCCAGTCTCAATTGTTTCAGTAACTTAATTCTGAGCTAGCCCAGTGAGCTGGTTGCTTCTTGTTGTTTTTGAGACAGGGTTTCTCCCTGTAGCCTTGGCTGTCCCGGAACTTGCCCTGTAGACCAGGCTGGTCTCAATCTCAGGGATCCACCTGCCTCTGCCTCCTGAGTGCTGAGATCAAAGGTGTGCGTCATCACCGCCCAGTGAGCTGGTTACTTTTAATTGTCATCTACACACAACCTAGACTCACCTGAGGGTCTTACTGAGGAATTGTCTAGATGGACTTGGCTTGTGGACATGGCTGGGGAGCATTGTCTTTAATTTGTGATTGGTGTAGGAAGACCTGCCCTGAATGTGGGGACACCATGTCACGGGCCAGCCCTGAGCTATATGTGAAGAACGCTAGCTGAGCGGAAGCAGGGAGCAAGGATGCTTTGTTCCCACTCTGCTCTTGATCGTGGATGAAGTATGCTTAGCTGCTTGAGTTTCTGCCATGACTTCTCCTCAGTAACAGACTGCGTGAAGGGCTCTAGCAGGCCCCAAGTGTCGCAAACATTGCAGACAGGTTTTGCTCCTTTACCCTTTTTCTTCTCTGATAGAAACCATTACATCCCTAAAGCTGCCCCCAAGGTCTATTTTCTTATTTGGCCACTTCCTCCTCCCAAGGCTGACTACCAAGGTCCAGCTATCAGAGTATTCAAGTCCAACAATCAAAAGCCTCCTTTGGTTGCTCTAATTAACATGTCCAATCAAAATTAAATACCTCATCTTAGCACAGGGTTTCCCTCTTTCCTTTATAAACTGCCATTAGCCTACAGGTCTCTATCCAGAGCAGTCCTTTGTCCCTCCAGGGCAAATATGTCACCCTCGTTTCTTCCCCTCTTCCTTGTTTCTCTCCCCTTCTCCCTTGTCCTCTGTCTTGTTTTTGTCTTTTGTTTGTTCTCTGCTGTTTTTTTCTCCTCTGGGGAAAATATCGTGCTGAAAACTTGGTCTTGGGGTGTCTTGTGCCGACTTTGAGGTCTTTTCACAGTGACCTGGAATTATTGTTGTTTTGGGCTTTTTTGGTGTTATTGTTGTTGCTGTTATTTTGTTTTTTGAATTTTTTTTTTCTGGGTAGCCTTGGCTGTCTGAGATCTCAGTCTGTAGGTCAGGCTGGCCTTGAACTCACAGAGATCTTCCTGCCTCTGCCTCCCGAGTGCTGGGATTGATGGTGTGTGCCACCACCACATGGCTTGTGACCTGGTAAGTCCAATGAATCCCTTTCCCCTCCGAGCTGCATTCTGTCAGGATGTCTTATCTGCAGAGATACCACTAGACACCCACGCTAATTTCGAACCTGTGGTCATCTTGTCGCCTTGACCTCTGGGTTGCTGGGACTGCAGGTGTGTGTCACCACATGGTTTTCTGAAGTGTTATCTAATTAATCTTTATCAATAAAAACTTGGCAGTCAGATATTGGCATAATGATCAAAGAAGTGGCAAAGGAGCCACCAGTGACCCCCCCCATCCAAGAGGGCAGAGACCCTCTCTAAGCCCTGCCCTACTACTTCCTATGTCTTTCTATCTTCAGTCCTCTAACACCTCTATGGTTAATTCTGGTCAGCTAGTAGCTAGTTCCTCCCTCTTATTCAAAACAAACTTTATTGGCAGTCTTGGGAACATTGGAATTTAATCAAAATTTACACAACACTTTCCCATTTTTTTTTCTAAATAGAAAGGGAAGGTTTTAACTCTGACACAGAAAAGCTATATTAAATAAGAACAATTATCAGGTAAGAATTACATTCACCATGTAATTCACAATTGCATTTGGCAAATCCAGAGAAAATATTTCATTGTCTATCTTATCTTGGTGAGTCCAAAGCCTTGTACCTAATTCACTTTCTATCCTAACTTGTATTACCAACCCCAAACTATTTCTTAGATAAACAATTGAAGCTTTTATGTCTCCCAACCTTATATATACCATACCTGTGAGTTTCTTTTCTGAATTTGGTATCAAGGAAAACTGTAACGATAACTATCTAGTCTTGAACTCAATCAGAGACTGGAGAAGGACATAATATTACCTGAGTAAACAGGAAGTGCAGAACAAACAACTCCCAAAACTGAAGACAAGAAAGAGACATCTGGCTGCCTAGACAGTCACCCAAGTTTCCTCTGCAGTGTTGGGGCGTCCATCTTGGCCTACAGGCTTAGACTATCTGACAGGATTTTTCTGTGAAGCAGGAGTTTTGGAGGACTGGCCATTTTGTCTTGGCAAAGTTCAGCAGTTGCTTTCTTTTGTGTCCTGCTTGTCCAATTTGGTGTCAGCAGTTGAGACAAGAGCAGTTTCTTTCCCAGTTTGCCACAAAGAAAGCAAACTCCACGTGGTGGCTCTTGGATGCCCATCATCTTCTCTGAAGTAGATTGGTGCTGCCAGGAGCAGAAGTTGTCTCATTGTTATAAAAAGCCTTATGTTATTATAACATTTAAAATGTCATATTCTGAAGCTCTCTGAAGTGTTTGAAGACCACCTATCTAAAATATTTTTCTGTTTGACCTTGAAAACATACCTAACATGACTAAAAGTTTGATTGTTATAGGTGACTAGTAACCTGAATTTCTTTATTATCATAAATAGTTTGTAATAACTTTCAAGGACTAGAAATTTACATTACATTGTTAAATGAGCTGCATACGTGTAAGAGTAGAAATATATATTCAGTATACCTAACAAAAATAATCTTAAATTTGTACCAATATACAAATATCAATATCAATGTAAAATATTTAAGACTAGTAGCTGCTTTTTTACTTTAAAAATAGATTCAATAATCTAACATTTTATCCCATCATTTCTATTTCCCTCTTTTTCTTTTCACAGTGAGTTCCCTGAATATAATCTCCTTCATTCAGCTTTTTTTTCTGACCAATACCAATAACAACTTGTAACAAATATCCATAACTCACTGAATGACAAAAACACCCATCCTCTGCCTGCCCACCCTCAGCCCGAGCCAGCAGGAAAGAAGGCCTGCCCACCCTTTGCTGGAGCCAGTGCAAGCAGACCTCCAGGACTGCTGAGCAACCACTGGAGTGACCAGAACTGTGGCCCTGACTCCACCACAAGGAGTGACCATCTAAGCCTTGGAACCACTGGCACCTGGAGGAGAGACCACCAGAGATGCAGCCCCAACTGCACCAACTAGAGGAAAATATGGGTAGACAACCAGGTAAAAACACACTCAACAACACAAAGAGCAACACAGCACCACCAAAACCTAGTGGTTCTATAACATCAAACCTTGGATACCCCAACACAGATGAAGCAGAAGAAAATGACCTAGAAAATAACTTTAGGAAAATGTGTGAGGCCTTAAAGAGGAAATGAAAGATTCTCTCAAAGAAGTAGAAGAAAAGGCAAACAAAAAATTGGAAGAAATCAGCAATCCCCTTAAAGGAAAGCAAGAAAAAGGAATCAAACAAGTAAAAGAAATATTTTAAGACTTGAAAACCGAGCTGGGCAGTGGTGGCACACGCCTTTAATCCCATTACTTGGGATGCAGAGGCAGGTGGATCTCTGTGAGTTTGAGGCCAGCCTGGTCTACAAGAGCTAGTTCCAGGACAGGAACCAAAAGCTACGGAGAAACCCTGTCTCGAAAAATCCAAAAAAAGACTTGAAAACCAAAATAGAGACAATAAAGAAAGACAATAAAAGAGCACTGGAGATGGAAAATATGAATAAACAATCAGGGACCACAAATGCAAGCATAAACAGCAGAATACAAGAGATGGAAGAGAGAATCTCAGGCACTGAAGATACGATAGAGGAAACAGATTCATCAGTCAAAGAAAATGTTAAATATAACAAAAACTTAACACAAAATATCGAGGAAATATGGGACACCATGAAAAGACCAAACCTAAGAATAATAGGGATAGAAGAAGGAGGGGAGGTTCAACTCAAAGGCACAGAAAATATATTCAACAAAATCACAGAAGAAAACTTTCCTAACCTAAGGAAAGATATGCCTATGAAGGTACAAGAAACTTACAGAATACTAAATAGACTGGACCAAAAAACAAAAAGGTCCCCTAACCATATAATAATCAAAACACTAACATAACAGAATAAGGAGAGAATATTAAGAGCTGCAAAGGGTAAAGACCAAGTAACATATATAGGCTGACCTATACCTGACTTCTTAATGGAGACAATGTAAGCCAGAATGTCTTGGTCAAGCATTATGCAGACATTAAGAGATCATATATCCAACAAAACTTTCAATTACCATAGACAGAGAAAACAAGATATTCCATGACAGAACCAGATTTAAACAATACCTAGCCACAAACCCAGCCCTCCACAAAGTACTAGAAGGAAAACTCCAACCCAAGGAAGTCAGCTACACCCACAAAAGATGATTTCACAGCAGCAAATACCAAAGAAGGAAAAAGCACACACAATAGCATCACCAACGACAAAGACTAAAATGACAGGAACTAGCAATCACTGGTCATTAATGTCCCTTAATATAAATGGACTCAACTTACCTATAAAAAGACACAGGCTAACAGATTTGATACAAAAACAGAATCCATCCTTCTGCTGCATACAAGAAATACACCTCAACCTCAAAGACAGACATCACCTCAGAATAAAGGGTTGGGAAAAGATTTTCTAATAAAATGAACCTAAGAAACAAGCTTGTATAGCTGTCCTAATATCTAACAAAATAGACTTCAAACTAAAAATCAATCAAATGAGACAAGGAAGGACATTCATATTTGTCTCAGGAAAAATCCACCAAGAGTAAATTTCAATTCTGAACATCTATGCCCTAAATACAAGGGTTCCTTCATATGTAAAAGAAACACTTTTAAAGCTTAAATCACACATCTATATAACATTCCATTCAAACGTAAAAGAATATACTTCTCAGCACCCCATGGAATTTTTCAAAAATTGATCACATATTCAGTAACAAAGATAACCTCAACAGATACAAAAATATTAGAATAACCCCATGTATCATATCAGATTACCATGGCAAATATGTGGGACCTCCTGAAACTGAGATGCTTCTGTGAAGCAAAGGATACAGTCAACAAGACAAAACAGCAGCCTACAGGCTGGGAAAAGATTTTTACCACATTGGACAGAAGACTGATCTCCAAAATATACAAAGAACTCAAGAAACTTAACATCAAAAGAACAAATAATCCAATAAAAATGGGGTACAGACCTAAACAGATAACTCTCAACAGATGAATATCAAATGGCTGAAAAATACTTAAGGAAATGTTCAGCATCCTTAGTTATCAGAGAAATACAAATCAAAACAACTCTGAAATTCCATCTTATACCTGTCAGAATTGCCAAGATTAAAAACACTGATGACAATTTACGCTGGAGAGAATGTGGGGTAAAGAGAACACTTCTGCATTGCTGGTGGGAATGCAAGCTGGTACAACCCCTTTGGATGTCAGTGTGGCGATTTCTCAGAAAATTAGGAAACAATCTGCCTCAAGACCCAGCAATACACTGTTGGATATATACCCAAAGGATGCTCAATCATATCACAAAAACATATACTCAACTATGTTCATAGCAGCATTATCTGTCATAGCCAGAACCTGGAAACAACCTAGATGCTCCTCAACTGAAGAATGGATAAGGAAAATGTGGTACATTTACACAATGGAGTACTACACAGCAGAAAAAAATGACACCTTGAAATTTGCAGGCAAATGGATGGATCTAGAAAAAACCATGTTGAGTGAGGTAACCCAGACCCAGAAAGACAAATATAATATGTACTCACTCATAAGTGGCTTTTAGACATAAAGCAAAGAAAAACTTATAGTCTGTAATCCCAGAGAACTTAGACAACAAAGAGAACCCTGAAAGAGACATATATGGATTTACATAGGAAGGAGAAAAAATAAGATCTCCTGAGTAAATTGGGAACATGGGGGTGATGGGAGAAGGTAGGAGGGGAGGTAGAGGAAGAGAGGGGAGCAGAGAAAATATATACCTCAATAAAAACAACTCAAAAGTGGTTAAAAAAACAAACCCACCATCACTTCTTGGGAATGTGGGTGTTGTGTTCTCTAGACTGCCTCCTACTGTCAGAGGCAGGCAATGGCATCTCGAGGGAGCCCTGAGAAAACTGAGATAATGATCAAGTCCTGGAAAAGCTAGCTGGATTATTTGTTGCCAGTCTCTGTGTAATAGGAAGGCGTAGAGCTTATCTAGAGTCTTGGCTGCAGCAGTGCATGAGGCCAGAACACCTCAGCTCAAAGCCAGTTGCCTTGAAATTGTCCTGAGATGTTTGTAGTCTTTGGGTGGTGTTTGTCAGCTTAGTGGAATTGTTGCTGTGGGGCCCCATCACCCTTTTGGAGAATTCAAAGGTCGCTGTTGGGAATGGTCACAGTTCACTGGAGAAAACTTATACATTTTAAATGTCACATGCAGCAGATCTCAAAGAGGTTAAAGGACCACAATTTGTTAAGTACATGGGGGCATACAAACTTAATTCCTAGTTACCCGATTCAGACTCAAACCTGAAATCATGTACAGGAAGCTAGATGAAGCCTTTTTCTAGAATTAGTGAGTACTCTGTATGACCATTAATATCATGACAGAAAGTATATACATACACACATATATAGATATTAATCTTATAAATTTTGAGATCATATTTATACCTTAAGAAAAGTTTTTAAAGAGTCAAAACCAAAGAGTTAGTGGCAGTAAAATAGTCCATTAATTTTGGTTTTCCTTCTGTCCCATACCAGGTGGCTCTTCTCACATGAGACAGATTTTGGATTTTCCTTTAACAAGCATGCTTGGGTTTAGGAAAAGAGAGATTCATGCTCCAACTCCAAAGTCAGATTTAATTTTAAAATGAACTTGGACTACCAAAAGACCATTTGTCCTACCTGTCTGTAGAGAACAGCAGAAATAAATGTTTGGGAAGATTTATGAAATTTTATGTTGTTGGAAATGTGCCATATCATTAGGCAAATTTATTCTTTTTCTTGGGACATTTTCTCTGGATGATTCGTCCTTTTAACTCAGATGTCTCATTTGCCCAGTGGTCTTCAGGTTCCTCAGTTGGATACCTTCATTATCCCGGAAAGACAAAAATAAAACCCTGCCCAAACCCCAAGTTTGGGGAGTTTCTCCTTTTGGCAGGATATATCCGATCAAATGTAAGGCACTTGGTAGTCTTATAAGTTAGTGTAGATTGAATGATTACACTGTTTGATGAGCTAATCTCTTATAATTGAGGTCTCTCCTGCTCAAATCTAATCAAGTCAGTTTGGATGGTATCCATAGCTTTTCTTCTCCTGTGGAAGCAAAAACAAAACCTCTTTTCCAACATAACACGTATCTTGGTTTCCATTCTGAGGTCAACATATCCTTAAAGTATACAGACTGATTCAATTCAGTGGTTTTCCCTACTTTCCAATGTCTCTCCACACCTGTCATTCCTTTCTTGTTAGTGTTTAAAAAGTTAAAGCCAATAAAGCACTGTGCCTTCTATATCTGGGGTCTTTATTACCCCTTTATATTTATTAAGCATCTCTTTTAAAGTACAATGATATCTTTCTATAACTGATTGCCCTGTTGACTGTATGGTATACCTGTAATATGCTTTATGTTGTAATATGCAAAAAGTTGTTTCATCTTACTAGAGACATATGCTGAAGCATTGTCAGTCTTAATTTGCACAGGTATCCCCATGATGACCATAACTTCTAATAAATGTGTAATTCAGAATCTGCGTTTTCAGAACTCAAGCAGTTGCAAATTGAAATCCTGAATATATATCTATGATATGGTATGCATATTTTAATTTTCTAAACTCTGCAAAATAAAACACATCCATTTGCCAAATTTCATTTGAGTTCCCTTTGGGTTATTTCCTGCAGGTAGTAGAGTTTGATTATACAAAGACCAAGTAGGACTTTTCTTTATAATTTGATTATTATAGATGTTTACTGACCTGTATTTCTTGATTATCCCAATAGTTCACAATAATAGCTATCAAAAACTAGAATTTTATGTTACATTTTTAAATGAACTGCCTATGGACAATACCTTAAACAAGAGCAGAAACATACAATATGTTGTAACAAAAATAACATTAAATTTGTATCAATATACAAAAGTCCTTTAAACAAGAGTAAAACCATATATACAGTGAAACAAAAGTGTCTTTGAATTTGTATCCATATGTCAAAATCCGTGCTAATGCAAAATACCTGAGAGTAATAGCTGTCTTTTTTATTTATAATAAAAGCATCTTAACTTTTTTGTTTATTTTTTATTTTTTTATAGCTGTCTTTTTATCCTATATTCTCCAAAATTATAGCAAACATCCATGACCCGTAAGGTAACCAAAGGCCACCCAGATCCTTTTCTCTCTGGAATGTGAGTCAAGTCCTCTCCATACTGCTGTCTGTGGTGTCAGGAGCCACCTTTTGGGGGTGATTTCTGCAGCCAGCCTAGCCGTGGCAGGTTCATTTGTTCCAGGATAGGGCTGTGAGAGTTAGAAAAGTGAGGTAGGAGGAACAGAGATAAGAAATAATCACAGAGACACAGGATAGTATCTGAGGGCCTCTTGCATACCCAGTTCTGAGTCCTGAGTACATCCGTGTTCAGTCTTCCATATACTTTTATACCCCAATGCAAAAGGTGGGGGGGGGGAAGAAGACGAAAGACTACTTTAACATGATACAAAGGACAACCAGAACAATTACTCTGAGACATCAATACTCTGAGACATCAAGCCATTAATTCATAAGAAATGCATCCTTTTGTTTAGGTAGTGAAGTCACCCTAGACCAAGTATCCTGAAGGTAGCCACTCCCTAGGTCAAACCTCTTATTTCAAAAGGAGGAGCAGAAGTTTGCTCGGATTCTCTGACCTTTGGTCAGGGTTGAGTGGATATACTTCTATGGGCCATCTTAGTGTCCAAAACACCAAGTAACCACACCCTAGGCCAGGGTATATAGCCACAGTTGTTGTCAACAACTTTGAATAAGCTCAAACGCTCTGACTTTCACACAAGGTGGAATAGGCTCACATTTTTAGGCCTTACACACTGTGGGTGAAGAGATCCCCAAGAGGCCCTTAGAAAACTTTTGACATAATGACTAAGTACTGGGAAGACCAGTTATAACCTTTGTTGATAGATGTCACCTGTCAAGTTTTAGGAGGTCTCCTCTGATCCATATCAATCTGGAACAAATCCACAGCCTTTTGATTCTTATGGAAACAAAGGTAAAACTGCTTCTCCAAAGCAATTTTGATCTCCATTTTACAAATACATTTTTTTTAACTTTTTTCAGGTTAAGGCATCCTAAACTATATGGGCTGGTTTATTTCCACAGCCCCTCTTTCAATCCCAGGTCTCTTAGCAAATGTGCTCTGCTTTTCAGCAATCAAAAAATTCAAAATCAACACAGTACTATTCATGATCCAGACTCCCTGTGTGTTTCACATCTTTACATGGCCCTTTCTTTTGCTTTTACAGTCTCTTTAAAGATTTTATTATTTTTAATCTATTTCTTTCTGTAACTATACGTACCCATTTTCTTTTCTTTTTTAAGCCTACACACATAAAACATACTGTTGTAAAACATACAGCTGTAAAACATACTGGAACCTATTTAGAGTTTTTCTCTGTCTGGACCTCTTTTACTGTGTATCTCTAGTCTTTTTTGACCAAGCAAACTTTAGACTGATAAGCTACACCTGATGCTCTACCTGCTCTATGGGTTGGCTCCACCCACTCTCAGGTGGGGGTCATGAAATCCAAGCCTAAAGCTTGCAGCCAGGTCAGAGGTGCATGACCAGCAACTGCACCCAGCCTTCCTAGAGCCTTAGAATGACGATACTTGTGCGGTGGCAGGCAGTTTTACTTTTTGTTGTTGTTGTTGTTCCTACTTAATGTACTGTCTGCTCAAGGGCTCACCAGCAGGCAGAAACTCTTAAGAGAGCCGTATACTTCTTTTTCAGGTTTCTTCAACTTTCTCAGGCCCTACAGGCAAATATAGTTCCCATGTTGGAATGCCAGTATGTTGTCTATTTTACTCTTTTGGCTTTTGGGCTCTTTTGAGGGGCCTACCACCCAGCTCCCAAATAAATCACCCATGGAGTCTTATAATCTTCCAGCCTTAGCTTGGCTTGTTTCTTGCCAGCTTTTCTTAAATTATTCCAACTACCTTTTGCCTCTGGCTTTTTTGTTTTCTTACTTCTGTGACTGACTGTGTAGCTGGCCCCTGATGTCCTCCTCTCCTTGTTTTCTTCTCCTCTTCCTTGTTTCTCCGTCTATTTATACTCTCCGTCCACTAGCCCTGTCTACCCTTGCTCCTGCCTTGCTGTTGGTCACACAGCTCTTTATTAGACCAGCAGGTGTTTTAGACAGGTAAAGAGTCACAACTTCACAGAGTTTAACAAATGCAGCATAAACAAAAGCAACATGCCTTAAAATAATTTCCTCTCTGTCCTTCTGGCCCTTTACACTTCAGTTTGGATGCCAAGATTTTGGTACAATTATTGTGACATCTGCCTCTGTGTCTACCAAACCTTCAATTTCAAAGCCATTTACTTGCAGTTTTTGAAATTTTGTCTTTGATCATTCATAGAACTTTGTCAAAATACTTATTGTATGGTCTCTCCTGAAAATTTTGCTTCATCAAATGAAGCTGTTCTGACAGAGCTGTATGGGTTTTTTGTTTTTGGTTTGGTTGTTTGTTTTTTGCAACAGGCATTAAGTCTTTTAGTTGGTCTTTGGAAGAGTTTCCATGCTGACAGGGAATGATTGAGCCAAATTTGACACAGAGGCCTTCAAGAGGCCTTGTAAGGCATTTCCTGATGGCAGAGTTACCTTGCCTGTCCCATGTTGGTCTGCATTCATTAGTCCAATGCCTACCTTTGCCACGCCTTCTGCATTTTCCAAAAGACTGTGGCCTTCTGTTTAGATTATCTCTAGAAAGAACATTGTTCCTAAAATGACTCGTTTACAATCTATTTTCAGATGACCTGGTTTACTACAATTAAAATGTTTAACCTTTTGATTTTTCTTAAAGGTTTTAGAAGTCACTTCTATCCAAGTATCATCATAAATGTGAGATTCAGTATCAGCTGTTTTTCTAATTCGTTCATCTATTGGTGCTGATCTTGCCTTTAAAGGTCTAATCACTTTTTTATTCTGAATTAGCATTTTCAAAGGCCAAAGATTCAATTAATATTTATCTAGCGTCTAGATCTGATCTCATTCTATTTATAGCTGAAATCAATCTTTGTAAAAAAAAATCAGTGAAAGCTTCTTTTGGACCTTGTATAAATTTAGTAAATGACTCAGTCCTCTTTTCTGATTCTTCAGCCTTGTCCCAAGCATTCAAAGCTGGGACAAGGTTGATCATCAAATGTAAATTGTCTTTGCAAGTCAGCGTACTGACATTCACTAAGACAGTGATCTTGGGAGATTTTCATTCCTCTAGCCCTACTTCATTGTTTTATGACCCTATCTTTCCCTCTCACCATGTTTTCTGTTGTAACTAAGGGTCAGCTTCCAACATTGCCCTATCTAAATCTTTCCAGTCTTATAGAATAATTCCGTTCATGTGGACCATGAATTTAACATCTGCTTTTTACAAAAGGTGAATGCATACCATGTGAAACTATTGCTTCCTTAGCTCTCTTCAAATCTAACATTTGTATAGGATCCCAGTTAACTGTTAACTTCTGAATAACCTTAGAGGTGCATGTCGTCTGGTGGCCATTCTTGAATAGTAACTGGATAAATTAATGGTGCACTCAAACCCTCCATTGTGGAACCATATAGAGGATACCTGGAATTGTTTGTCCATTTCTGATTGGCCTTTCCATGTGGGGTGAGGTGTCTTATGACCCTGATTGGTTTCTCTCAGTGGGATGAGGTATTGCCTGTTTCTGATTGGTCCCTCCTTATGGGATGAGGAGTTCATGGTTCCTGTGGCTAGGGTTAAAGTCAAGGGGAGGTCAGGGTCAGTCCCAGCTCACCTACTGGATGGGCTGCCTCCTGCTCAGGTCTTTGTGCTATGGCCACAATTCTGTTGAGGCCTGGGTCTCTCACACTACTACCAGGCCATGCTTGAACCTTTTGTTTTAAGTTGGTTAATGATTTAATTTGTTAATCTGATTTTCAAATGTTCATTCAACCCTGGAAAGGAGTTCATTTGGTTGCGGGTCCCTTTTTACAATGTGCTATTATTAATAGACTCAGTTGTTAACGTTTAAGTTGTTCTGGTTTGTGTTTTGGTTCTAGGCTGTAGAAGCCACTCAGGGTAAAATACTTGATGGCATCTGCCATCCGCGAGACTGCTTATCTTCCACACCATAGAAAAGAGAGTTGGGTCTGTGTTCATCAAATACACTGATTTTCCACCAATGTTCTTGGCTGGGTTTGCTGATGGACTAACTTGAGGAAAAATTATCTGTATTCACTTTTCTGAAAGTTTGTTTAGAATTGGTGCTGTGTTTTGTTTTTTCGTTTGTTTTGCTGAAGTGTTTGACAAAAGTTACGGGTGAAGCTGTTTGAGCCTGGCATTTTCTCTGTGAGGAGGAATTAACCACAAATTAAACTTCTTTAATAGACTCAAGGCTAATAAAATTAGCATTTCCCCGCTTTTCCTCCATTCATCCTCTCTGTCTCTCCCTCCCTTCCTCCCTCCTTTTTCTATCTCTGTTATGTAGCTGTTTCCTCCAAGATTGAAACATTCCCTCCTCCTGGCTGGGAAACTCCTTAATCTGGATGGTAAACAACTCAAATAGCTTCAGGAAGTTCCTGGAATGGATCAAACTCACTGAGTTCCTTCCTTCCAGAGTAAACAGTTAAGGCTGTGAGTCTCTCATGGAGGAAGTGAAGCTCAGCCACCAGGATGACTCTCACAGGAGAAAAGCTACCAAGACTGAGATCAGACCAACTGCTTGGAAGAAGCAGAAACCTGCCGAGCTGCCTGGAAGAGGTGCAGACAACTCTCCAGCCCATTGGGCTGCCTGCAGGCTGCTCAGTGAGCCCCAGGTTTCCTAGCTTTTGTCACCCATGCTGGAGTGGGCCTTGACGCAGCTGTCTTTGAGTAATTTCTATTCCTGTAAGTAACCACTCATCATACTCTTGTAAATAACCCCAATAAAACTCATTGTTCCCCCAAGTTGGACTTTGGTGGTCTCTGTACTTTGGTCTGTTGTGGGTTCCCTTACTAGGGTAAGTAGATGTATGTGTGGCGTCTCCCCAGGAAAAGTTCTGTCGTTCTTTATTTGTTTACTTTTTGTGTGCCTGCATATATGTGTGTGTGTGTCCTGTGCATGCGTGATGCCTGTGGAAGCCAGAAAAGAACTTCAGATTCTCTGGAGTTGTAGATAATTGTGAGCTGCCTGAAGCTGGATCTTCTGCAAGAGCAGCCATGCTTTCAGCCACTGAGTCATCTCTCCAGCCCCTTCTTTTAAAAGTATTTATTTTTATAACTGTTTTGCCTGCTTGTATGTATGTAGCATGCCTTCGCTTGGTGTCTGTTGAGGCCGGGAGAGGGTGTTGGATCCCCTGGAACTGGAGTTAGGTAGGGATGATTGTGAGCTGCCACATGGGTGCTGGGAACTGAACCTAAGTCCTCTGGAAAGGCAGCCAGTGCTCTTAACCACTGAGCTGTCTCTCAAGCCCCATTGTTTTTTTACATCTTTGTTTCCTTATTGGTGCTAAAGACAGAGTCCCAGGCCTTGCACACACTAGTAAGCACTCCACCATCATGTCATACCTCTCTTTGTCTTAGTATCTCAAGTGACATTTCTATTTTTTAATTGTTTTTATTGAGCTAAGTATTTTTCTCTGCTCCCCTCTCTCCTCTTCCCTCCCCTTCAACCCTCTCCCATGGTTCCCTTGCTCCCAATTTACTCAATAGATTTTGTATTTTTTACTTTCCATGTACATTATATCCATGTCTCCCTTAGGGTCCTCTTTGTTGTCTAGGTCTCTGGCATTGTGAATTATAGGCTGGTTTTTCTTTACTTTATATCTAAAAGCTACTTATGAGTGAGGTGAATACATACAATATTTGTCTTTCTGGGTTACCTCACTCAATACGATATTTCCTAGATCCACTCATTTGCCTACAAATTTTAAGATATTATTTTTTTCTGCTGTGTAGTACTCCATTGTGTAAATGTACCACATTTTCCTTATCCATTCTTTGGTCAAGGGGCATTTAGGTTGTTTCCAGGTTCTGGCTATGACAAATAATGCTGCTATGAACATAGTTGAGCACATGTCCTTGTGGCACGATTGAGCATCCTTTGGGTATATACCTAAAAGTGGTATTGCTGGGTCTTGAGGTAGGTTGTTCCCTAATTTTCTGAGAAATCACCATGCTGATATCCAAAGCAGCTGTACCAGTTTGCTCTCCAACCAACAATGGAGAAGTGTTCTCTTTACCCCATATTCTCTCTAGCATAAAAGTTGTCATCAGTGTTTTTGATCTGGTCATTCTTACAGATGAAAGATGGAATCTCAGAGTTGTTTTGATTTGGACATTTCTGTTTTTATTTTTTTAAGAAACTTATTAGTTGCTGGGTGGTGGTGGTTTATGCCTTTAATCCCAGCGCTCAGAAAGCTGAAGCAGGCAGATTTCTTTGAGTTCAAGGCCAGTCTGGTTTACAGAATGATTCCAGGACAGGGATACATAGTAAGACCCTGTCTCAAAAAATGATGAGAAATAAAAAGAAAGATCATAACAGTCTATGGCCTCTTTGCTGTGTGCAGGGTTTGTATTGTTGCTTCATCTCTTATTTGCTGCATTGTCAATGTTCACTACTGTTTGTATAGCTAGAGGTTTATAATTTTGTTCATCATTCCAAAGGATAGACTTCAGGTTTTATTGCTTTTCTTTATTATTTCCTTTGTTTTTGTTACTTCTAGTTAAATTCATTTATACTTGTTCTAACTTTTTTTTTCATTCTTTCTTTCTGACAGGGTCTCACTATATAGTCCTGATGGCTTGGAATTTGCTGTGTAGTTGAGGCTGGACTTGAACTTACAGAGATCTACCTACCCTAGTCCTCTGTGTGCTGGAATTAAGAGCATGTGTCACTATAACTAGAATCTAGATATCTTTTTGTTACTGATTTTTTTTTAAAATGAGATTTATTTCTGGTGTATGCCTATGCAGATGTGTAGGCCTGTGTGTGTGTGTGTGTGTGTGTGTGTGTGTGTGTGTGTGCCCCTGAACCTGGAGCTCATGTTTTCTTGGCTAGGCTGGAAGCCAGCAAGCCCAGCCATCCTTCTGATTCCATCTCCTTTGGATCTGGGGTCATAGGTATGTATAAGATGCCTGGCTTGTATGTGGGACCTGAACTGTTGAAGGAAGGGCCGTTTGTTGGTTCCTGGCCACCAGGCTAGCTTAGACCTGAAATAATCACACAGAAGCTGTATTAATTAAATCTCTGCTTGACCCATAGGTCTAGCTTCTTATTGGCTAATTCTTACATATTAATTTAACCCATCTCCATTAATCTGTGTATCGCCATGGGGCTGTGGCTTACTGGCTAAAGTTTCAATGTGTCTGACTCTGGCAGCAGATCCATGGCTTCTCTCTGACTCTACCCTTCTTTCTCCCAGTGTTCAGTTTAGTCTTCCCCACCTATCTAAGTTCTGCCCTATCAACAGGCCCAAAGCAGCGCACCAATGTGGGTAACTACATCCACATAAAAACCCGAGAAAGCTTAAAAAGGAATCCTAGATGCAAAAGACCAGAGTTAAACATGGTTTGGTAGCAGCATTTTCTTGAGTGGGCTCTATTTGCTAGAAGCAAGCAGAGGCATGTCTCCTTTAAGAGAGGTCTTCCTGATTCAGCATTAACAGGAAAAAAGCTGCGCCTTTTTGAAACACAGCTGCCAGCGTGAATTCTGGCTATGGAGCATTTGAATGGCATTTGTGGGCCTGGGTGTTTGTGTGCCTACTTGGGGTCAGGAAGAAAGTAGCTGAGACCATGGCCACGGCTCAGTGCTCCCCACCTAGGCAGGCAGCAGGATCTACTAGGTGTGCACAGGCAGGAGAGAATGGCAGATTCCCGCCACCACACACAGAGATATTTCCAGGGTGTGCAGTGCTCTGCATGGCAGATTTAGCTATTACTCAGATTAAAAGGGTTTATGTGCTGCAGGCTCATTCTCAGAGTTAAAGTGCTGAGTGCGGCTCCTACCTGGTGACCCCAGAGCTGGCAGTAATGGTGCCTCCACCATTTTAAAAGTGGAGCGGGGCGGAGCCAGCATCCAGAGCAACTGTAACCAAGCTGTTTACCATTTTAGAAGCTCTTTAAGACAGTGTGAAGAATTACAGATAACGCAATAAGGACAGATTCAGGCATAAAAGAATCCTAAATGGACCACAATGTTGTATATATGTACATAGGCTTGGGAGAGAAGAAAAGGAATATAGAGAGTTGAAAAAGAAGTAAATCATTTTTAAAAAGTCTTTAAAGAGACAGTATAGACAATCATAAATTAAAAGAAATAAAGAAAAATAAGCCACGTAAAGATGAACTATACACAGAGAGTCTGGACTATGTATATTACTGTGCTTTCTTTGAATTTTTTGACTGTGAGGAGCTAAGTACAGCGAGACATTTCATTGTATGGGCTGCTAAGATAAACCAGCATGTACGTTATAAAGGTATCATGACTTCCAAATTTGGGTCTAAGGATATGTTGCTTTGGAAAAGAGGTTCTTCTCTTGTTTCCACAGAGGATGAGAACCTGTGGATTGTTTCCATACTTGTGTGGTTTGATGGAACAAGATCCCTGAAGGTCACTGTAATCACCCCCGCAAAATTACTATGCCTAATAAACAGCAGGAAGAAGTTTGGAGAAACTACGCCCATATTCCCAAATATTGTTTATAAATGTTTCGTTACATTTAAAAGGGGTCATGATATGGATATGAATAATTTGCATTTGTATGGATCTTGGTTTATTGATATAAATTTAAGGTCAAATTTGTTATATTTATATGTATTTCTACTCTTGATTAAGGTATTGTGTTTGTGCAGCTCATTTAAAAATGTAATTCAGTAGGAAGTCATTTATAATAGTCAAGTTTATAAGTCATATTAGTTAGGTTTTCTAGATGTATAAAGATATATTTCAGTTAGATAGGTATTCTTCGAATCTTTCAGAGACCTTCAGAATATGACACTTAAAATATTTTAATAACTTAGGACTTCTCATAACAATGAGACATATCTGCTCCTGGCAGTACCAGCTACTTTAAGAGGAAGATGGGCATCGAAGAGGCTCCTTATGGAGTTTCTTAGCCATTTGGGCAAGAAACTGTTCTTGCATGTACTGCTTAACTGGACATGCAGGACCCACAGAGAAATGACTACTGAACTTGCCTAAAGGTGAGACAATCCTTTGGGGTTCCTGCTTCATGAAAGAGTCTGCCAGACATTCTGCAGGACACAGAAGATGACTGACAAGCTGCCAATATAGGTGGAACTGTCTTTGAAATTTCCTGCTTCGTGGAAAAGTATGCTGGATAGTATGGGCCTGTAGGCTGAAGATGGATGCCCCAATGGTACAGAAGAAATTTGGGTGACTGTCCAGGTAGCGAGAGGTCTCTGTCAATTCTAGATGCATGGACCCATGTAGTGGTGTTTCATTTGTATTTTTAATAAATACAGCCTGCCTGAAGATCTGAGAGTAACAGTCCCACTGGTCGGCCTTACAGACCAGGTAATGATAACACACACCTTTAATCCCAGTGGTCACACTAGTTGCCCTAGAAACTGGACAGTGCATGCCTTTAATCCCAGCCCTAGAGAGGATTATAAAACAGGAGGAGACGGATCTCAGACACAGTCTCATTCTGAGATTCCTGGAGGTACAATCACCATTTTCAGACTGAGGTCAAGGTAAGAGCCAGTGACCGGCTGCTTTGCTTTTCGGGTCTTCAGGTTGAACCCCAGTATCAGTCTCATAGCTTTTATTAATTGTGCAACAGACCCAAGCATGATCCTTGGCTGAATGTCATCATGTTCCCCAGATCAACATGGCCCCATTGGTGACACAGTCCTTGGACACCAAAATGGTGTCTTTAACCCAGTGGTCTTTGGTTGCCTGTCCATCAACAAGCAAGCTAGTCTCCTCTTCCTCAGAAGCCAGGAGTCACTTGGTACTTCAGAGCTCACACTGGGTGGTGGCCTCTCTGGAATGTGACCATGATGAATTAAATGGCCATTGGTCTTGTCTGTCCGGTGTTTGGGACACATGTAAACCGGGGGCAGAGATCTCTCCCTCACCAGTGAGCAACAGGAAGTGACTAAAGTGGGCCCCTTTCTTGTAATAGTCACCGCACCTGTAGGGCAGGTAGCTGGGCCAGGACAACCTGGGCTGGACCCCAGCTCCACAGGCTTCCTCTGTGAAGTGCCTCGAGATAGTATACAACCTACGTGCCCACACAAGGCAGCCGGCAGCATCCGGGTGACTGAACTAAGATCAGCTGGCCCCAAACCAAGCCCTGGGAGGGAAGTGGCTTCCTCCGTTTCACAGCTGAGGACATGATGGGGAGTCTGCAGCCCTAATCTTGAGCGAGGGTGCTGAGTGAAGGTGTGGAGAGACATCCAAGGTTGTGCAGGACGGAGACTACGTTTAGAAGGGGAGAACTGGAGTGAGGGCCTCTAGCTACAGGAGGCAGCCATGTTGCCCACCCTGCCAGGGTGAATCCTCCTGGTCATCGATGTGCTTCAGACTGAAGAGTCCACTCCTTCCCGGGAGGCTTCAGCCAGCCAATGGCTCCAATGGTGACATTTCTAGAACCAGGTGCTTTTCATAATGACCACCTCTTGCTGGCTACCTTTGGCTGTGGGTGACCTGGAATAATCCAGAGAGCAAACACTGACACGCGGGACACAGCAGGTCGGGGAGTAGGAGCACTTTGACAGATGGGTTTGATTAGCCCCTGTAAGGCGCATGCCTAGAACTGCATCTGAAACCCGGCAGGCGCACATGGGAGGGACTTAAAGGAAACAGTAAGTTAAATCGAGCGTGTGGTGAAAGTCTGTGACCCCAGCAGCTAGGAGGCTGAGACAGGAGGACTGCCTGAAGATCAAGGCCAGCTTGACGGGAATCGTGAGTTCAGGTTTCATAGTCAGGTTACACAGTGAGACTCTGACTCAAGAAAGCAAAACCAGTGGCCCAGAGAGACAGCTCAGCGTGGAGAACATGGGCTACTGCTCTTGCAGAGGCCCCGGGCTTGGTTCCCAGCACCCACATGGTGATCATAACCACCCGAAACTCAGTGTCAGGGAATCTGACATCTCTTTCTGGTCTCCTCGAACAGCAGGTATATACATATTGCACATACATACGTGTAAGCAGAATGCACATACACATAAAATAAAAATAATACATAATTTTAAAAAACCAGTCAATTGAATCAGCTTGCCTGCCTTTCTGCTAGGAGTCCTTAGATAGATACGGTTCCTTTAACAGTGAAATCAGACAGCAGTGCTGTTATTGCTTTGGTAGAATGCCAAAGAGAATACATGCCAAAAAAAAAAAAAGGACCTAAAACAAAATTCAATGCCAGGCAGTGGTGGCACACACCTTTAATCCCAACACTTGGGAGGCAGAGGCAGGTGGATCTCTGTGAGTTCAAGGCCAACCTGGTCTACAGAATGAATTCCAGGATATTCAGGGCTACACAGAGGAACGCTGTCTGGAAAAATAAAAAGATTAAAAAGTGGACTACAGATGTAGTCTAGAGATGGGATGCTGGTCTAGCACACGTGAGGACCTAGCTTCTAGCCCCAGCACTGAATGAAAAAGCAGAAGGGCTCACAAAGTAGCCAAGTGCGGCAGCTGTGGTGACAGCCAGAGCAGGGGTGTGGGGGGGTGGGACTGATCACCAAGAGTACAGGAGCCACAGGGACAGTCATGTGAGAGCCATGCACTGCAGCTCTAACCATTCACTCCTGAAGATGATTCTGTGAGTGACAGTGTTCGTTCTGACCTGGAACTCAGAGGTCCACTTGCCTCTTTAATCCCTGGACTAAAGGCGTGTGTCACCATGTCAATGCACTAAGGACCTCTCTCTGTCCTGCTGGCCAGGGAGTCTCGGGGTGTGTTCATGTCCACCTCCTGGTGCTGGGACTAGAAGAGTATCTTACCACACCTCTTTTTTTCCTCCCACAGGTTCTGGGGGTCTCCAGGTTTACAAGGTGAGTAGCTCACCCATTGAGTTGTCTCCCCAGGCCTTGTTCTGTTCTCCCTCTTGCCCCCCTTTCTACATCTGAGGAAGCAGAAGTGAAGGAGACGCTGGTTATGAAGTAGTTGGGAATTCTCATCCCCTTCCCTGCTCCGTAGCATCGTGTCAGATGTCAGGACGGCTGCCTGGAGTTCTACCTAAGAAAGCTCTTCCCCCTTTGAGCCAGGAATTCAAGGGAACATGGAGCTAGGACATCAGAGACTGTCGATGTCTTCCTGTGCCAGTTTTGGCAAGAGAGGTTATGCGTCTTCTCCACACAGGCGGGATTTCAGTCTGTGCCCTCATCCACGCCATTTCCTGCCTCAGCTAGAGTCACCACCTCCCTAGGGGACCTTGGGCCTGTAACCTTGTTTCTCTGAGTCTTACTCATTTGGCAGATGGGAATGGTCACCACTGTCATAAGGCAGTCACAGAACTTCAGGGGTTTCAGGAGCACAAGCCCTGGAAACAGCTTCCATCTGACTTTCTCTCCCTAGCCCAGGTGACACTCACCTGCCCTCCAAGTCCCGGATAGTGTCTGGGAGTGGAATTCCCTTGGTCTCTGGGAGGGAGAGCAGGAGGACCAGGCTAGAGGCAATGGGCAAAGTTCCATAGGTGAGTGGTGGCATCAGGGGCAGGACCTGGCCGGTCATCTTAATCAAGGGGCCTGCTATAGCCCCTAGGCGGCCCACAGACTGCAGGAAGCCATCTGCTGTCATCCTGTGGAGGAGAAAAGGCTCAGATATAGCAGCAGCTGCCACTGGGCTGGAGGGTGGTACGGCTGGGCCCAGGCATCCAGGTATGGGACAGCTGGGCACAGGAGTCACTGTATCACCTCCAGAAACGGCCACCTCCTCCATGAAACCCACCTTGGTTTCCCCCATGGGTCTTCAAGGTAACTCTCAAGGGCCCTTAGCATCCTCTGTATCTCTGGGCACGTGAGGGTAGCCTCAGCGTCTGCTAGGCCACTCAGCTCCCCGCTCAGAGTCTCCATGTTATAGGAGGAGAGCCAACAGACATTGTCAAAATGCATGAGTGTTGCGTGCCTGTAATCCCAGTGGTCAGAAAGCTGAGACAGGAGAATTTCTGTGAATCTGAAGCAAGCTTGGCCTACATAGTGAGAGTTGGTCTCGAAACACCAAACCAAACCTCCAGCTTGTGTATCCTTGAGGCTTTAAGGGGTCCTGCCAGCCCTCCTCACTGAACCTCTTGTGGGGGGTCCTTCCCTGGCTCTCTGACCACACCCACACCTGAGGCCCCAAGCAGCACCTACCTCAGTGGTGTCGGGAAGAGCTCTGTCGTGTACACAGCAAGACAAGTCAAGGAGATCCCGAAACACCCTTTCCCCAGGACAGCCAGGGCCACACGCAGAGTCTGCAGGTCTGCAGGTGCAAGGGGACCGTGAGGTCGAGGCAGGCAGTCCTCGGAAGAACCAATGCAGTGCAGGGCTACCGAGCACCAGGTGAGGACACAGTGCGGGATGAGGGACCTGGCCATGGGCCAGGGCAGGAAGACAGGTGTGCTGGGGTTGGGCAAGCCTGGGGAAAATACACAGTATTGCCTGCGCAGGGCCTTGGGGTGCCCGGGTGCCTACAACCTTCTTATCATCCCTAGCTGGAAGCCAAGGCTGGGATACTCTCCTGTGTGTCTGGCTTGGGCTTTGTCTTCCTGTACTGTCTACCCAGTCTTACAGGGTCCAGAGGTATGCCTCAGTGGCCCAGCCACTTTCCTGGCCATCCTCAGTCCCAGGGGGAAAAAAGAAAAAGTCTTGTGGTTGTCTTTGAGGCAGAGCTTCTCTGTCTCAACGCACCTGCCTCTGAGACAGGACAGACCGTTACAGTCACCGCTGCCTGTCTGGAAAAAGTCTTCTAGAGGCCGTGGAGCGGGCTCAGTTAGATACAGTGTCTGTCACCGCCTGTGCTCGCAGCAGCAGGGAGGTAGGACAGGAGGGCCAGGAGTTCAGGCCATCGTTGTCGTTTAGCGGCAGGAGAACAAACCGCAATGTACAACAAACCCACATGGAAGTTTATAGATAAGGGCTGAAAAAGGGGGGTCGTGGAGACGTCCCTCAGAAAGACAAGTGGTGTAGAGAGTGCGAGGAACGGGTGGAGTTCGCTTTTAAAGGAGCCTTAGTGCGGGCGTGTAGATTTAAGCAACCACGCAGCGCATGCGCATGGATTACATCTTGACGTACGATTGGGCCATAGGACCCTAGGACTAGCTAGGTATTTGCCTGGATACTGACAATGCATGTGCTGCCATGAGACCCCGGGGCTGGGTGGGTGCTGCCAGAATTGCTAACCCGTGGGAGTCTGAGGCCAGCCTCACCTCCGTGAAATCCTGTCTCAAAACAACTGAAGCCAGAGCAAGTGACAAGAAGACACACCCTCACAAAAGCATGTCTGAAAACACGCATGCACACACTCATGCACACACACACACATACACACACACACACACACACACACACACGTGCCCTTCCTGCCCGCTCAGGTCCAAGCCCTGACTGTGTCACTGAGTAATTTAGGCTACTGCTTCTCTGAACCCCAGTTTCCTCCTCAGAGCAATGGCCAGGGGCTTTGTGACCGTCACAGCCCAGGCAGAACTGAGGTGCTGTGGCTGTGGCTCAGGCGGAGGGAAAGGAGAGGTGTCATGGAACGGAGTGGTGTGGCTGGGTGACACGCCTCCCTGCTCAGCCTCTTGACTCACCTTGTGGCACCAGCACATTGCCTAAGATGCAGGACCCCGCCAGGGCCAGGGAGCCCACCAGCGTCACGCGGCGGCCCAGGAATCTGAGCAATAGGACGGTTGTGACGCGGCCCAGGAAGTCCACAGCGCCAAAGAGGGTCTGCAAGAGGAAGATGTTCCTGCCCAGGCTTTGCAGGTCCAGGACCAGGCCATAGTAGGACAACATTAGGGAGAAGCTGCGGGCAGAGCCAGAGTCAGGAGCATGCTACCAAGGAGTGACCCCAGCCTGCAGCATCCTCTCTCACTGGCTTCGTCACCTGGAAGGTGACAGCAATGAAGTCCCAGCAGAGGGACCTCAGAAAGTTTTATGGCCCTGTTTCAGGGAGCATGCCCCTCAGCTGAGGTTAGATCCCAGGGCAGATCTACGGGGAGAGGACCTCCCAAAGGACTTGAGTTTAGCAGTGACTACAAGGTGAAACTGTTCCTCACCACATAAGCCCCATTAAAGCCCCCAGTGGCTTTGCCCAGTAGATGCTGACAGCCTGGGGGAGGGGGGGAGGCAGAGGCAAAGCTTGGTGTGACTGAAGGTCCATCTTTTCCAGGCTTGTGTGTATGCTGACTGATCTAGAGCTTTCCCCAGGAATCGCGGGGAGTTGTGGGTAACGATGGGGTTAGCATTTCAAAGCTTCTGATTTGAATAACAAAAGATGCTCAGTGGCCCCAGGAGAGCCAGGAAGACTTGAAGGATTTTTTTTAGAGTGGGGGAGGGGGATGAGGTCTTCACGTTGGTTTCCTTCTAATTTATCAAGAAGTATGGGTGTGTGTGGGTGTGACAAAAACAAAACAAAAAACCCTAAAAATGAAAGATTACCAAAAAAGCATTTTGTTGCATTTTTGTCCGGAGATTTATTATCTATAGTTATCACCTCTATGTGGCAAACTATAGTGTAAAACAAACATTTTCCTCATTAGAGTTTGGGTTTTGAGCCGGGCTAACCTGTCACATCCAGTTTTTGTGTGGCGCTGGGAATCAACCCTAGGGCTTCCTGCTAGACGGACAGGCACCACACAGCTGAGACACACTCCCGGCCTCAACTTTAGTTTTATTGGAGACCAAATTCCAGTCAACCTTCTTTTTTCAGGTGCTCTTTGGATGTAGTGCCAACTAAATTTGCTTACAGGGGACATTCGCTGATCCCTAGTGTTGCTCAAGGTAGGGCCTCTCTGTGCAAGGCATGGTGGGTGATAGTGGGGAACAGGAAGCTGCTTGGCTAGGGTTCAAGTGCAGGCTCCCACCAGCAACTACGCAGCCATCTGGGACCTCCTTGTCCCATCTGTGAAATGGGAGCTGTAAGGGGACACAGCACTAGTTGCCCTCTGGGGTCTGACTGTAACCATGAGCTGCTAAGACTGGAAAACATCACCCTCTTCCCCTATGGTCCATCTCCAGGGGAGCCTGGCCCTGGTCTCCTGCAGGGACTGCCATTCCAGCTGTGCCTCTCAGCTGGCTTCCACTACACCCATGCCCAGACCAGCTTCTCTCCTGTCTCAATCCAGCCTGCTAGGACTCTAGTCTCTGGGATGCCGCTGGGAGACCCGAAGATGCTCGGTTTTCTGGGTGCCACCCTCATGCCCCAGCCATGCCTCGGAGAGAGGTACCCAGCATGTCATACTTCACCATCACCATGACACAGGTTCTTTGGGCGAGCATAGGCACACGGAACAGGTCCAGCACAGATCCCCGAGTCTCGGTTACCTCCCCGGCCATGCAGGATTTCAGCACCTCAGAGAGGGGCGAAAGCAGGAGTGGGTGTTAGAGCGATGGGCCTGTGCTGTGCCAGGGAGTGGTACTCAAGTGGGCAAGAGCAAAGACTTAACCTAGCTTAGGCCTCTGGACCTGAGTGTGGGAAGGGCAGCAGAGGTGCCCTCTGGCCTCGGTGGCTTCTTCTGCAGGCCTGGCTTACTGACGGGGTGGAGTCATGCTCTACAGCCCTGATGACTGGCACCATGGCATGCCTACCCTGGCCAAACTGGCCCCTCACTGTTCTCAGAGGGCTCATTCGGTCCTCTTGCGCCTTGAGCCCTCCTAGTCTGGCATTAACTATATGGCCTGCTCTGGTGGCTTCTTCTGGTATCCCCACAGAGCTCCTTGTCCTCTATCCTGTGCAGAATATCCTCCATATACTTTCTAAAACTAACTAGCTTCAAATAACAATCTTATTTCCCTGGATACATCACGAAGTTCCATGAGGCAGGTGTGTGAGACACAGGTTTAGGTCACGGGTGAGACAGATGATAATAGTGGTATTGTTGTTATTGGTAGTGATGGTGGGGATATGGTTGGTGATGGTGCTGATGGTAACAGTCGTGGGGACAGAGGGCTTGGTGGGCATGGCAGTTATGGTGGAAATAGCAATGATGGTAGTGATGTTGGCAATGGTGATGATGGAGGGGCTGATGGACACAGTGAGGATGGTAGAGGTTATAGTGATGGGGAGGGCGGGGATGATTGCAATGGTGAGCACAATGATGATGGTGGGGATGGTAGAGATGATGGTGCTGATGGGGATGATGATGGGGATTGTGAGGAGGGTGGGGATAGTGAGGAGGGTGGGGATGACTATGATGGTGAGCATGGTGGGGATGGTAGAGATGATGGTGCTGATGGGGATGATGATGGGGATTGTGAGGAGGGTGGGGATGACTGTGATATAGTGAGCATGGTGGGGATGGTAGAGATGATGGTGGCAGTGGTGATAAAGACAGCGGGAGTGTGGATGGTATGGTGATAATGTTTTGTAGTGATACTGATGGTAATATTAGCGATAGTGTTGGTTGTGGTGGAGAGGAGCTCCACTGTGGTAGAGGAGGTGGCTGTAGAGATGGGCTGTGGTGGTTTTAGTGCCACTGCTTTAGGTGTTGACAGGGATCTTGTTTTCATCAACGACAGCGGCAGTATTCATGGAGTGGCGTGTGCTGAGGGGGTTGTGCGATGTTCCTGGTAAACTTGATGGAGATGATGGTGCAGTGGACAATGGCAGCTGGGGGTGACACCCTAGTGGACATATTTTCCTGAGTGAGGAGTAATAACCTCTCACCTCTATGGTCAGTGTCTCCTTGGCTTCCTTGTGGCCATTTATCCGGGCTACCTTCTGGAGCTCCTGAAGTGCTTTCTCTGGCCGGCCTGTAATAATCAGCCATCGGGCGGATTCTGGCAGCCACCTATCAAAGAAGCAGATATTTGGCTAGGACTTTGCTGTCCTGGAGCATCATGGATACTCCTGAGTTGGGTGGGAGGGATGGTGGGCAGCGGCGCCCTCAGCGTGATGTAGCGGGAGAGCAGGAAGGTATTTCATAGCTGTCCTGTTAAGCTGGACTGGACAGTTTGGAATTCAGCTGAGCCCCAACCCCCAGACTCCTCCCTCTTCGAGTCTAGGCCACCCCCACCTGGCCTTTCTTGATGTCCAGTCTATGGACAGGCTACGCGGACACAGAAGCTGCCTCTCCAGCAATTCTGAGGTCATCTCCGTGGTAGAAAGGCCACCTGGGCTGGTGGGATGCTAGATAAAGGTACCTGCTGCCAAGCCTGGCAACTGCTGAGTTTCTGGGACTCACATGATGAGAGGAGAGAACTGATGTCGGCAAGTTGTTCCCAGACCACACACACAGTGGCACACAGGCGTCCCCTCCCCAAGTAAGTAAATAAAGAATTCTAAAAGAAAGCCTGACTTACATATATATACACATACACACAGCCACTTGGTGCTGTTTTATTCTGTCTTCTTTGGAATTTTGTTTGTTTGCTTGTTTGTTTTTTTTAATACTGTTAATACCCTTGAGGCAGATCTAAGCGAGTCTCTAAAGCCAGTCTGCTTGTCCCCAACCTTAAGGGCCGCTGTCTGGGGGAACATTTCTCTGGTCAAAGACACTGGGTTTGGCCGGTTTGAGGCAGTGTAGCACAGTGGCTAAGAGTCAGCTGACCAAGGCCAGTGGTACAGACGTGTGTCCTGGAGCTCAGGAGGGTGAAGCAGTAGGTTTGCAAGGCTATCTGGACCATGTAGTGAGTTTGAGGCCAGCTGGGCAATTTTGTTCAAAATAAAAAGTAAAAAGAAGCCCAAAATATAACTCAATGGTACAGTGGCCCCTCACTCTTATCCCAAATGAAAAAGTAAAACAGAATGAGCCAGCCTGCCCAAGTTCAGACCTTGCCTCTGGTTTTTTTTGCCAGCCTTTCTGATTTAGGACAGAGGCAATCAGCGTCTTATCTGTAAATGTGTGACCACGCCTCTAGTGTCGCAGACCACACCTGGTACGGACCAGGCTCCTGTAACTGGTCATCATCAGGCCACAGCCTTCCTCTTCGTCTATCAGCGCTAGTCGCAGATTGGAAGCACTGTGCTGTGAATGGCTTTGTCTGGTTTGGTTCCTGGTGTGTCTTCCATGCCTGGAACCACATCTGGCCTGAGGCATGGACTAAACCTTACAGTGGTCTGACTGGGGCCTGGGCTGACTGGTTCCAGCATGCGGGCACCAGAGAACTATGGTGACATTCATTATTGGCTTTCCTGTCTGTCCCCATGGCCGCCACCCAAACAAGGAATTCCAGATGTTTGCAGGACTCTAAAAGTAACAGCGACACTGACAGGCTCGTCTCCAACACTGGCCCTTGAAGACTTGGATGCCAAGTGCCCTGTGAGGGTCAGGCTGGCGTTGGGGACAGTGCTGGCATGTAAGGAGGATGGGATCAGCCCCAGCCCAGAGGACAGAGGCTGCTGCCCCATCCCTGCCTGGTGGGACCCAGGATCTTCTCTTTTTCCAAGAAAAGATGGCAGCATTACTTGTGTCTGTTTTTAAGAATCTCCTGGTTTTAACTCTGAGATTCCATCTTATACCTGTAAGAATGGCTAAGATCAAAAACACTGATGACAACTTATACTGGAGAGGATGTGGGAGGGAACATTTCTACATTGCTGGTGGGAGTGCAAACTGTACAGCTGCTTTGGATGTCAGTGTGGTGATTTCTCAGAAAATTAGGAAACAACCTACCTCAAGACCCAGCAATACCACTTTTGGGTATATACCCAAAGGATGCTCAATCATACCACAAGGACATGTGCTCAACTATGTTCATAGCAGCATTATTTGTCACATCCAGAACCTGAAAACAACCTAAATGCCCCTAAATGACTAAAGAATGGATAAGGAAAATGTGGTACATTTACACAATGGAGTACTACACAGCAGAAAAAAAGTGACATCTTAAAATTTGCGGGCAAATGGATGGATCTAGAAAACTTCATATTGAGTGAGGTAACCCAGACCCAGAAAAACAAATATCATATGTACTCATTTATAAGTGGCTTTTAGACATAAAGCAAAACAAACAAAATGAAAACCAGTCTACAAATCACAATCCCAGAGAACTCAGCCAACAAAGAGGAACCTAAGAGAGACATACATGGATCTAATGTACATGGGAAGTAGAAAAAGACAAGATCTCCTGAGTTAATTGAGAGAATGGGGACCATGAGAGAGGGTAGAAGGGGAGGGGAGAGGAAGGGAGGGGGAGAGAAAATATATAGCTCAATAAAAACAATAAAAAAAGAATCTCCTGGTTTTAAGTGTTGGTATGTCCCCTCTCAAGACAATTCTGTGTGGTCCCCACTTGGCAGGAAACATAGACTTCTGGCAGAAGCAGTCACCCAGGGACTCCGAATGGTGAGTGCCACTGTCTTCCTGTGGTTCCCAGCAGGATGTGGCCAGTTAGATGGTGAGACAGAGACTTAATCCCCCAACAGGACTCCCATGAAAAGAGACCCGAATGTACTGACCAGGACAGCAGGAATGTGGCCAAGAAGGGGATGGACACAGCCAGCTGGAGGTTTTGCCAGTCCCGCACGGCATAGGCCAGGCCTGCCAAGGCCATCTGGCCTGTGCTATAAGTGCAGCCCAAGATTGCCATGGTAACAGCCCTCCTGCGGGTCGTGGTCCACTCAGCCACTGAAAGGCAATAGAGAGGCCCAGAGTGAGGTTCAGGCCCCTCCTGCTCCAGGGTGGGAGAAAGAGCAAAGGACTCCAGGGTACCTACTCAGTGTAGACTGGGCCAGTATGGTGCCAGCCAGCCCAAAGGCACTCAGGAACCGAAGGCCACAGTAGGTGAAGAAGCTGGGAGCCAACATGGCGCCAGCACCAGCCACCGCCACTTGCAGGTAGCACCAGCTCAGCATTGGCTTCCGCCCCAGCCTGTGAAGATGAATACTTGGGGATGTCCCTGGGGACCCTACACAGGGCAGGTGATGCCTGTTCAAGGTCTGACAAAGGGAGCCATGAGCAGCTGGTTCTTGAGTTCTAGAAGCTTCCAGAAGCTCAGAGCTTCTAGAAACTTCTGGAAGCATGAAAAGCTTTGTTATTGAAGTGGCAGTATCTTGCTCAGGGTGAGTCAAGAGTACAGCTTTGGCATCAGCACCCAGGTCTGAGACTTCTGTGGTTTAGTGATAACACATGGATGACCTGGCAGGGAACCCCCTCTGGCTCGGAATACTGGAGTTTACCTAACACCTTCATGCCTTCTGCTCCCAGGGAGTTATTCTGTGCTGTGGGAGCTAGAAGGAGAGGATCTACTCACCTGTAGGAGAGAAAGCCCCAGACAAAGGCTCCTGCCAGGATCCCAGCCATGAAGATGGACTGGCCCAGGGGCTTCAGGCTCTGGGAGCTGCACACCAGGTCCCACTGGAAGAGAGAGAAGCCTGGCAGTTTCCGAGGTACACGAAAGGGGTGACTGGTGGAGGGCTGAGTTGAGGGTCTTCTGCCTGGTCAGCCTACAGCCTCGAGGCCCATTCCCCACAAGGCTCCCAGCACTGGAAGTTGAGCTATTGGACACAACCTGCCTTCCTCTGATAGCTTCATTTGTTCCATAGGGACAGGGACTCTGTGAGGACATGTCTAGGCCAGCCTGTGGAACAGTGCATGTCACCAAAAGGTGACAGGACAGGAGAGAGTCTGCTTAGCCAGCCTTGCTATTCTAAATGCAGATGGTGTAAATGGATCAAACCCGAGCTCCTGTCTGTCCTGAAACCCAAGCCTGCATCCGAACGTGGGTCACCACAAGCCATCAGCAGTACAAGCCAGATGATAAAATTCTCCACTTGAGGGAAGGGGTCGGGAGGGAGAGTTCTGTAGGAATATGCTTGCCACAGAAGCATAGAGATGCATGTGCCTTCAGTCTCCAGAACCCACATAAACAACTGGGCCTGGTGGTGCCCGCTTGTAACCCCGACACAGAGTGGGGGTAGACAGGAGGACTCTCTGGCCAAGCAAGTCTGGGAGCCTGCTGTCCCAAGACAGGGAGATCCTATCTCACAAAACAAATTGGAGGCTGGAGAGGTGGCTTAGATAAGAGCCCCTTGTGTTTAGTCATGAGGACCAGAGTTCAGATACTCAACCATGTTCTAAGCCAGGCACCTGCCTCATGCCTGTAAACCCAGCTCTGAGGGAAACAGAGGCAGGAGGATTCCAGGGTTGCTCACGTCTGGCCTAGCTGAGAAAATGTGAGACCAGGTTTAGGGAGAGACCCTGCCACAAAGGAGTAGGCAGAGTGACAGGAGACACCTGACACTTTTGGACTTTGCAGGAGTGTCTAGACACTCTCTCTCTCTCTCTCTCCCCCCCCCCCCACTTGAACAAACTATTCCTAGATCCATCTGTGTTAAAGATCTCTGCTAAGACTGTTCAGCAAGAACATCCCACTCCAGCTCAGGTTAGGCTGGTTTAGACAGCCTCTTTCATCGCTGCCATTTTCTGCCCTCTGACCCTCCCAGGCTCCAGCTGTGACTGCCCCTTTATCTTGAGTAGGGGCCCATCTCTTTCTCCCACAGCAAGACCGCGTGTCCACACAATGGTTTCTGTACCTGTGGAGAGGTCAAATCTGCCTCCCCATATTGGATAACTGGATAATGGTTTTCTGTGTTGGTGTGTGCATGCATGTGTGTGTGGGTACATATGTGTGTATGCTGTTCAAGTTGACACTAAGTATCCTTCTCAACACTCTTCCCTTTATAGTTTGAGACAGGAGTTCACCGATTCGGTTGGACAAGCTAGCCAGTAAGCCCCAGGCATCTTCCTGTCTCTTCCCCTCAGCACTGCCCATGCCTACCCCTTTCTATATGGATTCTGGGGGTTTGAACTCGGGTCTTCAGCAAGAACTTCACCAGCTTAACCACCTCCGCAGCTCTGTATAGCATTTCAACATTTTGTTTGTTGTGCAAAGCTTGGGAGGAGGCAAGTTGTGCAGGCCAGCTCTGGGGATCCTTACCCTGGTCACAACTGTGGCTGTGAAGGTGCTGTGGTCATAGACCCAACCGTCCACACAAGGCTCTGTGGAAGCCTCACTCCCGTTGGCAGCTGTAGCATTGGGGTCCAGGAACTGCCACTGTGGGTGGCGGAAGCGGCGGCACCGGTGAGGCTGCAGGTCGGGGCCGAGTGGGATGGAGATGGCCAGGAGGGCCTCGCGGGTCAGGTTGGCAGGCACCTCAGAGCTGTTGTCCAGCACAGGGGTCCAGCAGCGGTGGTCTGGGACAGCAGCCGAGAAATTCTCCAGAATCATGTTAAAAGGTATCAAGACGGCAGAGAGGAACAAGGTGCACATCTGTAGGACCTGGAAGAGGCCCACACCCCCAGCCCTGACCAGAAGCTCCTCGAACGCCATGGCTGGAGCTGATCCTAACCGTTGGGGAGTGCTGAGACCTGCTAGTCCTCGCTAGTCCTCATGGATGCCAAGTGCTCCCAAGCTCCTCGTTGCTCTGTTGGTGGAGTCGGGGGTAGGGTGGGAGGAAAAATGTCTCCTTGTCCCGTTTCCTGGAGTGGTCACTGGGATGTCCCAACACTGTAAAGGGGACATCAGGTAGAGAACTCACTGGGCCAAGCTGCCTGGATGGTCAGGACAGGGAAGCCTGAGCCCTCTCTGGAACCAAGAGGGAAAAGTCAAACAGATTTTTCTCACCTCCAGGGCAAAGCTGTTACTGAGTTACAGTCACGAATGGACAGGCTACTCCACTGCTTCCCGGGGGGCAGTCAATGTTCAACCTCAGCCTGGGCTCCACTCTGCTCACTCGGGACTTTAGACCCTTTCAAATTCTTGGCATAGGGATGTCCGATCCGAAAACCGTTGACCTCACTCAAACCCAGACAGTTCAGTAACTGATGCTGGCAGTTGCTGGTTATTTACTTATTTATCTGGGTTCATGTGCGTGTGTGTGCAAATGTGTTAGTAGGTCAGAACCTTCTGGGTTGGTTCTCCTCTCTGTCACGTGGGCCCCAGGGATTACACTCAGGTCTCCGGTCTAGAGCCTTCCCCCACCTAGCCACTGCCTAGAGCTCTTCTGTTCTGAGGCTCCTTGCCAGCCTGGAACCTTCAGGGTGGAGCCCATGGCTGCCATTTCTCAGACTCTCTCTGAAGTCACTCAAGAGCCGGAGTGGTGGACATGTATGGAACTTCACCATCTCTTTGGTTGCCCAAAGTTCCCCGTCAGGATGAAGGCAGCCTGAAGCTAGTGGGGCTTCTCAGCTGGGGGTGACAGCTGTCCTCTGCCCCCAGGTTCACCTCCTTGTGCCCTCATCCACATCTCACAGGCCCGAGACAGAAATGGGTGTGAACTCTTTCTAGCAAGAGAACGCGGCTCAGAGAAGGCAGGCAACCTGACCAAAGTCAGACAGCCAGGCTCAAATTCAAACCACACACCAAAACCTAGTTCTCCTGGATACCCCATGGGCAGTACCTGGGCGACCCCTAGCTGGTCCAGAATAAAGGATATGGGCCAGAATCTCAGTCAGCCCCAAATCACCTCTCTGGGTGCCAGAGGGAACTGAGTGGGTTTTACAGAAACTCATGCATGGGGGAGGATCCTGAGCTTCCAGGAACCTCCTTAGAGGGCTTGGGGAGCAATGTAGCCCTTACTCTGCCTCAGCATGGGAACTCATTGTACTGTCGGTAGTAGCAGATCCAGATAGATGGGATAACCAGGCCAGAGGAACCCATGGGAGGGGGTGGGAGAGTGTCAGGCCCCGCCCAATACAGGTGTGGTACCCTGGTCTTAACCTTGAGGCATGGCCTCCGCGTCCCTCTGATTTTTAGTCTGTGAAACAGAGCAGTGTCTGCCAACTGAGCACACATCAAAGACCACGGGCTGGACTCTCGCCTGCCCTGCCTTGCCCCTGCCTCTGGGGATTCTGCTGTGCTGAGAGTCTCTGGGTTCCAGGAGGCTGAAAGCCAAAGTGTGGGGGTGGGGATTTATTTCCCTTCCAACTCTTCCCTGCCCTTTGCCTGTCACGGACTCCTCCAGGATTTGCTAGCAGAAGGTCAAACCTCCCGGATTTACCAGAAGGCTCTCGGAATCTCCAGCTGATTTCCATGTCCTGGCCAAGGAATTTTTAATTTGTACTTTCTGCTTTTCTAGGTCTGCTGGGGGCAGGGCCTGGAGCGCCTGCTCTGCCACCTAGTGGTTATACCCGGGACTGCAACATTTCCAAGTACCAGGCTGAGCTTGCCCTGTTTGGTTCCTTGCCCCAGGCTTACTCAGAAGGATGAATAGGTCAGTGAGGAGAAGGCCCTTGGGAATAAAGGCAGGCAGTCTTAGATGATGGCCGCTGTCTTGGGAGCCTCACTTTGGATGAGGGAGCACCTGTTCCTCACAGAACCAGGATTGCTGTTGGGTTCAGTTTCCCAGACAAGGGCTCCCATGAAGGAAACCAAAGGCTAGTCTGGCTGCTAGATGACCTTACCAGTTCCTGCTCCTTTCTTGTCTCCAAGATGTGGTCTTCCACTCAAAGTGGTGAGATTACAGGAGATAATGGACAAATGAACATTTGCTTCCACTGCCCTCCCTGCTGTCACCATCTCTGCCATCATCACCATCATCATCACCATTACCATGACCCCATTATCCACCACCCTCACTGCCATCACCATCTACACCATCATCACCATCATCACTGTTACCACCATCACCATTACCAACATAATCATCGTCTTCATCATCACCGTCACCATTACCAACATAGCCATTGTCTTCATCATCATCATCATCATCACCATCACCATGACCCCATTATCCACCACCCTCACTGCCATCACCATCTCCACCATCATCACCATCATCACTGTTACCACCATCACCATTACCAACATAATCATCGTCTTCATCATCACCGTCACCATTACCAACATAGCCATTGTCTTCATCATCATCATCATCATCACCATCACCATGACCCCATTATCCACCACCCTCACTGCCATCACCATCTCCACCATCATCACCATCATCACTGTTACCACCATCACCATTACCAACATAATCATCGTCTTCATCATCACCGTCACCGTTACCAACATAGCCATTGTCTTCATCATCATCATCATCATCATCACCATCACCATGACCCCATTATCCACCACCCTCACTGCCATCACCATCTCTGCCATCATCACCACCATCATCACTGTTACCACCATCACCATTACCAACATAGCCAATGTCTTCATCATCATCATCACCATCACCATGACCCCATTATCCACTGCCATCACAATAGCTATCACTATCACCACCACCACCACCATCACTAACACATCATCATCACCACCCACGTCATTACCACCATCATACCATCCCATCACCACCACCAGCTGTAGTGATGAGGCGAGCAGGCCTGCTTTTCGTCCCAGCTAGCTTTACACCCGAAATAAGTACATGAAGATCTGTATTAATTAAATTACTGCCTGGCCCATTATTTCTAGCCTCTTCTTGGCTAGCTATCACATCTTGATTAACCCATTTCTAGTAACCTGTGTAGCACCACGAAGTGGTGGCTTACCTGGAAGATTCTAACCTACGTCCATCTTGGGCCAGAGCTTCATGGTGTCTGCCTGTCTCTGCTTTCTTTCTCCCACAATTCTGTTCTGTCTTCCCCACTTACCCATGTTCTGATCTATCAGGTCAAGCAGTTTTCTTTACTAATTAACCAATGAAAGCAACAGATAGATAGAAGACCCTCCTACATCAACCATCACCACCATAAGTTCTGTCATCCCCATCGTTATTGTCACCATGTCCACCATCACTGTCACCGTTATTACCAACATCACCATCATGGTCACTGTCATCACCACCACTACTATGACCATCTTTACCACAACTGCTACCTGCACCATCATCCAGCATTACCATCACCACCACCATCGCCACCGCCACCTTCATTATTGTCATTATCACTGCCATATTCATGGCTGTGATTCTCATCAGCACCGCTGTAGACACTACCATTGTAGCTTTCTGCCTGATCTTCCTTGGTCTTTGCCAGCTGAAGCTGTAATTGCAGGTCAGACCCATCCGGAATTATGGGGACTCTTGTTTGTCTTACCCCTGCAGTCTGTCAGAAGCTGGGCTCCTCAGAAGTAGGCTCGGGTCTCTGCAGGATCTCACATGCTGGCTTCTACTTTGCTTTGTTTCCCACGGCACCCTTGTGAAGACACCTGGCAGGAAGTCACAGGGACAGTGTCCACAACTGTCATTATCTTCGCAGCCCCAGATCCCTGGGCAGAGGCACTGATGGGCCCTGGTAAGGGCAGGCCTTGGCTCTTCCCTTCTCTCCTTCCTCCTCGATGCGCTCCTTGTGTCCTCTCCAGCTCACGGCCAGCAGCAGGTGCTGTATCTTTTGTGTCGCACATCTCATCTTTTTCAACCCCCCAGAACTCACATAATTGCCCTTTATTTATTTTTTAAGGAAAAATGGAAGAAGAGCGTTCCTTACTCAATACTCAAGCCTTTTGCTTTTAAGGGATGAAAGACTGTACCTCATGTACACTGGGCAAGTGCTCTACCATTGAGCCATACCCTAGAGTGGCTCTATTGTTCCATGCATGTGTGTGTGTGTGTGTGTGTGTGTGCATGCATGCGTGTGTGCCTGTGCGTGTGTATGTGCGTGTGTGTCTGTGAGTGTGTGCTTGCCTGTGTGTGTGCATGCATGTGCGTGCGTATGTGCCTGTGTGTGCGCATGCCTCTGTGCGTGTGCCTGTGTGTGTGCGTGCCTGTGTGCATGCGTGTGTGCACATGTGTAAAGGGGCCAGACTGGGATGTGGAGTGTTGTGCTTCATCGTTCTCCACCTTTTTCCCTTGAGAAAGAGTCTCTCTCTGGACCTGGCACCATCCTGGCAGCCAGTGAGTCCCAGAATGCTCCTGTCTCTGCCTCCCTGGTGTTAGGATCACATGTGTGTTGTACCACACTTGGCGTTTTCAGTGTGTTCTGGGTGTGAACCTCGGGTTCTTGCTTCAGGAGCAACACAAAAGACAAGAACACATTTCAGAGCCAGGTCGTATCCAGCTTTAAGCCTGAGGTCTTTTCCATTTATCTATGGCCACACAAAGAGGAGCCAGCCAGAGGACGGTAGATACTAGGGGAGGAGGGGGTTGTCCTGTGGTCAGCTTGATCGCCTCCTCATGACTTCAGCTGTTGAGATTGACAAGATACTGAATTGCTCTGAGCCTTGCTGTTCCATGGATCACCCACCTAGATGTCAGCTTGGGCGGGATCATCTAGGGTCAGCATGAGGCTGTCTTGAACCAGCTGTCACACATCACAAAATATAGGACAACCTGGCTTGAATCAGGACCCCATCCAGCCCATGTGAGAGACTTAAATGCAATTTGTTATTCCTAACAACAATTCCTAAAGTGACCTAAGAATCACATATGAGGAATTGGCGGCAGCAAACTCTGTGACACTGAGACCTGGGCTGTGAATGTAAGTCAGCCAACCAGATGTGCTAGACCTGGGCTGTGAATGTAAGTCAGCCAACCAGATGTGCTAGACCTGGGCTGTGAATGTAAGTCAGTCAACCAGATGTGCTGAAGACCTGGGCTGTGAATGTAAGTCAGCCAACCAGATGTGCTGAAGACCTGGGCTGTGAATGTAAGTCAGCCAACCAGATGTGCTAGACCTGGGCTGTGAATGTAAGTCAGCCAACCAGATGTGCTGAAGAAAAACCTGCTGTGCTGGACAGTTTTGCGTCAACTCGATACAAGCTAGAGTTAACTGAGAGGAGGGACCTTCAGTTGAGAAAATGCCCCCATAAGATTCAGTTATAGAGCACTTTTTCAATTATCCATTGATGGGAGAGGGCCCAGCCCATTGTGAGTGGCACCATCCCTGGGCTTGTAGTCCTAGGTTCTGTAAGAAAGCAGGCTGAGCAAACCATGTGGAGCAAGCCAGTGAACAGCACCCTCCATGGCCTCTGCATCAGCTCCTGCCTCCAGGTTCCTGTCCTGTTTGAGCCTTGACTTCCTTTGGTGGAAGTGTAAGCCAAACAAACCCTTTCCTCCCCAGTTTGCTTTTTGGCCATAGTGTTTCATTGTAGCAATAGAAACTAAGATGCCTAAACTAAGACTTGTCTGTTCCTCTGAGAAGGGCCAGCCGGCCTGTGACAGGCCAGTGGGAGAGCTATTGCCCAATCTATTATGGCCAGATGTTATGATTCATCCTCCTGCCATAGCTCAAAGGGACACACAGGACAAAGAACAACGGGGACGAACTATCACAGCTGTGTCCGTCTGAAGGAATGAAGTTCTGGAGGGGACTCTAGCTGGAAACTGACCAGCTCATGCCCTCTCCACACTGGTCCCCAACCATTGGTAGCCTTGTTTCTCAGCCCACTTCAGCATCAAGGACGGGACTGGCTGGATCCAAGCCTAGAGGCTATATGATCTAGGTACAGGCAGGCAGAAGGAAATTAAGCACTCCCTTGGGTAAACTGAGGCAGAGTGTAAGAAAATTTTTCTCCATGACATGATCATAATTTTTATAACAAACCTGACAAAGACTGTCTAGAAGGAAAGACACAAACAGCAACTCAGCTTAGATGGCAGGAACCTTCTACATGAAACAGGCATTCAGGAGCAAACCCACTAAGAGATGGATATCAGGTCCCAGATGGGAGCTTGACCTGCCATTGAAAAACCCACTACGCGTCTCAGCACACCCACAGGTACCTCTGTGTTAAACCTCAGGAAACACTTCTGAGATAACTTCCGTTTTGGAGAGAAATGCATTACGTTCAGGAAGTAAGCAATTCACAGACTTCAGGAAGTCCCTGAAACTGACCAGATTCACTAGACCCCTCTCTCCCTGAGAGCATATATACTGCTGAGAGACGGAACACTCAAGCTACCTGGAAGAAGTGAAAACCAGACAACTCTGGAAGTCTCAGATGAGTTGAGCTGCCTAGACAAGGCATTCTCCAAACGCTGGTGCTGCTGGTGCTGCCTGTGAATTCTGCGGGGAGCTGCAGGTTCCCAGCTTCCATGAACTGTCCCCTATTGTGGAATATTAGTTTTATGATGTGTTACATTTTTTTCTGTGGTGGAATATTTGTTAAATAATGCAAAGATATGTTGCATTTGGTTAACTTTGTAACTTTGTGTTTCTTTGCCTGTCTTAAACACTTGATTGGTCTAATAAAATGCTGAACAACCAATAACTAGGCAGGAGAAAGGGTAGGAGGGGCTGCCAGGCAGAGAGGATAAACAGGAAGAGAAATCTAGGGAGGAAAGTAAGGAGCAAGAAAAGGAGAAGATGAGGATGCCAGGGGCCAGTCACACAGCCAGGCAGCCATGGAGTAAGAAGGAAAGAAAGGCATATAGATTAAAGAAAGGCAAAAAGCCCAGAGGCAAAACAGTTAAAGAGAAATGGGATAATTTTTAAATTTTATTTTATTTATTTAATTAACATTTTTTTCATTTATTTTACATGCCAACCACAGTTTCCCTTTCCTCCCCCCCACTCCCCCTTATCGCCCCCCCCCCATACACTCCTCCTCTGACTCCATTCAGAAAGGGGTGGGCCTCCCATGGACTTGAACAAAGCTTGGAACATCAAGTTGAGGT
>NW_026067909.1:16695180-16767409 GCF_014885135.2 Alexandromys fortis
CCCCCCCCCCCCCCCCCCCCCGCGCCCTGCATCAAGGCTGGGCAAGGTAATCCAGCATGCGGAGCAGGTTCCTCCAAGCCAGCTGAGTCTCACTGCTAGGAGCCTTACAAACAGAACATGCTACACAACTGTCTCACACACACACAGAGCCTGGGTCGGTTCCATGCAGGCTCTCTAACTGTTGGTCCAGAGTCCACGTGTTCCCTTGACCTTGACCCCACCCCACCCCACCCCACGCCCTTGCGCTCATACAATCCCTCCTCCCTTCCTCTGGGAGGACTCTGGGAGCTTGGTCCGGTATGTGGCTGTGGATCTCTGCATCTACTTCCATCAGTTAGTGGATAAAGGCTCTCTGATGACAATTAGAGCAGTCACCAATCTGATTACAGGAGATGGCCGGTTCAGGCCCCCTCTCCACTGTCGCTAGGAGTCTTAGTTGCTCTTAGTTGCATCATCCTTGTAGATTCCTGGAAGTTTTCCTGGCACCAGCTTTCCTCCTAACCCTGAAATGCTCCCCGTCCCATGAAGATGTCTCTTTCATTACTCTCCCTCTCTATCCCACCTCCCAAGCCCAGCCTGCCCCACCCCGCCCCACCCACTCCCTCAAGTCCCCATCCCCCCATTTTCCCATCCCTGCCCCCAGTTTACTCAGGACATCTCTTCTATTTCCCCTTTCCAAGGAATTCATGCGTCCCTCTTTGGGCCTTCTTTGGAGAAATGGGATAATTTAAGTTAGAAAAGCTGGCTAGGAACAAGTCAAGATAAGGCCAGGCATTCGTAAGTAAGACTAAGCTTCAGTGTATTTATCTGGGAGCTGTGTGGTGGGCCCCCAAAGAGTAAGAAAAAAACCACCTACAGTCATTCATGCTGGGGTGGGCTTTGGTGATACAGCTGCTTTTGAGTCATTTCTGCTCCTGTAAGTAACCCCTCACCCACATTTCTGTAAGTGACCCCAAATTAAACCCATTGGCTCACCAATAGGAATTTGATGGTATCTGCTTTGGTCCGCCTTTGGGTCCCTGTCTGCAGTGAGTAGATGTTTGCTCCAGATAGTGTCATGCACAGGAGAGCCACACTGTCACCCTGCAGAGCTGAGCAGGCATGCGCTACATCCAACCGCCACTGGCTTGAGAAAAGCCGTCAGAGAATTCCTTTCTCTTCTTTTTAATTATAATTCATAAATCTCAAGGCCAACAAAGAATACAACTGAGAAATTCAAATTATGAAATAATTCTACATGTCAAAAATAAACATCAGGAAGAGCCTGATGTAAAAATCAAAAGACAAATTGGGGGAAAAACTTATACGTGTGACCCATATCATAGGCAGAGGCCACTTCCCTAGTTTACAAAGAGCGCATAGGCATGAGAAGCCGGGTCTGTTCTAGCAGAAAACAGGACAGGGGAGTCACAGAAAAGACGCAGATCGTTTTTGGCGTTAGCTGCTCAGTCTCACTCAAAGAAATGCAAAATAAAAGTGCCATGGCCTCACCGTGACACGGGGCAGCCCACGAGTGAGACAACAGCTCGCTGCAACACGACCCTGGGGAGAGATGTGGTCTCATCTTGCTCTGGTACCTTCCGTGGAGCAAGCACCCTTCTGGCTGTCACCTGACTCTGGTGGCAGCACACACTCCAGATAGGACGCGTGCAGAACGGCTTGTCTCGGGCAGAACGGCTTGTCTCAGGCAGAAGCAATATCAGAGTCGGACACACCCCTGAGTCTGGAAGAGGAGACCAGCTGAGTCAACCCGTCCAGTAGACTTCTGTGGCGTAGTCTCTGGTCAGTGTGGAAAGGCAAGGCCAAGGGAATAAGATAAGAATGTGTGTTTAACCTGGCTTGCATTTTAGAAATCTGGAGAGACACCGAAGAAACAGAAACAATTCCCTGTGGATGTGTAGGAGGTGGGGATGGCTTGGGAGGGGGAGAGGAGAGAACCTTCTTATTGTATAGTTAAATTTTCTGGTCTTGGACATTTTTTTTTTTTTGAGATAGAGTCTCACTGTGTTGCCCTAATTAGCCTGGAACTCATTTTGTAAACCAGGCTGGCCTCGAACTCAGAGAATTCACCTGCTTCTGCCTCTCAAGTGCTGGAATTAAAGGTGTGTGCCACCACACCCAGCCATGTTCAACAACTTTTGAAGTTTATGTGTATGTTTGAAAATGATGAAGATTTTTCTGGAAGGATACATGCCCGGCCCCACCTCACACTCTTGTTCCAGTTTGTTCCTTAAAATCTCTTACCACGTCTCAAGACTCAGTCCTGAAGGCTGTGGTTCATTTTTGCTTCGGCATGGTATATGTTAGCCACCTCCCAGGTGTCAGGCGCCATGTGGGGTGCTGAGGACCTGAAGGGCATCAGCGCTGAGGTCCACCCTGTATGGAAAGTGTGTAAAAGTTGTTACAGTGTGCTCTGATCCCACGGTGTTAGCGGAACCCGGCATGCTGTGGAACGTGAAGAACAGAGCTGAGGGCGCAGGGTGAGAAGAAAGGGAGGATGCTCATTCCAGGACGATGAGAGCATGCGCAGTGGTCCTGAGGCTGGGATGGGGAGAAGGGGAAGAGGGTCTGAGCACCAGTGGATGAAGGGCAGTGGGGATGGGTTTACATAAGAAAGACGAAAACCAGTTAGAGACTTGGGCAGTCCCAGTATTGAGGCTGAACTGGGCAGAGACAGTGAAAATCGGTAATGGGTGCAAAGCTGAGATGTGATAATGAGACGAAGGGACAGGAACACCAGACCTCGCCAAAGACTCCAGGATAGGTTTCATAGTGTCCAGCCAGAACTCCAGCAACTTTCCTGTTCCCCTGGCCTCTGCAATGCGGGGCAAGTGTGTTCTGGTTACATGCTGGGTTAGCCAGTAAGTGCCCGAGTTAGCACCTGCTGGCTCTCAACAGGGAAACTTGCAGGTTAGGGTACCCCAGGTTAGTGGATATCCACACCGGCCTAGGCCCCTCGCCAACGTCACGGGCAGCCACGTGTGACGGGGCAGTGGAGTGGAGGGGTTTTTGCATTGACCCAGAATGACCCTGTGGGAGTAACCCTCCAACACCGAACCCTGCTGACTCTTCCAGACCCAGGAAAGAGCTATGGGTTCCTGGCCCTGGCCATGCCTCTGTACTCCGCTTAAGAGTCTCACTGGGAGCAGGGCGGTGGTGGCACACGCCTTTAATCCCAGCACTCGGGAGGCAAAGGCAGGCGGATCTCTGTGAGTTCGAGACCAGCCTGGTCTACAGAGCTAGTTCCAGGACAGGCTCCAAAGCCACAGAGAAACCCTGTCTCGAAAAACCAAAAAAANNNAAAAAAAAAAAAAAAAAAAAAAAAAAAAAAAAAAAAAAAAAAAAAAAAAAAAAAAAAAAAAGAGTCTCACTGGGGCTTATGAGGAACCCACCACAGACTTCAAAATCTGGGGAGTGTACTGGAGAAGTGACTCAGTGTGACGTGCTTGCTGTGCAAGCCTGATTCCCAGCACAGACGGAGAAGCTGAGCAAGGCCGGGGCCTCTGCAGCCCAAATACTGAAGAAGCCCAGGTAGATGGAGCCCGGGGACTCGCTGCTCCACCAAATCAACTAAATGGGAACCTCCCAAGTTCAGTGAGAGACCCTGCCTCAAAGACTAAGGCGGAGAGCAATCTGGCCTCCACGTGCACACACACTGACAGACACACACTACACCATATTGTGCATGCACACACACACGCGCAAGTACACACACGTGCACACACACACACACACACAAACACACACATGGCAGGAGGAGTAAAAAGAAAAAAGAAAAAATCTGACCAGCGCGGGGGTGGGGAGTGTATTGCATACATCAAACCAGGACCTCATCCAACTCAGGTAGCCATGTGGGGGCAGAGCCAGCCTGAATTTCTAGAGAATTTTCTTCCTGTCAAGTCACATGCTGATATGTGGTGTCCTGTCTAGGCAAAGCCACACCAGACCTTTTCCCTGCATGGGTCTTCAGCCCTGGTCATGAGGAGCCTGCAAGCTAGATTGACCTGCAAACCACCTATGGATCTAGAGTTAGGACAAGGTCTCCAGGACAGCTTGCTCTTCTGGGGCCCCATCAGGATGGAGTGGGCCACTGTTGGCCCAAGACAGTCCAGGTGCTATCACCGAAGAAAGAGTCTCAGGCCCCACCCAACCTTGGCTGGGCGGTATCTGTCCTTACCAAGACCCCGAGATGTCTCTGTGCCCAGGGAATTATGAGAAGCACTGACCTAGAACCTTCTGCAGGGTCACAGCTGTCCCTCACCTCTGTCTACTCTGAAATGCCTTCTGAATGCCTGAGGCCCCAGGTTTGTTTTGATCTCCAGCACTGAAAGAAAATTCATAAAGAAAAACAAAACAATAACTTTCTTGGAGCAGGAAAAATTCTCCTAACCTCCAGCCACCTGAGCCCGACTGTGCACTGAGCTGCCTCCCCAGCTGGAAGGAGGGGACTTTGTGTTGGAAAGCCACACAGTCTGCAGCCAAATCCACGATGTACCCTGAGTGGTCAGGCAGTACATACAGCAAGGAGTGGGACAGCACCTGAGGATGGAGCAATGCATGTGTGCAAACATGTGCACTCATGACAGTATGCATGTATGAATGCATGTATGAATGTATTGTGTGTATTGTGAGCAATGAATGTATGCAGTGTGCATATATGTATAAGTGTATTTATGTGTGTATGATTGCATGCATGTATGTGTGTGTGTGTGCATGTATATACTGAGATGGGGTCTTATACAGTCAAGCTGGCCTCTGTCCCTGTTTTGTTTGTTTTCCTGTGACAAATCTACGCTGACAAGAAGTAACTTAGGGGAGGAAGAGTTGCTTTTGTCTCACAATTCAGGATACACCCACTGTTGTGGAGATGGCAGCTTGAGCAGCTGGTCACATGACAGCCTCAGACAAAAGCCAGGCCAAGTGAGTGCACCCATGCTGCCTGCGCCCTGGCGAGCTTTCTTCACTGTTACCCTCAGCTACATAGTGAGTTCGAGGCCAGCTTGGTCTAGATCCCATCTCATCTATTGCTTAAAATAGAAAAGAGCAAGCACAGAGAGTAAGAAATACAATGAACTCTGCTCTAGAGAAGCCCTGGATAAATCCAGGAAGACAGCAGTGAAGGGAGGGCAGGGAGTGTCAGCGTGACTCTGGGGTCTGCAGACCTGAGGACCAGGGGCTGCCCATCCAGGCTCCGCTGTGACCTCCAGGGCAGAAGTCTTCAGATGAGGATTGACATGGGATGGGGCCAGCGCTGCTGTGCCTCCATGTTCATTCCGTCGCTGTGAGGTGCATCTGGCTGCTGCCTCAGGCCCTGTCACACCCTGTCTGGGTGACACTGACGAGGCCCACTCTGTCATCAGGGCCTGCAGGAAGCTTCCTGACACACTAGATAGTTCATGTTTTTAGACAGCCTCGCTTGTCCCTAACCTGATTTATTCAGCACATCACGTTTCCTTGGCCCCCAAGGCCTAGGGCCAGGGCCAACGTGTAGGCAGAAGGACCCAGCTATGAAAGGCACAGGCTGGGGACACAGCTGCTGGCAGAGACAGGAGGTGGCCAGAGAGAGAAGCTGAAAGCTCAGGCCATTGACTCTCCCTCAAGTCCTTAGAGATGCAGGGTCCAAGGGTCTTTAGGGCAGATTTGTCTGTGTACATAAGCGCATATATGTGTACTTATGTGTGTATATATCCTCATGGATGAACGTGCCAGTGTGTGCACATGTATGTGTATTTATGTGTGTATATATCCTCATGGATGAACGTGCCAGTGTGTGCACATGTATGTGTATTTATGTGTGTATATATCTTCACGGATGAACATGCCAGTGTGTGCACATGTATGTGTCAGCCAGAAGTCACCCTCAAGTGTCCTTCTTCAGTCACTGTCCACTTCAGCCTCTGTTCTGTCTTGTGTGTACATGAGGAGGATGCATGCGTGCATGTCATAACACGTGTGGGGTGGGAGCTGTCAAATGACAGTTTGTGAGGTCAGTTCTTTCCTTCCATTCTGTGAGTCCCGGGGATTGAACTCAGACTGTTAGGCTTGTCGGCGAACCCTTTACCCACTGAGCCATCTCACTGTCCCTTACTGTGGGGTGTGTGTGTGTGTGTGTGTGTGTGTGTGTGTGTGTGTGCTATGTGAACGAATGGGGGTCATGTGTGTGCCACAGCATGCAAGAGTAGGTCCGAAGATAACAAGTCAGATGCCTTCTTTGAGATAGGTCTCTTTGTGGTCACTGCTGTGTAAGCCAAACCAGGTCATGAGCTTCTGAAGGTCGCCCTGTCTCTGCCTCCCATGTCAGCATAGGGGACCATGGGTTACAGATGTGTGCCAGCACATGTGACTTTATGTGACCCCGGGTTACAGATGTGCGCCAGCACATGTGACTTTATGTGACCCCGGGTTACAGATGTGCGCCAGCACATGTGACTTTATGTGACCCCGGGTTACAGATGTGCGCCAGCACATGTGACTTTATGTGACCCCGGGTTACAGATGTGCGCCAGCACATGTGACTTTATGTGACCCCGGGTTACAGACGTCACCACACACGGCTCTGTGTTACAGATGCCACCACTACACATGGCTCTATGTGACCCTGGGTTACAGATGTCACCACACACAGGTTTATGCAGGTCCTGGGGTTCAAGCTCATTTTCTGGTGCTTCTGTGCAAACACTTTACCCACCTTTCTCATCTCTCCAATCTCATCGTTAGAAAACAAAAACAAAACAAAAAACCCAGAATCTCTCTCTAGTGTAGAAATAAGAGCGGTGGGCTACGTTCCTGGCACCCGGCCGCCCGCACGGCTAGCTTTACCTGAAATAATTACACAGAAACTGTATTCTTTTAAACACTGCCTGACCCATTAGTTCCAGCCTCTTATTGGCTAGCTATTACATATTGTTCTAACCCATTTCTAATATTCTGTGTAGCCCACGAGGTGGCTTACCAGAGAAGATCTTAACCTGCGTCTGTCTGTAGGGGAGAATCATGGCGACTCTCTGACTCAGCTTCTTTCTCCCAGCATCCTGTTCTGTTTTCTCCGCCTACCTAAGGGTTGGCCTATCAAATGGGCCTAGGCAGTTTCTTTATTAGTAAGAAATCACTCCCACATCACTCTAGGACCTGGGCTCTCCAGTAGATGAGGTCAGCTGACCAACGAACACCAAGGACCCTCTTACCCTCTCTTCCCTTACTCTAACGTAAGTGTGGGCCACCGGGTGTGGATTCTGCGGATCAAACTCAAGTCCTTGGTCTTTCACAGGAAGTACTTTATAACAGCCATCATCCCAGCTTCTGTGGGTGGGATTTGAATTTTGGGCTCTATGGGATCCTAAAGAAGACAAACACCGGGTTCACTTGATGACATTCTGCTCTTGTAGCATGTCACTGTCCTCTTGCTTCTGGAAGAACAGACAGAGAAAGCACACACTCCTCCCTAGAGCTTGGACCTGCAGCCTAGGGTCTGGGACTGGGCAGAGCTCTCTGGAAACTGGCACCAGGACTCCCAAATGTCCCCAGTGCTTCCAGGCTTTCCATGTGCCCATCGGGGATCCCTTCCCCTAGGCTTGACACAAGAACTGTGTCCTCGTGGTTCCTCTCAGTATCCCTTTCTCCACCGGGGACTTGTCCGTCTGTCCTTGTCCTCTGTGTTCAAGGGGGTGCAGAGGAAGGTGCTGGAATCCAGGAGGAGGGTTGGCAGTGCTGGAGGAATTGCTCCAAATCCCCCTGGTGCTCCGACCTTGCCCCAAGCATCTGTGTCTGCCTCACTCTCCCACTACTGTTCTAGAAAGAAAATAAAAAACCTTAGAGGACCCCATCCTGGAGAGGAGCTTGGCTGTGCCTGCTTCCTGCATCAGTGACCAGAACTCCCCTAACTCAGCTTGGGAGGACAGTGACAGCCACATTTCCTGCTGCCAGCTCCCCCTAGATCCTTGACACCAGCCGAGGACTAGCTCTCCTGGTCTGAGGACAGAATTTTAGGCATCGGAGCTGTGAGTTTCTCTTTTTTGCAGACATCCAAGACTCTCCACGATGGTGTGCCCCCAGTGTCCCTGGAAAGTCCTAAGATTCCCCGGGTGACAGCAGTAGGCGGATGAAGGCCTGGTCACCACATGCACAGATGGACCAAGGAATCAGGGTTCTGATGGGACCCACAGCACAGTCTGGGACCAATTGGCCTGGACACAGACTCTGGATATCCACAGCCAGAGCTGGAACACCACATCGATGGAGGCTGAGAACCCAGCACTGAAATTAGTCTGTGAGCCCCTCTCATGACCATGGCTTGAAGGTGGTTTTTGGTTGGTTGTGGCACTGGGTTGAAATCCCTTGTGTCAGGTAATCAATCGCTCCATCAGCTCCTTTCTTTTCAGGAGTAAGAGTGTAAGCAACCCCAGGCTAACCCGCTGCACGTATACAAACACACGGAAGTAGAAGGAAAGTAGCTGGGAAGAGGAAAGAGCTCAGAGCAGGACAGAAGAGGGTGATGGAGTGAATACCAAATACACCATATACATTTATAAAAATGTCATAGTAAAACCCAATATGTATAATCTGTACACACGAATTAAAAAACCTTTAAGAAGCGACTAAGAATCATCATCCGGGTGTAGTGGCATGTGCTTGTGATCCCAGCACTAAGGGGAGAGACAGAAGGGTCAGAAGTTCAAGGTCATTCTTAGTTATAGGCGAGTCCGAGGCCACTTAGTTATAGGAGAGTCCGAGGCCAGCCTGGGCTACATGAGAGCCTATGAAAAATAAGAAGGGGGGCGGTGGATTAAAAAAAAAAGGATGGAAGATGGAATTGAAGGAAAGTAGTCAAGGAAGGTTGAGACTTTCTGCTGCTGGGAGTGAATTCTAGGGACAAAAATACAGGAAGGAAGCGAGCTCCCTGCGTCTTAAAGGTGCACGTGACTCTCTGTGACAAGTCCCAGCTCCACCCTCACTCTGACCTGGGGATCTTAGCCACTGAGAGGGAGAAGCACCCACTACAGCTGCACAAGAGGTCAGGCCACCAGGCAGAAGAGACAGGAAATGACGCCTCATTCTAGGCGGGTGATAACCTGGGGTCCCCAGGTGACTGCATCCTGCTGCCTCTGGCTGAGGACCACACGTGGGCTCCTGGCTCCCTGGGCCCCTGGGACTGGAATAGAGGGTCCTGGAGAAGCAGTCGTCACGTGGCCTCATACGCGGCACACTGTTCCCATCTGCTCTTCACACAGAGGACCTGTGTGTGCCCTGATCCCTGTGGCGTCCCAGAATCCCTCACTGGTGAAGCCCACTGGCCTCACTCCTTGTCCAGCCCCTCCTGGCAGGAGAGCCTCAGTGCACCCTGGAGCATGGCAGCCGCCTGCAAGGAAGCCCAGGCACGGGTCTGCACATGCGTGCACACACACAGGCTGGAGAGATGATGCTGCCCTTGCAGAGGACCCAAATTCAGTTATCGGCACCCACATCCGGTGGTACCCACATCCGGTGGCTCACAACTACCTGTAACTCCAGCCCCAGAAGGTCTGACCCCTCGGGCCTCTGTGGCGCTGCACAATGTACACAGACACACATAGAAATGACACACACACATATATGCACACACACACATTAAAAAAAAATCTTTTTTCTTTTTTTTTAATAACCAAGCTAGGATCAGACTCCAACACGGTCCATCAGGTGACAGTGGCAAATGGTTGTCATGGGGGGAAGTGTGGGGGCCTGACAAGGTGACAGCAGAGGCGTGGTGGCTGTGTCCACCATGTTACAGAGGCAGCAGGTCCAGTGCCAGGCCTCTGTGAAATCTGCCACCAAGGTCCAAACACAGCAGGTCATAGCAACAGGAGAAGCCAACAGAGGCACAGCTGGAAGGCTGGGGACCCGCCTGGGAGACACTTCCAGTGCCACCCACCTGAGGAGAGAGAGAAGAGCTGTGCGCGCACACAAGGCAAGCCCAGGTCAGGCTGGATGGTGACTGCAAAAATACATACAAAGGCCAGACTGGACAGGACCAGGGAACTTGGAACAGCCTGCGGTCAGCAAGCCTGGAGGACAAACAAGGGCCTCTGCCTCCACCAGCCCCACACTGTCAGGATCAGGCTAGTGACTGCGTTGACCTAACTCCTCTCCTCCCTAACTTTGGACCAGATACACTAATGATTCTCAGCCTTCCTAATGCTGCAACCTTTTAATACAGTTCCTCATGTTGCAGTGACCCCCAACCATAAAATTACTTTTGTTGCTACTGTTAGGAATCATAATGTAAATATTTTTGGAGATAGTGGTTTGTCAAAGGGGTCACAAGCCACAGGTTGAGAATCTCTGCGCTAGACTAAGCGTATTTCCTCTGATCAACACACATGTCCACGGCCCATCCAGACCAGCAGCCCCCACGGTGCTGTCCCCGGCATTCCCTTCTACCGCAGAGATCTCTCTGCCCCTCCTGCCTTTGAGTCTCTGCCCAGTGTGCATGCTCCAGGGAGCCCACTCTGTGGCTGTAACAGATTATGAATAAACAGACCCAACTAGCTCCCATCTGCTTGGTCTTTGCTTGTTTTCTCAATAGTGAAAATGTCAACAAACTCCCTGTGTGTGGTGTAAGGGTTTTGGATAAAGCTAATCTCTGCCGGGGCTTCGTAACACGAGGAGCACTCTGTCCACAGGATCAGGCTCATCCCGTCTCCTACACCCAGGCTCAGAAAGGGAAAGAAACTCAGCAAGATCACTCTGCCCACCTCAGTTGCAGCCAGGATTTGGGGACTCTGGGTGCTAGCCTGGGGTAGCAGCCATCTTGGTACATGAAGTCCTCCACCGTCCTCTTCCCTGGAAGTGGACAGAATGCTTGCACTGAAGTCGGTCCTTCTCACTCACTCTTCATTCATTCATTCATTCGGCTTCTGGCTGAGGAGGGAACAGATGAGGGGTCCTGAGGCAGCAGGGACCTTCCCCAGTGTCCTCACAGCACTGTCCCTGCTGTCGTCCCAAGGGCCACCCAGGCACTGCCATGGGGGCTAGGAGTTTACACTGAGCTGGGCTGCTCTCTGTCCACCTGGTGTCCCTTGCTTCCTGGTGAGTCTCAGTCTCAAGTGCTCATGAACCAGCACACAGACCCCTGACCCATGGTCCATCTGTCTGTCCCAGTCTTGCAATCCCAGACAACACAGACAGCAGTCTTGGCCCTGCTCAACAGAATGCTCAAAATCGCTTCTCAAAAAACAGAACTTGGGAAAGGTTAACTTTGCAAAAGTTATAAAACATTGACTGTACTGTTTGTGCACAGACACCCTTGGACTATATTTTCATTTTTTTCTTTAGCTTTTTAACGTTTCAAGGCTATTTTGTTATTTTGGTTAGTTTAAGCAAAATAATTTTGTCTGCCTATCTGTGGGCTTGAATAATCTGTGCATGTGTGTGTACATTACAAGGAGTGAACTTGTTCATGTGGATGCAAGTATATATGTATATGTGTTGTGTGTGCATGGGTGTATATATGTGCCTGTGTCTATAGTTGCCTTGTGTGGTGTAGGACAATTCTGGATTCTGTCAATTATGTTTTAAATAAATGCTGATTGACCAGTAGCCAGGCAGGAAGTATAGGCAGGATAACTAGACAGGAAGTAGAGGCAGGACAAGGAGAACAGGAGAATTCTGGGAAGAGGGAAGCTCTCTCTCCAGTCCTGTCTCAACCACCTAAGAAGCAAGATGTGACGTGCCCCACTGAAAAAGATACCGAGCCATGTGGCTAACATAGATAAGAATAATGGGCTATATAAATTATAAGAGCTAATACGAAGCCTGAGCTAATGGGTCAATCAGTTTATAACTTATGGAGACCTCTGTGTGATTTTCTTTGGGGCTTACCGACTGTGGGAACTGGGTAGGACAGAAACCCCAACAAGCAGGTCTTCATGTTACACGTGTGCATATACATGTGTGTGTATATACACACATGTATATATTTGTACACATTTGTGTGTTCTTGTTTGTGTACATATGTGTTCATGTTTGTATGCATATGTACATATAGGTGTGTTCATGCATGTATGTATGTACATGCGTGTATTCCTGCTTGTGCATGTTCATGCTGTATGTATGCACAGGTACAGATGCATATGTGTGTATGCATATATGCAAACATACTGTGTGCTTATGTGTATTGTGTATGCATATGCATGTGTATATATGTATGTGCGCATGTGTAGTTGTATATATAGGCATGTACACATATGTGTATGCTTGCACATATATGTATACATGTGTGCCTGTTTATTCCTGTGAAAGAATGCTCTTGTACACTGTAAAGATTTGTCATTCGTATTGGTTTAATAAAATGTTGATTGCCCAGTAGCCAGGCAGGATGTATAAGCAGAGCAACCCGACTAGGAGAATTCTGGGAAGAGGAAAGACAGAGAGTCATTTGTAAGCCAGACACAGAGGAATCAATATGAGAATGCCTTACTAAGAAAAGGTACCAATCTATGTGGCTAAACATAGAAAAGAATTATGGGTTAATCTAAGTTGTAAAAAGTAGTTAATAATAAGCCAAATAGTTTGTAATTAATATAAGCCTCTGCGTGTTTATTTGGGACTGAATGGCTGCAGGACCAGGCGGGACAGAAACTTCTGTCTACAGTTTGTGTGTGTACGCATGTGTGTATGTATGTGCATGTGTACATGTGTGTGTGTGTTGAAGCTGGGGATGGTTAGAGCAGGAGATGGTTATCAGCCTTTGAATTGGGCCGAGTGTACCAGATACATCTTCTTAAGGAATTAACAAGCATTTGTGAATGAGTGAATGAGTATGAATGAATGAATGGGTGGTGAGTCACTGGAAAGATAAGTAATGGAGACACAAACGCAGCAGTGTGCCCTTCCCAGTAACCCAGAGCCAGCCCCACTCACAGCTCTTTGAAGTTTCCTTCCCCAGCTCTGGCCTCTCCCAGAGCCCCACTACCACCCTTGCTCTGCCGGTGACACAGGAAAGATGGCTTAGACACCAGCAGAGAGCAAGTGCATTACAAACTTCAGCCTTTGTCAGGGTCTCCAACAGCTCTACCTCTGCTGGTGAGCCCTTGGGAGTAATGGTGTCCAGCTGAGATGCAAAGCCTGACCCCCAAGTCTCTGCGTGGGGCTGTCTCTATTGCTGATTGATCTATTTATGAACCAGCCTCCCTCCTGCCCGCTGCCTAGAGGGCAGTTAAAACTCCAGCCTCCTTTCCTCAATCTCCCGGGGAACAGAGGTGGGGTGGGGTGGGGGGCTTCCATCCTAGGACTTCCCGGGACCTCCCTGCCTTGGCCTCCTCCTTTCCTGGACCTATCTCCCCATCCTCCCTCAGCCTTTCTCCCTCAGGGCAAAGAAACCAGAACTCCTGCCTGCGGGAGGCTCCACTGAGAAGAGAAACCATTAAGTGGGAGTTAACTTGTGACAGCAGGCTGAGCTCTCTGTTGCTGGCTTGTCAGGTTCCAGGCTCTCTGGGAGGGGGGCAAGGGCTAACTGGGAAACAGGAGTGTCTGCAATTGTGGGAAACTGTGTGTGGCTTGCTCTTCTACAGGGGCAATTCAGGGAGAACCAAGGAGGTCTCTTCTGAAGCTGAAATTCAGATCTGTACTCCCCTCAGGGGCAAGAACCACCTCGCCAGCCCTGTCCAGCTCCTTGCTGAGGCCTGAATTCCTGCAGAGCCTCCTGGGCCAGGAGGACAGATGAAGGGCAGCCAGCAGTACCCCCACTGGGATGGAGAACACAAAGGCAGCAGCTCCTGAGGAAGCCCAGTCTTTGGGGACCCCTGAGGTAGGCTCGAAGCTTGAGACCCTGCTGCACTGATTTCACCCTTTGCACACAGCGGCATACGGCAGAGCTGCGGCAGGGAACAGCCTGAGTGCAAAGTCTCTTGTCACTGTCAGCATTGGTAACTGAAGTACAGATAGGGAGCCCTTCCCTGGGTCCTGGGGGGTTCCTGCAGAGGACATGTGTGAGGCTCAGAGAAAGGAGTCTGGACCCCCAAGACCCCAGGAAGGAACAGCAAGTGGTGGGTGGGGATTGGCTTAGTCAACCTGGCATCCAGCAACCTCTGTCTTTACTGGAACAGTAGCGTTTGTTCTCAACAAAGAAATTGAGTCTGGAGAGCTCAGAGGGCTCCCTGAGACATGGCACAGGCTCTCAGAGTCTTTGTGGGGCTTCTCCTAGATCCTCTGCCAGGATGCTGTCCCAAGAGGAGACTGTCCCTGCCTGCACCCTGCTTTCCAAAGACTTGTCTAAAGGTGCATAACAAGCTGGGCATGGTGGCACACATCTTTAATCCCAGAACTTGGCAGGATGGTCTCTATGAGTCTGAGGCCAGCCTGGTCTACATAGGGAGCCCAGACCAACTAGAGATACATAGTGAGACCTTGCCTCAAAAAACAAAATGGAGCAATAACATAAATGTGCCTATATTGTATACAAATTTTGTATAATAATACAAATTTGAGGATAATTTTGCTAGAACATACTGTACATACATTTCTACTCTTGTTCAAGGTATTGTACCTATAGAGCTCATTTAAGATGTAATGCAAATTTCTAGTCCTTGAAAGTTTATAGTGGTGTATTATTTGTGTTTTAATACATAAAGCTTGTCTGAAGATCAGAGAGTAAAACAGCCACACTGGTCAGTCATAGAGACAGGCAGTGGTGGCACACACCTTTAATCCCAGTAGCCACGTTAGTTAGCCATAGAGGCCGGGCGGAGGTGGTGCATGACTTTAATCCCAGCACCAGAAGGGAATATAAGATGGGAGGAGACAGCTCTCAGCTCAGTCTCATCCTGAGAATTTCTGGAAGCAGAATCACCATTTCAGACTGAGGTAAGAGCCAGGGACTGGCTGCTTTGCTTTTCTGACCATTAGGTTGAACCCCAAAATATGTCTCTGTGTTTTTATTACTTGTGGTACAAAAGTTATTATTTAAAAATTATTTAGGATAATAAGAAAATGCAGGTTAGCAGTTAATCAGCTATTACAATCGAACTTGTAGTCACATTAGGTATGTTTTCAAGATCAAACAGAAATATATTTTAGATAGACAGGCCATCTTCAAACACTTCAGAGATATATGGAATATGACATTTAAGATGTTTTAATAACATAGGTTCTTTTTTTTTTTTTTTTAATGACAATGAGACGTGTCTGCTCCTGGCAGCACCAATCTACTTCAGAGAAGGTGATGAGCATCAAAGAAGCTCCACATGGAATTTTTTTTCTTTGTGGCAAAAGTAAGCCTCTGGGCAAGGAAGAGCCCTTGCCTCGACTGCTGACAGCATGCTGTCCTAAATGGACAAGCAGGACACAAGAGAGAGTCACTGCAAAGCCTCTAGGCCTATAGGCTGAAGACGGATGCCTCAGTGTTGCAGAGGAACCGTGGCTGACTGTCCAGGCAGCCAGCTGTGCCTGTCATTTCTCACATTTTTTGGAAGTCACTTGCTCTCACTTCCTGCTTACTCAGTTAATATTATTTCCTTCTCTGGTCTCTGAGGGAGTTGAGGACCAGATAGTTATAGTTATGGTTTTCCTTGTTTACCAGACTCATAAAAGATATTCACTGAAGAAATGTAAAGTATATAAGGTTGAGAGACATAAAAAGATAATTTTTGAATTGGTAATGCAAGTTAGAATAGAAAGTGAATTGGGTACAAATCTTTGAACTCACCAAGATGGGATAGATAATAGAGTATTTTCTCTGAATTTGTCAGATGAAAATGGACTAGACATTGTCAATGTATTTATTGCCTATATATTATATATAGCTATTATACTTGTTGCATATAGTTTTTCTTACATTAGTTATAACCTTCTTTTTTATTTTAGACCAAAAGGGAAAAATTTAATAATACTGTGTTTGTATTTTAACAAATCAAGCTTATCTGAAGATCAGAGTGCAGAGCTAAGCCACCAGAGGCCAGGCAGTGGTGGCTCACATCTTTAATCCCAGTATTCGGGAGTCATATGCCTTCAGTCCCAGCACTAGGGAAGCGGAGACAGGAGTGATATGCCTGGGAGGAGAGAGGAATATAAGGTGGGAGGTGACAAGACCATAGTGCAGTCTGAGGATCACTCCTGAAGTCAGAGGGTGGAGTCTGAGGATGCAGTCTGAGGACAGAATCACCCCTGCAATCTGAGGACGAGATCACCCCTGCAGTCAGAGGACAGGAGCACCCCTGCAGTCGGAGGACAAAGCTGAGGATGCAGTCTGAGGACGGATCACCCCTGCAGTCAGAGGACAGGAGCACCCCTGCAGTCAGAGGACAGGAGCACCCCTGCAGTCGGAGAACAAAGCTGAGGATGCAGTCTGAGGATGGGATCACCCCTGCAGTCGGAGGACAGGATCACCCCTGCAGTCGGAGGATGGAGTCTGAGGATGCAGACCTCTGTAGTGACTGGCTTCCCTGCTTCTCTGATTTTCCCCATTAACCCCTAAATCTGACTCTGGGTTTTTATTATTAAGAGCAGCTAGAATTCCTTCTACATGCCTATGTGCTATTTCCTCCTCTTTCCTCCCACTGGAGCCGGGACCCAGCCACACCTGCTGGGTAAGTGCCGCACCACTGAGTTATGCCTCAACCCACTTTCTTTTCTTAAATCACCATTAGCCCCTGATCATTTCTTGGATTTTAAAATTATTTCTGGAGTAGTCTGTATTATTATGTGTAATTTACTATTGTATAATTCATTTAATTACATTTATTTGTTTGTGAGCATGTACCACAGCGCCCATGTAGAGGTCAGAGGGCAACCTGAGGGAACTGGCCCTATATTTCCACCGTGTGAGTTCTGGAGACTGAACTCAGGTCATGAAGCTTGACAGTAGGTGCCTTTACCCATCAAGCCCTCTTGTCAACCCCTGCCCGTTTCTGCTAACAGTATTTCCCAGGATTCATGGCAGATCAGATGCAGAGAGCTGGTGGGAGTGGGTGTTTTGGCTTGATCTCATGTAGCTAAGGCTATGTGGCTGACGATGAACTTGAACTTCTGACCCAGCTGCTTCCATTTCCTCCGTGCTGGGATCATAGGCGTTGGCCGCCAAGCCTTGTTTATTTGGTGCTGGAGACAGACCCCAGGGCTTCGAGCACGCTAGACAAGCACTCTATCAACTGACCCACATGCCCAGCTCCCCTCTTTCCTTACATCAGTGGAACGGCCTTTGGCCATTTTTCCCTACAGTACATTCCAGGCCTATTGGAGGTTGGAATGATTGGACCTCCTGGTCCCTTCCAGCCACTCACTGCACTTTTCCACGGAGGAGTGTACTTACAGTTAGTTCAGAAAGTGAGTGCCTCCTTGAGGGTGTGAGCTGATGACTCTTCCCGGCCTGCCCTCATCGACAGAGCACCTAACTTGGGCCAACCTCGTGCTGAAGGCTGGATCTCTGTGTGCTGTGACCATGCAGCCTCCAGCTTAGCAGTCGTTTTCGGCTCCCATTTGTGCCTGCTTCTGCCCGTCCCTCTCAGCTGTAGGCTGTTTGCTTACTGAGCTCTGTATATGGCTGTGGTATGAGTTACAAGTCTTCTTTCTGCCGTCTCTCACAGTGGCCACTTCTGACCTCTTAGTCCAGTCTACGCTGTGTTCTCTTTCAATTCCCAAAGCATCTACCATTGCCTGTGCAGATGGCAGACAACCAATGGTGTGAAACCCTCGTTACCCAATGTCTTTATACGTGAAGATTTCAGAGCTCCCCAATCATACTGGTTATTGTTTATACACGCCCCAATTCCTATTCTACGGCATCAAGCACGGTCAGCTCTCAGTACTCACAGGTTCCTTAGATTCAACCAACTACAGGCTGAAAATATCCAGAAGAAAAACATGTGTTTGTATCGAACACATACAGACTACTTTTCTTATCAATTAAAGAAAATTTAATTATGTGTATATGTGTGCTGTGGGGGGGGGGTTTGTGCTTTTGAGTGCAGTGCCAGTGAACCCCAATACAGGCCAAGGTGAACCAGTGGTGTGGGTGCTGGGAACTGAACTTGGGTCTTTGCTATAGCTCTATGCACTTTTAACTACTGAGTCACCTCCCCAGCTCCCATCTGGTTTCTTAACCTGCCCGCTGTGTAAGCAGCATACCACCACTCAGAGGCTCAGGCTAGCAGTCTCTGCCCCGCCCCAGGGATGCAGCTGAGGTATCACCAGAGAACAAAGCCCAGCAGACCCACGTGACACTCCCACTTGGGAAAGGGGACAGGGGATGCTTCCCTCTCGGGTACTGGCTACAGGCTAGTCTCCCTATGAACCTAACCGAGAGCTCAGCCTGGGGCGAGTCCCTGGAGGTCTCAGGGAAACTTGGGGATGCACAGTCACTGCAGAAGAAACCTGAAGCCTGAGGGAGATGCAGGAGAATCTGCCTGTGCCCAACCTCCTTTGGGCGCAGCTTCGAGGGTGCTTGGCGGACTCTTGATGCTGGAGGACAGCTTTCAAGGAGAAGAAAGGCTTTCCAGAAAACGTTGGGGATCTTTTCAATTGCTTTTAAAGATTTGGCTCTCCTTGAAATTTTTTCTCCTACTTATTATTTTGAGAACTGTTCACACACGCTCTGCCCTCTTAGCGGAAGAGCTTTCCTCTTAGCAAACAGTTGCTTTCTCTCTTTCTTGGTTTCCTGATGCTGGGCCACAGCCCCTGCCGAGCCACACCCCCACCCTGTACACTACAGTCTTATTAACTATAGGTCTGATTTCTGAGCAGTAAATCTCCAGCCCTCAGTTTCTGCGTAACGGAAACTTTATTCCTATTAACTACCGCACCTCATTCCCCTCCCATCATCTGAGCTTTCAGAGGCAACTTCAGAATCCTGATCTATGAATAGATGCAGCCAACTTTAACCATCTTGTTTAAGGCGGGCTTTGATTAATGTTTGTGCCATTTAGTTACTTAGTTAATTAAACTCCTTTAAACATTTTAAGCTGCAATCAAAATTTATTATATTCCATTTTCTAAGTTTTTCAATTATCTGACTAACGAGTTTTCCTTGGTCCTTACCTGATTCTGATAATTCAGATACATTAAATGTACAATTATGATGATTTTTAAATATTCAAAAGCTGTTTACCAACTTAGTAAGATTTCAACTCGCAATCACAGATAGAAATCAATGACTCAAGGGCTTACTTAAAACAGAGCATGAGTGTGGTGTAAACTCAGATACACCAAGCTCCCAGAGTCTCTGAAAGTTCTTCAGTTTACCAGAGCCCCGAGCTTCCGAAACCAGAGTACTGTGCTTCTGAACTTGGCATGATAGAAGACATTGTGGATTTTGTTCTGTTGCATCACTCTGGGCTCAGTTCTAAATTTTTCTGCAATTAGAATTGATTCCAAATTAAATCTGAGATCTCTTCATTTTATTTAGTTTTAAAAGATTTTTTTAAAAGTATGTGTGTATATGTGGAGGTGTGTGCATGTGTGGGTGCAGTTGCCAGCAGAGTCCAGAAGAGGGCGTTGGATCCTCTGGAGCTGGGGTTATAGGCAGTTGTGAGCTGCCCAACATAGGTGCTGGGAACTGAACTCTGGGCCTCTGCAGGTGTTCTTCATTACTGAGTCGTTTCTCCATCCCCAAGATTTCTTTCTTTTTATAAATGCATTTATTTAGCGTGTGTGTGTTTGTGTGTGTGTGTGCACATGCACTTTACAGATGCCACAGCAAGCATGTGGAGGTGAGAGTTTACCTTTCTGGAATCAGTTTTCTCCCCCTACTGTGTGGTCCCTGGGGAACTGATCTTAGTTATCAGGCTTGGCAGCAAGTCCCTTTCCCTGATGAACCATTTCTCTGGCCTTCAGGTTTCGCTCTCAAATGCTTTTCTGTCCATTTGAAAGGGATTTCTGAAAACTCTGCTTCAACACCACGAGGTATGTGGCCAGTTAGTCACAAGAACCCTGGGGTGAACATCAGATGCCATGGGAGTCTCCATCCTCCATCCACAGGTTCAGGCGTTTGAACGCTTGATCCCTGCCTGCTGACGCTGCTTTCAGGAGGAAGGCTCACTGGAGGTCTTTCTGAGTGGACAGGCATTGCGGGTGTAGCCCAGCCTCCATCTGGTCTGAGGTCTCTGTTTTCTGATCCACCAAGACATGAGCAAGCCACCGGGTGCTCCTGCCACCATGGAAGCAGCGGCTTCTGCCTCTGTGCCTTTCTCGCCATGATGGATGGCATCCTTCCAAGCCTGGAGCCCAGACAAATTGTTTCTCCCTTAAACTGCTTCTTGTCAGGTACCTGGCCTGAGCAGTGCCAAAATAATACAGTTCTCAACAGGTTTCCGTGACTACCGGTGCCAGCTGCAAGGTCAGAGCGTCCCTAACCACCTGCACTTATAACAAGCCGTGAATTTGGGTGGGTCTTCTGGCCCCTCTCAGCTTCCATGATACACTTGTCCAGCTCACACTCAGCTCAGGGAAATCCTTTCATCTATATTACTGACATGGGGAAATAACAAGTGAACACAAGCTAGGTCATGTATGTAATAGATGTGTGTAATGAACATGTAGGTAATGGGAAGCTTTGCATCTTCAGAGAAAGAAAAGAAGGTGATTTTTGTGTATGAGTGTGTGTGTGCAAATGTGTGTATGTTCAAGAATGTGCAAGTGAGTGTATGTGCGTGTATGCAATGCACAGGTGGCTCGGGAGAGAGAACAACAATGGTGTCTTATTCAGTTGTTCCCCCCTTATTTTTTTTAAGGCAGGGCCTCTCACTGAACTTGTAGCTTGCCACTTGTCAATAGCTAGTTTGTCAATAAACCCCAGGGACAGCCCCTCTCTCCACCCCCCCAGCACTGGGGTTACAGGCATACATTGCTATGTCCACCTTTTTACATGGTGCTGGGAAGAGAACCCAGATATTTATGCTTGTGCAACCTTACTTCCCAAGCCACCCCCTAAGCCCAAGGACAACTTTTTTAAATATAAAAAAGGATCTGGAGAGATGGCTCAGAGGTTAAGAGCACTTGCTGCTTTTGCAGAGAACCCAAGTTCAGCACCCAGCACCCACATCAGGCAGCTAACAACTGCACTTTCACACATACGTACACACAACTAAAGGAATATGTCTACAGGGGAAAAGAAGACAGCTCCATAAGTCATTCTGAAGCAGCTGCTCTTGCCTACCGCAAGGGTCAGACATGCAGGAGCTGAGCAGTGTCCTTCTAGAAGCATTTCTATCTCAGGTCTGCAGGGCTTCAGCCAGGCTGTGCTCTAGACAAAGGTTTTCAGGGCAGGCTTGTGAGAACAGCATGTCTGGGGACCTCACCTTAGTGACTCTCTGACTTAATGAAGCTAAGTTAGACAGGAGGGACCCCGACAACGTTCATGGTGTTATATTTACAATGAGAGTCTCATTGTAAAGGACCCTGAAGAAGGCCTAGGGAGACAGCCACTGTGCCTCCTAATTTCTCGCTCTTCCCAGTGGGCCACACTGAGGACATCTTTCCCAGTGGTTCACTATGACTTCAACTGACCCATTGGGAATGGTTGTCAAACAAGCTTGTTAGGGCTGCCAGGGCCCAGGCTCTCACCACAACAACTCCAACAAGAGAACACCTCACCTTCCCAGAATACACCAGTACTCTCCACCCAGTGAGCGTCTCTGAGCTCTGGTGGTTCCTAGATGTATACCTGATTGATTGGATTGATACTTGGGCCAGATGACTGAACTCAGCCCTTAGCCCCTCCCCGCTCCAGAGATCTCAAAACCCCGCCCTTCATCACATTGGTCCTGGGGCCTGTTGCTCACCTTGAATTATCTCAAGAGCCCAGAGCCTTTGCACTTCCACTTTCCAGCTCTCGCTGGCTCCTGTGCTCAGGAGTGTCTTCTGTCTTGTTCTGTCTCTATTTCCATCACTGTTCCTATGTTCCCAGGCCAGTTCTTTGTTCTGGGCACAAGAACTGAGAAATTGCAGCAGGTGCCTCTGGACTCCCATCTACCCCAACAACACTAACATGGTCTCCCCTGGGCTCTGCCAACCTTCGGAACTGAGCCACTGAGCCGTCTCCCTGCAGCTTGGCCACGCTGTCTCCAGGCTGTATCCAACCCCAGGTTGGTGTCATGGTGACCAGGCTTTACAGTGTAGCTCCCTTTATCCTTCCTGAAGGCTGTGGTCCCCTTCCCCACCCGTTTGTATCCTCTTAACATCTGGGCTGGCATCCGAAGAGAAGGCTTACTAAATGGTTGAAATGTGAGCTGCCGCGTTAGAATGGAAACAGCTGAGGAGCCTTGGAGCGCCCCTCCTTGGTCTAAGTCCTGTGTATCTTCTAACACAAAGCAGGAAAATTGCTGTGACTTCTAACTTCAGGAAAAATAACCTGCCTGTCTAAAAGGAGCCCCAGGAGCCAGGCTCAGGAGGTGGGGGGGTCCATTGTGATGCTTGAGAAAAGAAGGAATGAGGAGAAACGCACCCCGACTTTGAGTACCCTACCCAGGACAAAGCCGTCTGCACTGTGGCTTCTCTTTCCCTATAAAAGCCCTTGGTGGGGTGGCAAGATGCCTCAGCTGGCAAAAGCTCTTCTTGCCAAGCCTCACGGCTCAGGTTCTGCCCTGGGACCTGGGACCGGCCTGGCAGATAAGAAGATGCTCTTCAGAGATGCCATGTCCCCCAAGCTATCAGACTGCTGAAACAGTAGGACCCCAGGGAAGCAGGGATTTCCCCCGGAGTCTCAGACTGGGAGAACCACAGCGCACCAGCCAGGAAGGGGGAGCCTATCTCCTGAAAGAGATCTCCCCAGTTCTGGCAGTTCCTCAGTTCCCCTACAGGATGCGAGCTAAGGCCATGATATGATGAGTCAATGGGCAGTGCCCTCACTTTGATCTATGTAATCTCACTTCGGAACCCAATGGGCGTCGGGCACTCACTGATTTCTGTCCCTCTTCCCAGAGTGGCCACATTGAATAAATCTTTTTCTTCTTTCCACTATTAATCTGATTTTTCTTTTCTTTTTTTAAGTTTAGTTTTTTGAGACAGAGTTTCTCTGTGTAGTCCTGGCTGTCCTGGAACTAACTCTAGACCATGCTGGCCTCAAACTCATAAAGATCCAACTGAGTGCTGGGATTAAAGGCCTGCACCACCACCACCTGGCGAATCTGATTATTTTAATTGGCTTATTGTTTAAGTGACCAAACCTGACTTGGGACACAGGCTGTTGCTTTCAAGTTTATTAACAGATCCACATGGTGGAACAAGAGACCAAACTCTTGAAAGTTGTCCACATACATGCTGTGGCACACACACACACACACACACACACACACACACACACACACACTTTTTGTCCTTTGTTTCCTGAGCCCTCCAAGAGACCGTGTAAATAAATCCAATTCCTTCCCACCAACTCTCTTCTCCAAGTATTGACTTGCAAGCAGTGAGTGGTCCGTACTTGGCCAAATAACCGTAATCTGAGGTCCAGTCAATGGTGCCCTGGCTCTTGGCAGACGCTTTGCCTCCAGCCTGGACATCTAAAGCAGGACAGCTGGGTGACCCTCCCTCACCCCTGACCACTAGGATCTTCCTAACCCTCCTTTCCAGACACTGGCCAGAGCAGGGCTCGTGGGTGGGTCTCCAGGGTCCACCTTGCCACCTTCCTGTCTGAAGCTGCTGGGTTCAGGCAGTGTTCTCCTCCCTGCTCCTCAGGTCCCTCCCAACTCTGTGCATCTCTCTCCTCCCATCCATCACAGACCCCATCCCTAGCCTCATGGCCTCGGCCCCATCTACGCCCACGGCCATCACAGACAGTGTCCCATCCCCAGCTTCCGCTTGACAAGGAATGAGGGACAGGAGACACGCCTCAAGGGAGGAGTGAGCAAAATGTTTAAATTTTCAGTCCATTTTCCTGCTGCATGAGAAATGTGCTCTGGGAAGCATAGACCGTGGGGGCTCCCCTCCCCCACTCCTCTCTCTTTCTTTTCTATGGAAATGTACAAAGTGTTCAAATGGTGGGGGTTTGGTGCTTGAGTTTCTTTACATGTTTGCACCCTCAGACTGAGGTCAGAAGACTGAGTAGCACCTTGGGGGTCCCCCAGCTTTCCTCACAGTGGAATGCCCCCTTTGGATTCCTCTCACCCAGGTCAGTTCTGTATCTTCTGTGCTTCATAGATCTGGTGCTGTCGGCCTGTGTTCTTAGATCTGGACCATCCTGGCACAGTAGAGTCTACTGCACAGTGTAGGGGGGAGGGGAGAGGAGGCCCCGGGAACTGAGGACGGCCCTGTCAGAACCCAGGGGAGCAGCAGAGAGGCGAGAGCAGCTGCAGCCTCCCAGTGGCCTGGGTAGATTTCAGACAGGAGCTTGCTTGAGCCCTGGGTCCAGTCTGCAGCAGAGTTAACAGGCAGATGTTCCTGCTCCCAAGGACTTCTGGACTTTCTGAAAGGCTTTCAGTTTTGTCCCCATGACCCTTCCTCCCTCCTAACGATCCAGCTGCTGGAGGCCGGAGAGATGGCGCTCAGTGTTCAGTCCCCAGCACCCACATGGTGGCTCACAACCATCCGTAACTCCAGCTTCAGAGGAGTCAATGGCCTCTTTGGTCTCTGAGGACACCAGGCACACACATGGTGCACATTGATATAAAACAAATACATCTAAGAAAACGAGCAGCTACTGCCCCCAACTGGGTCAAAGAGAAAAACCTGTGCGTGTGACCTTGGTGCAGAAGGACTTTTCAGAGGGGAGGGGCGGGTGGGTGTCTGCAAGTGCTTGCTAAGCAAGCACAAAGAGCTGAGTGTGAGCCCCAGAACCCACGTAGAAAGCCAGACATGGTGACAGATGCTTGTGACCCTAGCACCAGGGAGTCAGAGACAGGCAGATCCTGGGGCTTCTAGCCTACCTTGCTTAGTTGGTGAACTCCAGCTCACTGAGAGACCTTGCTTTGACAAACAAGGTGGGCAGCTCCTGAGGATGACACCTGAGGTTGTCCCTGACCTCCACATGCACATGTACCTGTGCATACATGGACACTTACACACACACAAAGACGTGGAGGGTACATGGGGTCTTCCTTTGAACACTTACACACACACACAAAGACATGGAGGATCCGTGGGGTCTTCCTTTGAACACTTACACACACACACACAAAGACGTGGAGGATCCGTGGGGTCTTCCTTTGAACACTTACTTACACACAAAGACTTGGAGGATCTGTGGGGTCTTCCTTTGTACTTCATGGCATAAAATCAAGGTCTTGCCCTGGGAGATGAGCTTGGCTTTTAGGGGTGGGGTTGATATCATTACAGTGATCTTATAAGAAAAATACTACCTGCAGACAAAGAGCTCTAAGGTGCTGTCCGGTTGACTCTGGAGATGAGCGGGACTCTCCAGGAGCCAGGGCAGTAAGAAGCACACTCTCTGGCCACCTCCAGGAAGAGCCAGCCCTGGTGCCACCTTGACTTTCATTCAGTGGGACCCACTCCAGAGCTGAACCTTCAGAGCCGCTGAACACATCCGTGCGCGTTTAAGCCACTTTTATGGTCATTTCTGATCGCAGCAATAGGGGGCAAACACGCCAGTGGCAGAGGCAGCTGCTCACCAGAAGCTAGCGAGGGCTCTGCAGCCTAAGTCACTGCACACTCACCTGCCTGGCTGTATCCCTCAGCAGGACTGGGTGAGAAGACTGCTGGAGAAGGCTAGGCATTAGCGTCACACTAAGATAGTGGGTCCCTGCAGGAGGTCTAGTTATATCTGATTCTCTTTTCCTGTGTCCCTGAAAATATCCTCAGAAGACTACAATGGTGCCGTTCTCAAGCCACCAGGGGTGTCTGCATAGCCACAGGCAGACCCAGCTAGCCAGCTCCTGCATGGTTCCCACTTCCCAGTCCTAGAATGGAGACGAAGCCTGATTCTGTACTGGTCCTAGGCACCCAAGGAGTGACAGACATGACGAAGACAGTGGGTGGACCCTGGTGTCACTGCTAAGTATCTTAGAGCTTTCTCTTGGCTGTGAGAAAATACGCTGACAGCATCAATTTAAGGGTGAAAGGGCTTCTCCTGGCTGATGGCTCTAGAGGGATGCAATCCATCACGGCAGAGGTGTGGCAGCAGGCAGGGTAGGCATGGAGGCAGGAGCAGGAGGCCAGTTGGTCACATTGTTCCCACACTTAGGAAGCCTCAAAGCTCAGCCCCAGTGACTCCTGTCCTCCTGCAAGGCTCAGCCTCCAAAGGTTTCCTAACTCCCAAACAGCACCACCAAGCATTCAAACACCTGAGCCTATGGGCGTATTTCACATCAGACCACCTGAGGTAACAGAGCCCATGTTGGAAGTGGTCTGCGTGGGCTTATATCCGCATGACACAGAAGGCCTCGTCTGCCCAAAGCATTACCAGCTGGGTCTTTCCTGCGCCTTGCAGCAGAACACACACCTGATGCCATTCACAGACAGCAGGCGGAAGGAATGGATTCACACCCAGAACTAATGGGCACAAGGGCAGGACAATTCACTGGCAACACGAAAGAGGAAGTTTAGAGCCCTGCCTCATACTACACATAACATAAAGGAGAAATTGTACTAAAGGGGATAGCTATTTAAAAATGTATTAAGGGAGAAAAATAGCAAAAAAACTAGAGGAGAGCTAAATACTTATAAATCGAAGAAATAAATGAAAGCACAAACCAAAGCAGACTGAGGGTTGGCACAGCAGCCCTCCCGCCCAACCAGGGTGGATTCCGCCTCACCAGGGGAACACAACCCCATTACCTGAATGGATTCATATCCTCCCCCAAGATACAAAACCTCCAAGGCCTTGAGGGCAAGGAGAGGTGAGAGACACTGAGCTGTTGGACGCAGGCTAGCCCACAGTTCTGCAAGAGCAGGTTCTCTCCAGAGAGAAATTAGAACCAAAGAAAGCAAGAAGATTTCTGGGGCCAGCCTAGTGGAGAACTCTACATCCTGAAAATAGTAACAACTCAAACAAAAGCTCTCAAATAGTAAACATTTTAGAAAAGCTACCGCCAGCAACTAGGCGTCCCAGCACTCAGAAGACAGTGACAAGCAATCTCTGTGAGTTTGAGGCCAGTCTGGTCTTGATGCAGAGAGACTTCTGTCCCAAAGAGGAAAATAAAACATCTTGGGCAGGAGGCTTGTAAGAAAGTAGAAGTGTTGGGAAAAAAAAAAAAAAAAAAAAAAAAAAAAAACAGAAGCAGAAGCAGAAGTCTGAGCGGGAACAATGATCATGGGGGAGAGGGCTGTGGAATCAAAACCCCATCATTTGGACAAAGAGCCACGGTAGAAATGGAAACAAAGCTTTGGGGAGCCAGGCCAAGGCCTCTGCCTCCCAGAGCCTGGGACCCTGACAAGGCTCTTCCCTTGTGGAAAATCTCGGTGGGAAGGATTTGGTTGGGCTCAGCATTCAGCGGGTGAGGGCAGCAGAGGTGGCATAGAGGACATGACTTTGGGAGCAGATCCCTTCCCTGACATGGCGTCTTGAGGTGGTCAAGCACATTGCATCCTGGGTCAGAAACCAAGAGACCCAGCCTGGCAGCAGGGAGCCCTGCCATCCATAAGCCTCCAGCCCCATCTCTACAGGCCTAAGACCAGCCAGGGCCACACATTTAAAGGTTTCACAACCTCTCAAGATGGCGCCACTAGCTGAGGACCAAGAGCTCAAACATGAGCTGGGGGCAGGCATTTTACATTCAAATTCTGACAGAGATCACAGACTGACCCAGTCTCAGCACTGGAAGCCGGCTTTTGTGCCGAGGAGAGGCACTCAACATAGAGGACATGGTTGTTGGTTCATTGATGCCAACAGCAACTGGGCACACTAGTCATGGAGTGTTTTCTGTGTGCTGCTGGGCCAGGCTGAGAAGCAGAGCATTGAATCTAATGGGAGCCATTTGTGGATGAGGGGCATCTCCCCAGGAGACAGTATTCCACACCCTGGCAGGGGATCTTGAGCCGCCCCTGCCCCTCTGCTGAGTCCTATGTGTGTAGCATTTTAAACAAACCATTCACGCTGCTTAAAGAACAAAGGGGAAATGAGATCAATGAGCAAGAAACAGACTTCAAACATAACCAAAAAAGCTTTTTAAAAAAATCCGATAACAGGCTGGAGAGATGGCTCGGTGTGTAAAGAGCCTGCCACACAAGCAAGAGGACCTGGACTCAGAACCTCAGCACCCAGGCAGAAGGCCCAGCAAGCCGGCCTGGTGGGTGGGTGAGCCGCAGGCTCCTAAAGAACCAAGGAGGGAGGCGGCTGAGGAAGACAGCTGGTATCACCTCCACATGCCAGCTCACACACGTGTACATACACACACCTATAAGAACACTCATGTACCACAGACACAGACACATACACACCTAAATAAGATTTCATAAAATTCCCCCAAATGAAAACAAGAGTGTTGTCTAAGATTCTATGTAGGGGCCTGTGAAATGACTCAGCAAGTAAAGGTGCTATCTGCCGAGCACAATGCCCTGAGTTCACTACCTGGGCCTGCATGGAAGTGAGAAAAGAACCAACTTCTGTACTTTACACACACACATGCATGCACACACATCACACACATGTTGTAGGACACTGCTTGTTCATTTTTGGCTACTCAGACTCAAAATAACCACGCAGAAACTATATTATTTAAACCACTGCTTGACCAATAGCTTAAGCATATTGTTAGCTAGCTCTTCCATCTAGAATTAACCCATTTCCATTATTTTATATTTTACCATGAGGCTCGTGGCCTACCAGCAAGGTTCCAGCTGGCAGCTCACGTCTTTCCCCTCTGGCAGCTCCATGGAGTCTCCTGACTCTGCCTTCTTTCTCCCAGCATTTGGTTTAGGTTTTCCCCGCCTTGCTCTACTCGGCCCTATCACAGGCCAAGGCAGTTTCTTTATTCATTAACCAATAAAAGCAAGACATATGCTGAAGGATTTCCCACACCACACACATGCACACATCACACACACACACACACACACACACACACACACAATTTGAAATAAGTCTTTGTCAGGCATGGTGACACATGATTTTCATCCCAGCCCCTGGGAGGCAGAGGCAGATCTCTGTGAGTTTGAGACCAACAAGGAATTCAAAAAGTCTATGCAAGTGTTTTCCCTTGCAGAAGGCAAAACACTTGCACAGACTTTTTGAATTCTTCTATGGGCAGAAGTCCCTCTGCCCCATTTATTCACGTGTGCAATGGTTTATTCACACCCCGGTAAACTCATGTTCATGTATTTTATCCTTTGGGCTGTAATCCAGCACTGCATTATTTATTTTCCTGTTCAGAATGTCCCACTCAGGCCATGGTGAGCGCTCCTGGTGGCTCCTGTGACCTGTGACTTTGGTCTACTGTGAGCTTGTTTTGTCCTTATCTCTGACGCCATGAGATGCTCCAGGATCATCTCTTCCTGCCCTGCACCCAGACACTGTGTCCTTTTGTTGCTAATGACACTAAAACTCAGATCTGACAGTTGGAGAGATGGCTCAGTGGTTAAGATTATATACTGCTCTTGTAGAGGACCTGAGTTCAGTTCTCAGCACCCATGTTGGGTGCCTTGCCAGCTCCAGGGGATCCAGTGCCCTCTTCTGGCCTCTTCCAGCACTTGTACTCTTGGGCACATATCCAAACATATACATGTAAATTGAAAATAAAATAAAAATACCCCAATAGCTGTATTATTTAACCACACCCCCCAACACACACGTATATATTCACACACATATAAAATTCTAATCATAATAATAGAAATTACCCAATTATTCCTGCCTAGGTCAACTGAAAACCAAACTTTCTGAGTACTGAGCAGTGGAACTGTTAAGTATGGATCCCCACTAGCTGATTCCTTTGTGGCTGATGCAATAAAGTAAGCCAGATTGAATTAATAAATCCAGATTTAATAAGCAGGGCAATGCAAAGCAGAGCGCTCCCGGGTGGCCCTCAAGAAGGCAGGGGACAGAACAGGAGGGCACATAGGGCGGATCTATGGGCTCTTCTTTAATAGCCAGCAGGCGTGGTCTTGAGCAGCCCTGGGGCGGGGCTAACTCTGGCTTTCTGAGGGGGTAGGGTCTGGGGAGAGAGAGAGGTGGAGCTCCCACCTAATCATTCCAGACTCTTTGGGTCTATGGATGCCAGAGACTGGGGTGGAGCTTCCACCAGAACAGCGACACCTCCCTCCATGTCGTGGGAAGTGTCAGTTGGGACAGCCTGAATGGAGTCTTTCTCTGTCCAACAGACCAGCTCTCAAAGAACGGCATGGAGACTTGCTAGTTATGAAAGCTCGGCCTTAGCTTAGGCTTGTTCCTAACCTGTTCTTATAACTGAAATTGACCCATATCTTTCATCTACGTCCTTTCACGTGGCTTGGTAACCTTTCTCCCCATCCTGCTTCCTCTCCTTCTGACTGGTGACTCTGCCTTCTTCCTGGAGTCCTCTCTGTCCCTGGAACTCCCGCCTAACCTCTTTCTGCCCGGCTATTGGCCATTCAGCTCGTTATTAAACCAATCACAGAGTCGCATCTTCACACACTGTACAAATGTCCCACATCAGAAGACTTCGGGTGGCTGTGAAAATCCAGGCACACACACTTGACTTGGTAGCCCCAGGTCTGCTGCGCTTGCCGGGCTGTAGAATTACGCACAAGAAAGTGTTTCTTACTACATCGTTTGTAAATTTTAAAAACTATAAACAGTGAGGTATCCAGCACAAGGGACCTGGGTATTCAGCTGCCGTTCAGCCGTGCGGCAGGAAGCTGTTGCATGGAGGCCGTTTTCCCTCTCAGCTTGGCTGGGTTAAGAATCACCTAGGAGAGGTTTAGCCAGTGAGAAAACTCTGAATGATGCAGAGGAGCTGAGCACCAGCCTCCCCTCTCTCCCTTCCCTACTCCTGACTGCAGGCTCAGTATAACCAGCTGCCACACGCCCTCCCCACCACAGTGAACTGTATACAAACATCCTTCCTTCCTTAAGCTGCTTCTGTTTGGTATTTTGTTTCAGCAACAGGACACATGACCGTGACCATACGTGTTGAGCCTGAGTCCTAGGACCCCCCCAAGAAGACCAGCAGGGGGCCACACTTCTGAATGAAAAGCAAGGTTTCATTAATTAAGTACCAGCTAGTAGGGGTCCTCTGCCTCACAGTCTGACACTGCAAATGGAGGGAGAAGGACCCCATCTAAGGTAAGGGGTTTATAAAGACAAAAACCACAAAACAGTCACAAGGTTACAGTTTCAAAGTACAAAATTTCTTATTCTATATCATAATTGGCTAAAGGTGAGGTAAAGCTCAGCTGTTCCTGATATTATTTTCTAAGGGGGATAGTAACAGCCCCCCTGGTTTCATCCTCCAGACATCTGCTGTCCCTTTGCTAACTGCAGAGGCTTTTGGAAGTATTATTCAACTGATAGGGGAAGTTGGGTGGTCAACATTTTCTGTATGACTCCTGGTGGGGGGATGGGCTGCAGTCAGCAACTCTGTGTCCTCTAAAGAGGGATCCCATGGCCTTCAGCTTATCCTGGGGTCTGGGGTGTAGTTCAGAGTCCCAAAAGGGCCCAGTACAGAAATGGAATCTTTTCCAGCCTTCCAATACACATTGCAAAAAGAAAGGACAGACGTAGACTCATCTGGAAGGGACATGATTAAAAACTGAGGAAACACACTCTTCAAGAGAATGAGATTTCTGAGTTGTTGTATGGTTCCCCCTCACTGTTGTGGTGACATGTCCTTGTAATCCCAGCGCTGGGGAGGGGAGCCGAAGACAGAAAAAAGGATTCTTCGGCTCACTGGCTAGCCAGCCCAGCCTACTTGGCAAGTTTCAGGCTTGGTGTGAAACTCTTATAGATTAAAAAAAAAAAAAGTCAGGTAGACAGCACCTGAGGAAAGACCCCTGAGGTTGACTTCTGGCCTCCACATGCAAATGCACACACGTGCTCCTGAAAATGCACACACGTGCTCCTGAAAATGCACACACGTGTGCACATAAAGGCTACAGTCCGGGGGCTTGGGGAAGAGGTTGCTATGACAGCCGGGGCTGCAGTTGGAGACAGCCCGAAGAGCTTTGTCACAGTCCAGCCGAGGCCCTGGGGACAGCCGTTCTCCATCACGGAAACACACAAGGCAACTGAGGCCGGCTCAGAAACTCAAGGGGGTAGAGGTGGGGTGGGGGGACAGGGAGTATGAGGACCCTGTGGTTTACGGTACAGACAAGATCTCAGGGGAAAGGCTGCTTTCATGCAAAATTGAAAATTTACTCTTGCTCTAAAAAGCACGCGTTGGCAAGGGCTTTCACTTTACAATATTACAAGAACAATTTCCCAGGGACGCAGACATTCTGATGTTTGAATTGCAGAAGGTAAAGGGAGCGAAGCTGCCATCTGAAGACGGGAATAAATGTCAACAGAATGGCGTGTGCAGCCGGAATGGGATTTTATGGGCAAAACAGATTCCTTAAAGCATTATCGAAAGGCCTGAGATGAGTAGTTACTTTGAATATCCTAATTTCAAAGAAATTCGCCTCGTCTTCTCTGAAACACTTCGTGCTGACAGAGCACACAGGCACGAAAACACTTCATGCTATTAGGCAAATATTTTTTTTTCCTGTTTGATGCCTATAATTCTGCAGAGTCCAATATTAGCAAATGGATGGGACAGTCTAGGCTGGCAGGAGCAGGAAGCCAAAACTCCAGCTCAGAGTGAGCAATGGGGAAATAGCTTAGCGGGGCCTCACATCTCAGGGATGGGAGACAACCATATGCTTTACGGAGAGCCAGGGTGTTTTGATAGGAAGGTGAAATCCCCCCCCCGCAAACAAGCCTCACATTTTGGGTACTTCATGGCATTTGGGGGCTGTGGAACCTCTAGACAGCGGGTAGCGGGAGAGCCTTTGAAGGTAAGAGCCTGACTCCAGGTTCTCTCTGCCTCCTGATCCACATGATGCTAACAGCTGCTGCCTCATGGTCCCTCCGTCGTGACCGTCTCTGTGCCTTCTCAGACACATGCACTAAATGTCCTACAGTCGGGAGTCCAAGCAACTGTTCCTCCCTGAGTGGTTCTTGCCAGGTTTGTGATTACAGTGACATAAAACAATGGATCCCTTAGGAACCCTCCCCCCACCAGGTCCAAGGACTTCAGGAAAGCAGATGGCTGGGACAGGTAGCTTGGCTCCCCTCTGCAGCCTAATGCACCCCTGGGCTCTCTGCAACAGAACTGAGGGCCAGAAACCCGCGCAGCAGCCAAAACACTCTCGCAGGAGGTCACACTCCTCCGCGTGCCAAGGCCACCTGTGACTTCCTGAGAGGAGAGCATGAGGACATCAGCCTCCGGATGAATGTCAGCTGGAGCTGGTGTCTGCCTACGGCGAACCTCATGCCCAGCACTCAGGTTCAAATCACTACCATGGACTGAAGCACAGTTTGGTTCTATCTGGTAAAACAGAAATACATAGACCCTCATGCCTTGGTCCCCTGCCTCTGTCTATCTCCTACAAATGATGCACACGTGCACACACACAAACACATGTTCATTTCATGTCTTAGCAAAAAAAGCTGGAAATATCTGAACACCCACCTGGGGTAGTTTAAATATAACTGCCCCACCTAATCTCATAGGGAGTGGCACTCTTAGGAAGTGTGGCTTTGTTGGAGTGGGCATAACCTTGGTGGAAGTGTGTCACCATGGGGCCGGGCTTTGAAGATTCCTTTGCTCAGGATACCCCCTAGTGTCTCAGTCAACTTCCTGTTGCCTGCAAGATGTAGGCCTCAGCTACTCCAGCACCATGTCTGTCTGCACGGCGCCATACTCCCCGTCATGACAGTAACAGACTGAACCTCTGAAACTGTAAGCAAACCACCCCATAAATGTTTCTCCTTTCTACGCGTTGCTGTGGTCATGGTGTCTCTTCACAGCAATAAAAACCCCTAACGAAGACACCACCCTTAGGAGAATGAATACAGAAGACGTTTTGCAGATAGTGGCGTGTGATAGCACCAGGTGAAATGAACAATGAAAGCAGAATTCCTCAACAGGAAGGAGCACGTCTCAAGAACAAGGCTGAGTGGAAAACGCATATTGCTGCTGAGTGTGGCGACTTATTTGTAATCCCAGACCCGGAGAGGCTAAGGCAGGAGGATCAGCAGTTCCAGGACAGTTTACACACACACACCACGGCTGAATACATCAAAGGCTGAGATCTCTATAGCATTCTAGGACAGCAGCACAGATTGTAGTTGGATTCATTGGGATTGATTCTACCTTTTTCATGCTGAAAATATTTCTTTTAATTTGTTGGGTATGGCTGTATATGGCTTTAATCCCAGTACTAGGGAGGCAGCAGCAAGTGGATCTCTATGAGTTCAAGGTCAGCCTGGTCTATATAGCAAGTTCCAGGCCAGCCAGGGCTGCACAGAGAAACCCTGGAAAGAGGAGGGTTGGGGAGATGGCCCGTGTGTTACAAGTACTTGCTGCTTTTTCAGATGACCTGGGTTCAGTTCTCAGCACCCAAATGGTGGCTCCAGTTCCAGGGAATGCAACACCGTCTTCTGGCTTCCACTGCACTAAATGCACACGATGCACAGTCATGCATGCAAACAAAAGATACATACATATAAAATAAAATTGTACTAGAAAGATTTTTTTTGAGACAGGGTTTCTCTTTCCTAACAGCCCTGGCTGTCCTGGAACTTGCTCTGTAGACCATACTGTCCTCAAAGACAGAGATCTGCCTGCCTCTGCTTCCTAAGTGCTAAGATTAAAGGTGTGCACCACCAGACCCAGCTAATAGAAAAAAAAAATTGAAAGAAAATATTTCATTAAAAAGCAACACCCTGGGGCTGGGAGATAGCTCAGTGGGTAAAGTGCTTGCCCCACAAGCAAAAGGGCCTGAGTTCAATCCCCAGAACCCACATTAAACACCAGACATGGTAGCAGATGCTTGTCAACACACAACAGTCGTCCTCTTCAGCAGCATGGCCACTAAGTTACCTCCGCCTGTACCCATGCCAGCAGCTCCAGTTGAATTTAGGCTACTTGCCCAGGCTGCATCTGCCCTTAGAGACACTCTCTGGCCAATCTGCCTTGTGCTTCTGATTCCCTGAGGCAGCAGCTGAAGTCAGTCCCCTCGGTGAGTCGCTAAACCAAGAAAACAAAACATGGGGGCTTGGTGGGAATAAGGCTCAGAGGGATGGGAGGAGTGAGGGGGTCATGGGGGCAAGAGTGACCGGAGTGCATTATGGACAGGTACAAATTGTCAACAAATAAAGAAATCTAGAGAGAGATGAAAGAAAGGGAAGAAGGAAGGAGAGAGGGTGGAGGGAGGGGAGGAGGGAAGGAAAAAGAGAAGGTGGAGAAAAAGAAGGAAGGGAGGAGGGAGGGAGGCAGCATTTTCCAGGGACTGAAGGGAAGGTGGCGCTGGTGCTATCTAGCAAGGACAGTCCCACGGGGGATAGTGGAACACCAGGATGGTGGCGGTGGCTATGCGGCTGTGTGGATGCGCTAACGCTGAGATTTAACATGGCTGTTTGCTGTTACATCATTGCAGCCTCAAAACAAAACCCTGAACTTTGAAAGGTACAAATGTGGCTGAGTCTTGGCTGTTTTAAATCGACTCCTTTACATATACTGAATATTTCTAGAATTATTAAAAATTTCAGAATATATTAAATAAAACGCTTATAAAAATAACAATACACACACACAAGGCCCCAGAGGCTTCCAGGAGCTCCTGTTCAGGTCGAGTTGACCCAGAAGAGCTGGATGGAGGATTTTATATTTGTTCCTGACTCTGAGTTCAGGCCCCAGGCAATAAGTGCTGTTCCTTCCTACTCTGGGGTAATCAGTCAGACAGACAGACAGACAGACACACGCACACACATACATACACACTCAGAGAGGGCTGCACCACTCTGAGCAGTAGGAGGGGACTGACCTCAGCTGCTGCCTCAGGGAATCAGAAGCACTAGGCAGATTGGCCAGGAAGCGTCTCAAAGGGCAGAGTGCAGCCTGGGCATGTAGCCTCCACACAGAGCAGTGAGGGGATGGGACATATAACGTGGTCTGCCCAAAGAGTAGAGACCCTGGAGGGGGAGAGCAGACATGTGGGAAAGGATAGGGGTGGCGAGGACAGAGGAGGCGGTCAGCACTGGGCACTCAGAACAGCCTGCCCGGGTCACGCGGCTTCTGTACTGACATAGGATGGAAACACGGTGAGACAGAGAAAGACGGAGAAGGGGAAAGAAAGGGCGAGAGCACTGAGTGGCTGAGTCTACTGAGGGTGGGGTAGGCTGAGGCCAGGCTGGACCAAGGGTGTGGCAATGCACCCTGTGGCAGGCAGACACGATCAGACGCCAACAGAGCTCCATTCTCTGCCAGACTCCCCAGAGGCATGCATGAGATTGGGGCTCTGGGAACAAAATCACCTGCTTTGATCTAAACTGGTGGCTGTGGCCATTGCCACCAGGAGAAGAACAAAGTCGGCTAGACGTGGGCTTTAAGGTGTCAGGGAGACGGAAGCTGCCTACAGGAAGTGGTGGAACGGAGGTAGAGTGTTCCCAAGAAAAGGTCCTAGGGCAGGTCGGAGCCTGGAGAATTGTGGGAGCCACGGGAAGGTGGGGCAGAACAGAGTAGAGGAGAGTTAGAGCCTGTGTTAGCTTTCTTAGTGTGAACAATGCCTGACCAAGTTAGTAAGAGGAGGAAGCAGAGGAGGGAGGAAGGAAGGACACCCTGGCTTACAGTTTAAGGAGTTATGGTCCATCATGGCAGAGAAAGTGGGGTGGCTGTCGCATCACATCTGCAGTCAGGAGACAGAGAGAGGAACGCTGGTGCTCAGCCCACCTTCTCCTCTTTATTATTTGGAACCCCAGCCTGTGGGACGGTGCCACCCACAGTCAGGGTGGGTCCTCCCACTGCCATTAACCGAATCTAGAAAATCCTTCACAGAGTTACCCAGAGTCCCATCCTAGGTGACACCGATGTCCTGATCAATAATAATACCACTTTAATCCCACAGATGTGAGGAGAAAGATCATGGACCTGAGTCATGGCCAAATCAATTAAAGTGAGCAAGTAATTAAAGCCAGTTTTTTGTTGTTTTATTTGTTTGTTTTTGTATACACAGGCTGTATTTCCCTAATGGCAAGAGTCAAGAGATCAGTATTGGCTATGGGGAAGATTAGGTTTTTATAGCTCAGGAGTAGGGGGTTTCCAAGTGGGAGATCTGGCAAGCAAAGAGGCAAGGAGAATATAAACATAACAAGTTGGTCATAGCAACCTCGTGGAACAAAGACATGCAAGGTGGTCATAACAAGATATTCATAGCAAGGTAGTAACAAGGTGGTCATAACAAGGTAGTAATAAGGTAGTAACAAAGTAGTTATAACAAGGTAATAGCAAGGACCTCCCACAGCATTTTCCCTTTAAGTTAGAGCTAATGGGCCAAGCAGTGATTTAATTAATACAGTTTCTGTGTGGTTATTTTGGTTCTGGGAGGCCGGGACAAATAAGCAGCCTAGCAGGGTCTTACTGCAGGGGTCTTCTACTAAACAGGACCAGCCTTGCATTCTTCAAGGGTTTGTCCACCTCAGGGATGGACGGTGACAATCAACCAGATGTAGATGGCTGGTGTGTAACCTTTTTCTCTCGGCTGCTCTTTTGGGCTCCAGGAACCACTTTACTAAATCCTCCTGAACAGTCAGAGACCTGAAGGGCTCCCAATCACCAATTGCACAGATGTGTGAGAGCCTCACTCCAGCCTTAATCCAAGTTAGATGAACTCGGATTGCCGCAGCCTGCCAACTCCAGCCAGCCGGCGTGGACACATCCCACTGGCTTCCCCAAATCCTCAGCGGACTCAGAAATGACTAAGTTCCCTAATGACATGAGACAATACCTTATCCTTAAGATATTATCTCTTTATATAGACAAATAGAGATAATAAGTAGGTAAACAGATGATAGATGATAGATAGATGATAAATGTATATGATTAAGAGATGACAGCTAAATGGAAACTGTCAAAGAATATAAAATAAAAATAATAAATAAATAGATGATTGGTTGGCAGATGACGGACCTATCATAGACAGGTAGGTAAATATATAGATGACAAATTAGATAAACAGTTATAAATTACTTATGTAGACATAAAATAGATAAGATAGATGAGTGGGTGGAAGATAGATATATGATTGATTAATTGATTGATAGATCATAATAGAAGGAAAATTATAGGTGATTTGATAATAGATACACAGGTGATTGATAGATGGAAAATAGAGATGACTGGTAGGCAGGGTAACAGGCAGATGTGCATGTGGTAGCGGTTAATTGTAGGTGTCACTGTGGCTGGACCGAGGGACAGACAGATGGTTGATGCAGCACTATTTCTTGCTGTGTCCATGTCGGTGTTTCCAGGTGGGCTCAGCCCTCACCTCTGGGCAACAGCAGGGACAATCTGCCTTCATACAATCTGGGTAGCACCATCCAGCTGCCTGAGGGACAGACAGAACAAAAGGCATCAGAATCCCAGATTCTCTGGGGCTTGTACCAGCCAACCCCTCCCCTCCTGACTGACACCTGAAGCGATTTCGGTTCTGAGGCCTTTAAACTTGAAGTCGACCAGGCAGCCAGCTTTCCCAGTTCTGTGACTTGCAAAGGGTGGACTGTAGCACTTCTTGGCCTCCACAATCACGTGAACCCCTAGTCACACACACCCCCGTGTCACTGCACAGTGTCCATTGGCACGGATGCAGGAGGATGGTCCATGCAGCCCTGAAACCGCAGGCAGTACGGTACTGCGCGTGCATTCCTGATGCTCCAGCCTCTGCCTCTCGGGTGCTGGGATCCCAGGCACACAACACAACCCCAGTGTGTGCGGTGCTGAACCCAGGCTTCTCTCCCGTCAGGCCGACACTCCACCCTCTGAGCTCCAGCCCCAGCTCTACTTCCAACTGTGATCCCAGTTTTCCTGTTTCTGAGCCTGGAGCTCTAGAGTCTGAGTTCTGGGAGTTTTTGCAGTGCCAATGTCCGGCGAAGACAGCTGGGATCCCCAAGCCCTCATCCTGTGTTCCTGAGACCCCAGGAACTGCTCAGGTGTCTCCAAGCTCCCTTACCCTCCCAGCATGCACCTGTTCTTTCCTGCCATTGTTCATAGATGTGTCTATTTTGGTCCTGTTCCCTGTCTCCCCCCACACACACACCCTCATTCCCAGGGTCTACAGCCTCAGACCATACTGTGTCCGCTGACCTTGATGGGACATTCAGGCCCATTCCTGGAACTCGCTGGGAACAGGGGATCAAAGCCTGTCTTGTGGATAGCTGTCGAGATTACAGCTTGCCCTGAGTTTCTGCTGTTTCTTATAAATTCTAATAAAAATGTTCTTAAGGAAAAAAAGATAGAAAGAGAAAAAAAGTTTATAAAGTATGTGCTGATTCCCCATCCAGGGAAAGGTGGGGCGGTGGCCCCTCCTGCTTGTCATCAGGACCTTCTTGGCTTTCTCTGCACTCTCCTCTGCAGTGAGCTGGAGACTCGGGGCCCTGCGGGAGCCATTGCTAATGTTTCCTTTGAGGAAAAAGCCAATGAAGGCATTTAGTTCAAGGCAGTGACCTCCTTTGCATGGAGCAATGACTTTGTAAAAAAAGAAGAAAAAACCCCACAGAGATAGCAAGGCCAGCAGCCTTCACCATGGCAGATCAGCCCAGAGCCTATGCCAGGGACAAGTTCACCCACTTCATGGGCTTGTGTCCTCAGAGTGGATGGGGGCGTGTGACTGGCGTCTCACACTGGGTAGGGTGGCCCCTCACAACCCAGGAGCCTCTAATGCGGCATGCTAATGCTATAAGAAGGCTGAAGCGCTGCTCCCTCCTGGACGGAGGGAGAGACTGAGCTCATAAAGCTTGGAAACACAAAAAAACTTGGAGATACCTTCCTGAGCTCATAGAGCAAGCAGCAGCTTCCGGGGAGGGGGCTTGTCATGGGGCTACTGGGAGTCCCGCAAGGAGCTGAACTCGAGGGATGTATTTTTTCCAGGAGTCGTTGCGTAGCCTAGGGTGGGATTTTGGTGATACAGCTGCTTCTGAGTCAGCCATGCTCACATAAGTAATTCCCATGGACGTCACTGCTGGGAAAGCCCAATAAACTCACGCATTCACTAAACTAGATATGGATGCAATCACTCCAGCCTGTCACCATTTCCCTGTCTGAGAAGAACAGACACTTGTTCATGTCTCCCCAGGGAGAAGCCACACAGCAGTTGGATCTATCCATCTACTTACCTACCTACCTACCTACATATTTATCATTTTGGGGGTTTTGTAGCATGGTCTTGCTCTATAGCCCAAGTTGGCTTGGAAGTCAAAGTAATTCTCCTGCCTCAGACTGCCAAGTAGTGGGATTACAGCAATAAACCACCAATCCCAGCTCAACAGCAGGATTTAAAATCATCATAGGGTTGGCAAGATGGCTCAGTGGGTAGAGACGCTTGCTGCTCACCCTGGGGACCTGAGTTTGAGTCCCTGGGACTCACACAGTGGAAGGAGAGAGCTGGGTGCATGCTTGACTGGCGTGGAGAGAGAGCTAGGTTTGACCCCGCAGCACCCCAAACCGGGCATGGGGGCTGGCACGTACCTGTCTCAGACAAACAAACAAAACCTTTTTAAAGGATGCTCCTGGAAACACCCAAGCCTGACTGGATTCTGTGACGATGCTGTAGCAGAGCGTGCGAGACAGGCTGCGAGAGCGTCCAGAGTTACCTTGCATCTGTAGCAGGGTGTCTTGTTGGTGGGAAACAAGCTCTAAATTATCCGAGATAATGAGCCGTTCAACCAGAAATGTGTTCCCAAAGGCGTTTCACAGGAAAAAATAGCTGCTTGTATTTGTCTTAGAATTTTAATAGTGAAATCGTTTCAGAACTAACTTTAGCAGTAAGGAAGTCAGAAGAAAGCTAAGCACAGTGGTGCACAGCTAAAAATATGGCACTTGAGAGGCTGAGGCAGGAGGATTCTGAGTTTAAGAGAAAACCACGAGGAGACAAGTTAGTAAAAATGTTGGCAAGTCTAAAGATTGCCCGTGAAACAGCAACCGTGTCTAATCTGTGACTGTTTGCTAGTTTGGCCCGCTTAGTTCTTGGCCGTTCAGCTTATTAAACCAGTCACAGTGACAGATCTTCACACGGTGTAAAGAAATATTCCACAGCATATGTGGTGTGTGTGATGTGGAGAGGGGTGGTATATGTGTGATGTGGTGTGTATATGGTGCATATGTGGCGTGTGTATGTGTGTGTCTGTGTACACACGAGCACATTCTGGCACACTCACCTGTGCGGGAGCAAGTGGAGGCCAGCAGTTGACAGCTGGGTGTCTTCTGTTACTCTCCATCTTTAGTTTCTAAGACCGGCTCTCTGTCTGAACTTCACCACCATTTCAACTAGCATGACTAGCCAGCAAAACCCTTGGATCGTCCTGTCTCTCCTTCCCACACCCAAAACTGGGGTTAAACTGAGGTTACAGACACACGCTAACATTTCAGATGTGTGACCTGGGGTTACGGGCACACACTAACATTTAAGATGTGTGACCTGGGTGTTAGGGATCCAGACTCAAGGGCTCACACGTTATCCTCCCCGAAACCTCTATTAATGTTTAATTTTAAGGGTCAAGCATGATAGGCCATTGGGGTATAGCTGAGTGGCAGAGCATGTGTCTAGCATGATCTCCATCCTCAGAGCACTGAAGGGAAAAACATAGATATACAAAAGGACCAGACAACAGCACACAGTTAGATGACTCAGCTGCAGATTAAGCATCCCAAGGCCCCTAGTTATTGCAACAAGTGAAACTTAGGCCTTGCTAGCTGCGAAATAAATATGAAGATCAGACCTGGGGTGCAGCCTTTATATTCTGGCATGCAAAAAGTAGAGGCAGGTGGATCTCTGTGAGTTTGAGACTAACCTGGTCCACATAATGAGTTCCAGGCCAGCTGGGGCCAAATGGTGAGACCCTGCCTCAAATAGAAATATGCATATATGAGTGTGTACTTACAAACACTAATCTATACACATACACATACTCATATACATGTAAAACAAATATAGGAGAGAAGCCAGTACAGCTTGGTCACTCCTAATCTGAAACCCAAAACACTCAAAAATCCAAAACCTTCAGCACAGAAGTTTTCATAAGTGGAAACTTCCACACCCTGAAATTATTCCGTGCAAAAAATTATTTGGACTACTGGGAAGGAAAACCATCCATAGTATTCCCTAACCCTGGATCTGCATGCTGTAATACTGCCAGGGCAGAAGGGTCCGCCAGAGCCATGGTGGAGTGAAGGTGACAGGAGCTTTCTGGCTTGATCTGAAGCCTTCTGAGCCTGGTACTGCAAACTTGGTCAAAAGCCCACGGCTCAGGAGGCCGCAGATGCTTGTGAGGAGTGCTCCAGTTCTGCTAAGAGCACGTCAAACTGTCTTTCCAGTCTGTGTTCATTGCTGCTCCCAGGCTTGGTCAGGAACGCTTCTCTTTACGGTGGGCGGCTGTTAGCGCGAGACACAACTGGTCAACAACTGAGAATACATGTTGAGGACTCAGTCCTAAATCAAGACAGCTGTAGCGATCTCACCCCCAAAGAACACTCCAGTGGGTGGAGGATGGGGGTGCTGTGAAGTGCTGTCTTCTGGATGGGACTCAGCCCTTGAATTCATGAATTCGCCTGCCCAGGACCTGCACGTGATCAGCAAGGTCAGTCAGCATTCTAGCGGGCAGCACTGACCCAGGGCAGAGTACTTGGGGGATGGATAAGACCAAGATACATTATATACATGCACAAAATTGTCAAAGAAGAAATAAAAAATTAAAAATTGTATGGAGTATTCTAGAAAATTACCTTCAGTTTGTATGTGTATGATATACATATAAATTATGACACACACATAAATCCCCCATTTAGAAGGGTTCTGTTCCTTCCCAAAATACCCCATTGTTACATACAAATATCCGCCAAGTCAAAAATCCAAACCACTCTGGTCCAAGCATTTCTGATATGTACAACAAAATGTAATTTAAATATTTATATTCAATAGAATAAATCTAGACTTTATTTTCTGCATGTGTACACATTGTGCTGGCCAGTCTTATATCAACCTGATACATTAGAGCTATCTGAAAGGAGGGAACCTCATTTGAGAAAATGCCTTGTGGCGGTTTTAAAGAAAATGACTCTCAAAGGAGGTGGCACTATTAAGAGGTGTGGCCTTGTTGGAGGCAGTGTGTCACTGTTGGGGGGGCTTTGAGGTCTCCTATGCTCAAGCTACTCCCGGTGTCACAGTCTACTTCCTGTTGCCTGCATATCAACGTAGAGTAGCTCCTTCTCCAGCACCATGTCTGCATGCCGCCATGTTCCCTGTCATGATGATAATGCACTGAACCTCTGAACTGTAAGTGAGTCAGCCCAGTTAAATGTTTTTCTTTATAAATAGGGATGCTGTGGTTGTGGTGTCTCTTCACAGCGATAAACACCCTAAGACATGGCTCTGTAAGATCCAGCTGTAAGGCATTTTCTGAATTAGTGATTGATGGGGGAGGACCCAGCCCATGGTGGATGGCACCAGCCCTGGGTTAGAGGGTCCTCATTTCTCCAAGTAAGTGGACTGAAAAAAAGCCATGAAAACAACCCAGTAAGCAACACCCCTCTGTGGCCTCTGCATCAGCTCCTGCCTCCAGGATCCTGCCCTGTTTGGGTTCCTGTGCTGACTTCCTCCAGTGATGAACTGTGCTGTGGAAGTGTAACCAAAATAAGCCCTTTCCTCCCTAAGTTTCTTTGGTCACGGTGTTTCATAACAGCAACAATAAGCCTATGACACATGCTGTGTGTATACATGTTCACACGTGTGAGAGCAAACGTGTGTGTGCAGGTATGCATGCGCCTGTGGGGGCCCAAGTGGACGTCAGGTGTCTTCCTCCATCATGCTGTACTTCCTATCGAGACAAGAACTCTCTATTGAACCCAGAGCTACTGATTCAAGTAGTCTTGATCCCCAGAATGCTCTGGGGAGCCCGTCCCCACCTCCTGAGTGCTAGGATCACAGGTGGCCGCCACAGTCGCTCTGCTTTGACCTGGGGTGGGGGTGGGGTGTCTGAGCTCTACTTCTCACACTTGAGTGACAAGGACTTCTTCACCTGACCCCACTCCCCAGCAAACCTAGAATAGAAGTTCTTGTGTATTCATGGAACTCGTTCCCATCCTTGACCACAAAGCAAACCAGTGGCCTCAGACTTGAGGTACCGGCCCCTACCTTAACCTCCCTTGTGACCGATTACAAGCTTGTGCCACCATTGTTGCCTTGAGGATTTTGGTGTGAGTATGCTTATGCGTGCACGTGTGAGTCAGAGGTCAGAGGTCAACAACAGGTGCCCTTCTCAAGGACAGTTCACCTTTTGGAGTCAGGGCCTCACACTGGGACTTAAGGCTCCCCTAAGAAGCCTTGCTGGCCGGCCAGTGTATGAAAAGGGCCAGCCAAAGAAGCCCACCCTGGCCCTGAAACCTGAGCCGGTGAAAGAAACACTTCAGCCCTGAACCCAGAACCAAAGAAACACACCCTGACCCTGAAACCAGAGCCAAAGAAACACACTTTGGCCTTAGAACCAGAGCCAGTGAAAGAAATATGCCCTAGCCCTGAAAATAGAGCCAAAAGACTAAAAAGGGCCAGTGAAAGAAACACAGTTTAACCCTGAAACCAGAGCCAACTCTGCCCCTGACCATCTAAATCAACCAATCCCTGAGCGGGAAAACTAACCAATCCCTGAGCAGAAAGTCTTCTCCCTGGGAAAACTCTGCCCCTGAGAAGCCTTCAGCCTGTTCAGTTGTCGGCTGTCCTATCCAACCCTGGCAGAGGCAGTCACTCTTCCTGGACTCCTGCTTCCCAAGTAAATCTCTTGGTTAAAAAAAATTTTGAACGAAAGCTTGTTTAGAGGAGCTGAGCAGAAGAAACAGAAGAAACAGTTTCATCTGCTGGGAACTCCCTTGGGAGTGGAGCAGGAAAAGTAACTTTGCTGGAGCCAGAGGAGACTGCTACGTTTCTGTAGGGGTTTCCCCTGTAGCAGAGTAAAGCAGAAGAAGGAACATCTTGGGCGGAAGCTGAGCAGAAGAAATGGATAGCTCTGCTAGGACGTTCCCTTGGGAACAGAGCAGCTCAGCAGGAGCAGCTCTCTTGAGAGGAACAGGAGTGCTATATTCCCTACCACACCCCAGCTTTAGGTATCACTTCCGGAGGATCAGGATACCTTTCCCTCCAGAGCTGTAACACTTGCAGGATCCTCTGGGATTATAAACCCATGCAGCTTTTTAAAGAGGGTTCTGAGAATCAAGCTCAGGTCATCACATTGGTGTGGCAAATACTTCACCTACAGTGAGTCTTTTTTTTTTTTTTAATTTTATGTGCTTTGGTGTTTTGCCTGCATGAGTATCTGTGTGAGGACGCCAGATACCCCGGAACTAGGGTCACAGACAGCTGCAACCTGTCATGCGGGTGCTAGAAATTGAACCCTGGTCCTCTGAAGAGCAGCTGTTATCCTTAACCACTGAACCATCTCTCAGCCCCTGCAGTGAGTCTTGATTTGCATGTCCAAGTCTGTTCACCTGGTAACTGTGTGGATCCCCTTTGCTTTGCTGGACCCTAGGATCACAGGACCCACCCACCCCTACCCGGCGGGATGCTGGCACCTGAGTGGGCCACTAGTTGCCATAGGGAGGCCATTCAACTAGTGACATGGTGCATTGTTATTTTTACATGCTGAAGGATAATAGTGGGAAAATATTGTCTTTTTTTGTTGTTTGGCTTTTTTGTTTGTTTTAAGACGGGTTTTCCCGCCTTGGTTGTACTAGAACTTGCTCTATAGATCAGGTTGACCCCTAACTCACAGAGTTCTGCCTATCTCTGCCTTCTGAGTGCTGAGTGCTGGGATTAAAGGTGTGAACAATAAGATCACCAAGTTTCTCTCTCTCTTTCTCTCTTTCTGTCTCTGTCTCTCTCTGTCTCTGTCTCTCTCTTTTCTCTCTCTCTGTCTCTCTGTCTCTCTCTCACACACACACACCTACAAGAGGGGACTGAGACAGCACTGTGGGCAAGGCACTTGCTTTGAAAAAACTGAAATTTGGATCCCCAAAATCCATATGAGTTGCCAGCAGCCTCCTGCAATTCCAGGCAGAGACAGGGGATCCCTGGAGCAAACTGGTTAGCTAGACTAGCTAGAACTGGTGAGCTCAGCGCTCAGTGAGAACCCAGCCTCAGGATGTAAGGTGAAGAGTGATTGAGGAAAACTAGCTCTCACACACATGCGTGTATCCATTCACCACACACACACACTATATATATGCATGCCCTGGACCTCAGTCACTCAGGAGTAGGAGTGGGCTGCACAGGCACACCGCAGCAGCTTGGGCAAAGGCCGACTGAGACAGTACTCACTCCTCAATTCCCCTTCCCTTTGGGCTAAGCTTTTCTTCATAAAGGTGACCTTTGATCCCAGGTCTCATGCTTTGATTTTCTCTCTGATGAGAAAAGCAATAAAAAAGAAAAGTGAAGTTCACCCTGGCACCTGTGCTCACCCCCGCTCAAGAGCAAAGCATGGGTGTGGGTTCCCAGTCACCCCGGGGTCACCGCTCCCTCGTTCAGTGCAGAGAGGGCCCACCAGCTGGGTTCTCATTCCACCCTCGCTGCTGTCCGGGTGGAGGGTGAATGCGACAGGGCTTTGTCCACGTGGCTCTCGGTTCTGACCTCCTGGGGATCGGCTCCGCCAGTTCCTCAAAGCAAGGCTAATATGAAATATATCAGATCCATGGCCCCCTCTCCAAAGTACCCTGGTTTTTGTGAGCCCTGACTTGAGAAGCCCTCACTGTTTTCCCACAGAGTCCGTGGAATCCTGGGCTCAGTCCTTCATGTTCTCTTTTTTACAAAGAATTACTGTGGAGAATTTTGGTAACTAGAATGTTCTCTGTTATGGCTAGATGAAAACCAAACCCAAACAGCAGCTCAAAGGACCCATTAATAGTTGTTGCAAAGTTTTACTCTTTTGACTTTTTGAGGGGCCCACCACCCAGCTCCCAAATCACACAGAGGCTTATTCTTTGTTTTGAATTCCTGGCCTTAGCTTGACTTGTTTCTAGCCAGCTTTTCTTAACTTAAATTATTCCGACTACCTTTTGCTGCTGGGCTTTTCCCTTTTCTTACTTCTGTATAGCTTACTTTCACTCTTACTCGGTGACTGGCCCCTGACCTCTTCCTCTCCTTGTTCTCTCCTCCCAGATTTTCTCCTTCTATTTATTCTCTCTGCCAGCCCTGCCTATCCTTTCTCCTGCCTCATTATTGGCCATTCAGCTCTTTATTAGACCATCAGGTGTTCGAGACAGCAAAGGATCACAGCTTCTCAGAGTTAAGCAAACGCAGCATAAGCAAAAGCAACAAATCTTCACATTATTAAACAAATATTCCAGAGCATAAACATGTGTTACACGCCTTAAAGTAATATTCCCCAACAATTAGTGGTTAATGGTTGCTGCAGAGAGGAGGGGTCCTTCCCTCCAGTGTTTTAGCCGTGAGGGGGCTAACCATGCTCCCCTAAGAAACCTCCCATGTATGCTCATGCAATTAAACTCAGTGGGTCACACACACACACACACACACACACACGTTAAATTTAAATAATTTCAAAGGAGCCAGTGAGATAAATCCACAGGTATTGTTATTTCCACATAAACCTGACAAGAATTCAATCCCCATACAAAGCCTGTGGCAGGGGTTTGCATTCATAATCCCAGCCTCCAGAGGAGAGATGAGGGGATGGAGACAGGAGATAGGTGATTCCTGCCGTAGGCAGTAGCCTAATGTAGCGGCCTGGCAGAAACAACAGAACTTCTTAGGGTTACTATTGCTGTCACGAAAACACATGACCAAAAAGCAAGTTGGGGAGAAAAGAGTTTATTTGACTTATACTTCAGCAATGCTGTTTATCACTGAAGGGAGTCAGGGCAGGAACTCCAACAGGGCAGGACCCCAGAGGCAGGAGCTGATGCAGAGGCCATGGAGGGGTTTGTTTACTGCCCTGCTTTCCCTGGCTTGTTCAGCTTGCTTTCTTATAGAACCCAGGACCAGCAGCCCAGGGATGGCACCACCCCATGGGCTGGGCCCTCCCCCATGGGCTGGGCCCTCCCCCATTAATTACTAAATGAGAAAATGCCTTACAGTTGGATCTCAAGGAGGCATTTCCTCAGCTGAGGCTCCTTCCTATATGACTCTATAGTTTGTGTCAAGTTGACACACAAAACCACCCAATACAAGAACCTATGTCAGCAAAGAGGAAGCAGAAAACCAACTTCTGGAAGCGACCCTGACAGCCACATGCAAGATGTGGCACACACAGACAGATGGACAGACACACACACACATAATAAAAATATTTTAAAGTAATTTGAAATTTGTTTTTAGTTGAAATAAAGCAATAATGACAAGCCAGCATCCCATACTGCTAACAGAAGGGGACAGAAGTTAACACCACCAAGTGCTGTAAAAGACTATCAAATACTGTTAATTTTTTATCGTTTCCTATGTATAGATATTCTGTCTGTATGCCTGTGTACCATGAACACGTAGTGCCCATGGAGGCCAGAAGAAGGCATTCCCAGAAACTGGAGTTACAGATGGTAGTGAGCCTTCATATGGATGCTGGGAATTGAAGCTGGATGCTCCGGAAAAGCAGCCAGTGCTTTTAACCTCTGTCTGAATCACTCTGAAGCCTGAGAACGGCTAATTCTATATGGAGCCTCAGTAATACTCTAGAGAGTGTCCTGTGTGACAGACCCTTCCCTGACTGATGCCTGGTAGCCCTGAGGTGGGAACTGGCAGCCAAGAAGCCCTTATATTGATAACTGGCAGACAGCCCTGTGCTGCTGGGCTGTTTTGGACACTGCACTTACTCTGAGGCTACTCCAGCAGCTGTAGAGAACCGCCACACCTGCAGCTCAAAGCTTACTCCAGCTGGCTTGTCCTAACCTTGGAAAACAGTTCCCGAAGCCAGACAAGCCTCTGTGAACTCTAACTGACCCTGCCATTTTCACCCAGCGAGAGGGAACCACTCATCTGATGGCCCTGCTGAAGGCTTGTGAGTCGTGCAGGTCGCAAACCTTCATTTGCACGAGGAACTGTATTGCAGTTCCTGTAAATGGAATCCTTCAGTTGCATGAGTATACTTTAAGATCCAAATGTAAGCCTGGTACACACCTTTAATCCCAGCACTCAGAAGGCAGTAGTAGGTGAATCTCTGTGAGTTCGAGGCCAGCCTGGTTTACAGAGTGAGTTCCAGGACAGCCAGAGCTGTTACACAGAGAAACCTGTCCTTAAAAAACAAAAACAAAAAGACCCAAATGTTGGGCGCTGCAGACCCCTGGCCCACTGACCTTCTTTGCCTGACTCAGACCCTTTGCTTGCTGAAATGAAACAACTTGTTTTCCTGTGCCTGCACCTGCTCTGAGCACAAGCCCCTCATGAGTTCCTGATGGCAGGGGAGTGAATTCTGGTGGGTTTTACAGCTGGAAATCCCAAGAGCTGGGGCGTGGCTATCAGTTAAGGATCCCTATATAAGCTTCCCTGGAGCATAATAAAGTTGGCATTCTTGTATCAAGGATGACCCGTGTCCCTGTCTGTGTTTGTTTTTAAATCTCGCAGCCTAGTACCATAGCATATAGAGCGAACGCTGCGCCTTACAGGTGGAGGCCCCCAGCAAGAGCAGAAACTGGGGAGACTCTGAGAGATCAGCCTCAGAAGGCTGGTCAGCAAGCGAGGAAGAGATTGATGGTGAGGGTGGACTGAGTATGGGTGCCGGTAATTCTGTTCAGGTATTAACGGGTCAGTTGATGGTTCCTTTAGAGAAACAGGGCACCGGGATTGCAACTGAGACAGCATAAGAGTTTATCAAAACAGTTTTAGAATTTAGTCCCTGGTTTTCACAGGCAAAAGGTTTTAATATTCCTGATTGGGGGCAGGTAAAACCTGAACTTCCAAAGGCTTTGAAAGAGTGAGGGCCAGAATTTCCCATGGAAATATTTTCGCTTTGGCGTTTAGTCAAAGACGTACTTCTCAGAGACAAAGGGAAGGTGAAGGAACAATTAGGCAATTTAGCCAAAACTTTTGGGGAAATTCAGGATGAAGAATCTGTGGGATCTATTGAGAGCTTTGTGGAGGAGGAATGTCAGGAAGCCGCCGGTGGAGATGCCGGTAGGCCTGGATAGTCCCGTGTGGCCGTACTTCTTTCCACTGACTGGACTACGGAACAGCCAGCCATTCCCATTGACTGGAGACATAATAATGTTATTGGTATGTGAAAGCTATCTGGCAGTTTGTGTTTTGTTTTTGGTGAATTTTTCTTCTCCTTATGTTGAGTGTTGGCCCGGTACCGTGATGTGTGGCCAGAGTACCTTGTTCATTATGGTGATGGGGACCACAACCACTTTGCGGGAATGTTAACAAGGATTCTCAGGAGTTTCGTTTCCAGAATCCAGCCCAATGTGGTGTAGTGTCTACCTTCACAGGAGGGTACCTCTGTGGACTTCGTGCCTGTTTAAATTTTGGGCCCTTGACTGTGCAGGATTCTACCTTGTTTAATAGCACAGCAAGATGGAAAACCAGAGCCAAAGTAGGGCTTCTCATGCGGCTGTCTGTGGCTAAGCATACCTTGGATGTTTTTGTCCTTAACTGTTCTCAAGTGTTGTGTCGTTTGAACAGCTGTTGGGCTACTGAGATGACTGCCGCTGCGGCCCAGGTTCTGGGCTTGGTGCCTGTTCCAGGGAGTCAACTGGTGCTGAGCCGTCCCCGCTAAGACTTGGAGATCGCCATGGCTGTGGTGGTGCCACTGTCACCTTGTCACCGCTGCGGCCTCAGACAACCAGAATTGCCACCAGTCAGACGACTGCTGTGGCTAGCACTGCTGATCCCCTAGCCAGACAGATTACCACTGCCTTAGAGATCCAGAATGCCTATCTAATTTTCACCAGGGCGTTTTTAGGTTTGATGTGTAGACCTCCTTTTATAAGAACAGTCGGAGCATGTGGTTGGTTGCTCCCTTTCCTTTCATGACATTTGTGCCACGCCCATGCCAGTCCAGCCACGCCCATACGGCCCAGGCTTGCTGAACAGCTGGCCTTAGGAACTCCTGTAGCCGGAGGGTTTCTGTTGCTCTGCCTCTACAACAGGCATCAGAGGCAGCAGTGATGTAATATCGCTATTTTCCCAAGAAAGTGGGCTTCCTCCAAGAGCAGTATGGGTTAGCAGGCTACGGAAAGACCAGTGAGCCAGAGATGGGTAAGACAGGAGCCTGTCACTATCAACCTAAGACAGAGGCCTTGCGTGCTGAGGCAAGTGTTCTTTATGACGGGTAAGATGTGAATCTGTGCTTCTGCAACCCAAGACAGGCCTGGTCTAATTATATAGAAGAGGAGGAGCTGTCAGGGTTACACACCCCTGGCCCTTGACTTTCTTTGCCTGCCTCAGACCCTTTGCCTGCTGGAGTGAAACAACTTGTTTTCCTGTGCCTGCACCTGCTCAGAGCACGAGCCCCTCATGAGTTCCTGATGGCAGGGGAGTGAGTTCTGGTGGGTTTTACAGCTGGAAATCCCAAGAGCTGGGGCGTGGCTATCAGTTAAGGATCCCTATATAAGCTTCCCTGGAGCATAATAAAGTTGGCATTCTTGTATCAAGGATGACCCGTGTCCCTGTCTGTGTGTGTTTTTAAACCTCCAGCCTAGTTCCCAGCTAGCGTACCCATCCCGTAGTGCAGGTGCTACAACCAAATGTGTGTGTGGCTTCTGGGGAGGACACAACTGTGGGTGACCCTAGGTCATGCTAATAGCATCCTTTGGATGAGGGGATTTTGAGTGAATTTTCCTATCTTTTTGCTTCTTCTGTATCTGTGTTTCCTCTGAAGAGTATATTGTTTGGAAATAACCAGAGCTATGGGGCTGAGGAGACGACTCAATAGATTGCTTGTCTTGTAATGTCAGGGACCTGAGATGGACAGCTCTCCCCTCCCCCAGCACACTATAAAACTCCTGGGCATGGAGGGAAGAGCTTTAATGCCAGTGCCAGAGACATTCACGCTCCTGGGCATAGCTGGTAAGCCTGCTTAGCCTGTTTGTTGACCCGAAGGCCAGGGAGAGACCCCTGTCTCAAAACCCCAGGTGGAGGGCTCTGAAGGAACAACACCCAAGGTGGGTTTCTAGCCCTCTCATGCATGCACACACACACACACACATACACACACGTGTGGACATCAGAACACGTGCAGATACTTCAGACTACACAAAGGTGCTCACACACGGTTGGGGGGCTGCGCTGGGAGAAATCAGAGCCAAGGGACAGAAATAACCTTAAGGCTGCAACAGGTTCTGTCATTTCTTGTGCTGCTGTTGCCACCTTGGGGCTGCTGCGTTGGTTCTATGTGCATTGCACAGCTGAGAGAACAGAGCCATGAGGAGTTGGCAGGTAGGAGAGCCATGATGCCAACAGGCCTCAGGGACGCAGCCTCACCCCTGTGCTCACAGTCTCCTGCCCCATGCGCAGTGGGTGGTCACAGAGCCCCAGCCTGGGCACCCTCTTCCTAAGACAGAATCCAGACCTGACTTCATAGACTGTTCTTTCAAACATACACCAAACCCTGTAACTCCAGCTTCAGGAGATCTGACGCCCTCTTCTGGCCTCTGTTGGCTCTGCATCCAAGTGCACATACCCACACACAGACACACACACACACACACACACACATGACTAAGAATAAAATAAATTTTCTGGTTTTGTTTGTATAGTTGGTTGGCTGGTTTTATTTTTCAATACAGGGTTTCTTTGTGTAGCCTTGGCTGTCCTGGAGTTTGCTGTGTAGAATAGGCTGACTTTAAACTCAAAGAGATCCGCCTGCCTCTGCCTCCCATGTGCTGGGATTAAAGGCATGTGCCACCATGCCTGGCCAAAAAATAAAATAAAATAAAGTGAACATGAAGTGCTTAGGGATAAAGTTAACAAAATCTATCAAAGTGACCAGAAAACTGAAAGCACCTCCAGCAGAAATTAAAGAAAATGTAACTGGAGACACCCTGGAGCCCTACTAGGTGACGATCAAATCCATGATGTGGTTGTAACAGCCCACGCATTCGTCACAATCTTCTTCATAGTAATGCCATTGGTAATTGGTGGCTTTGGAAACTGATTAGTTCCACTGATAATTGGAGCCCCTGATACAGCATTCCCATGAATAAATAACATAAGCTTCTACTCCTACCTCCATCATTTCTTCTCTGGCCAGCATCATCGATAGTAGAAGCTGGAGCAGGGGCAGGTTGAACCCCCATTGGCTGGTGATCTAGCATGCACAGGAGCATCACTAGACCAGTCTTTTCTCACTACACTTAGCAGGTGTATTTCAATCTTAGGGGCAGTTAGCTTCATCATGACAATTATCAATATAAAACCACCAGCCACAACACAATATCAAACCCCCCATTTGTTTGATCCATCCTAATTCCTGCCGTCCTCCTCCTGTCCCTTCCAGTGTTAGCTGCAGGTGTCACTATGCCCCTCACAGACCGAAACTTAAACACCACCTTCTTTACCCAGCTAGTGGTGGCGACCCAATCCTTTATCAATGTCTGTTCTGATTCTTTGGAAGTGTATGTCCTTATCCTCCCTGGCTTTAGAATCATTTCACACATTGTCACCTACTGCTCAGGCAAAGAACCATTTGGTTATATCGGCATGGTGTGAGCCATGAAGTCAGTCGGCTTTCTAGGGTTTACTGTATGGGCTCATCGCATGTTCCCAGTAGGGTTAGATGTGGACGCACGGGCTTACTCCACATCAGCCACTATAATCATCGCAACCCCAGCCGGAGCAGAAGTGTTCAGCTGATTAGCAACTCTACAGGGAGGTAATATCAAGTGATCCCCTGCAATCCTCTAAGCCCTGGGGTCCATCTTATTTACAGGGGGACTCACAAGCATTGTGCCTTCTAACTCTTCCCTCAATTTCGTCCTTCACGGCACATACGTACTTGCTCGTTTCCACTGCGTCTTATCAATAGGTGCTCTTTTCACCATTATAGCCGGATTTGTACACTGTGCCATGTTCATAGACAGTCTCCTTATGATACATAATTATTCTACTAAAATTGAGATTAGGTTTAGTATAAATTTCAGTTAAAAATCCTGGTAGGCTTTTGTGTAAATTTGTACAAACTCATTCTCAAAGTTTCCTGGAGGCGGCTAGAGAGACGGCTCTATGATTAAGAGCATGTACCTGTTCTTACAAAGAACCCAAGTTTGGTACCCGACACCCAATGTTGGAGTTCACAACCACCCATTAGCTGCATCACCAGGGGATCTAGCGCCCTCTTCTGGCTCCTCTGGGCTCCTGCACACACATATGCTCATAAATAAAAAAAAATAACTATCTTTTAAAGTTTTATAGAAATACAAAGATCAAAGAATTAACAAAAGCCAATGTCGAAAAAGAATGAATTTGGGCTGGAGAGATGGCTCAACAGTTAAGAGTGATGACTGTTCTTCCAGAGGTCCTGAGATCAATTCCCGGCAACCATATGGTGGCTCACCAGCATCTGTAATGAGATCTGGTACCTTCTTCTGGCGTGCAGGCAGACATGCAGGCAGAGCACTGTATACATAATAAATAAATCTTTTTTAAAAAAAGAAAAAGAATGAACTTGGGAAATGTCTATCATTTAAGTTTTCTACACCCCTACATTTTGATGAAGCTTACTTTACATTGTAGTGACCAACAGGTGATACAAACATAAGGCTTTAGGCATGCCCCTGGAACACAATAGAGAATCCAGAAATAGATCTGTGCATAGGCTCAGCTGTTGCTGTGCGAAGGCACAGAAATAATTCAATAAGGAAAGAAGAGTCTATCGGATGAAGTACTGAGGCAGTTATATATCCACATGCAAACAAAAGAAAAGTGAGGAGGGCAAGAGGAGGAGAGGAAGAGGAGGAGGGGGAGAGGAGGAGGGAAAGAGGAGGAGGAAGAGAGGAGAAGGGGAAGAGGAGGAGGGCGAGAGAGAATGAAGGGTCATTTGAGCACAGGTATGCATAGAGGGAAGACGCAGATAGGATTCAAGTCTATGATGGAGCAGCAGAGATGGAAGGAGCCAAAGATCCCACACAGTGAAAAGCTGGTGGGGTCCTGCTGATGCTTAGATTCATTTCACTCTTCTGGCCTCTGAGACAGAGCGCATATTCAAGCTGCCCTGGATTGAACGCATCAGCTAAACACAGCGCAGAGTTCTGGAGCCCAGCCCCAGCAGATACATTGACAAAAGCCTCTGGCACCTAAGGCTCAGGGGACATTATGGAAGAGGGGCTGGGAAGTGTAAGAGCCAGAGGTCAGGGAGTTTGTTGTGAGATTGTGTCTCCTAATAAAGTCAGAAGACACAGCCATAGAGTCTCACCAGCATGCTTCCCAAACGTGAGCTGGAAATGACTCGAGCAGACCTGCCAAACTGGACAGTAGAAAGCCCGTGAGGCCGCCAGCCTAGGCAAAGTAGGCAGCTGAGGGTCCTCAGAAGAGCGCATTGGTTATCCAATACCAGACAATCAGCCCTGAACACACACACACCAAGCAGGTTATAGTCAGAAATGTATATGTATATACATTGATGAAGAAAAGAGGCTGTGAATCTGAAAGAGAGCAGGGTGGGGTGGGGGTGGAAAGGAAAGAAGACGTTATATTCTATTATAATCTCAAAAATTCTTTAAAGTAAACAAAAAAGTCACTGCTAATACCAAAAATAAACAAATAAATGCACGGGAACTGCAAAAGGACACTTTCAGGATACCCCCTCCCCCGCTGGCTTGCTGGGCTCTCCTTTCCGGTCACCCAGGGGCTGCTGTCCTCGCCCTGCAGAGAGGACCTGGCTTGTCTGCAGCTGCTCAGCTTAGGTCTGGCATGACACGCCCGAGTGTAGAGCCAGCCCTCGGGTCCTCCACACAGACTGGTGCCCCAGGCTCAAACAAATGAATGTGCAGGACGGTGACCCAGGGCTGTCAGGCCACCTCGTCCTCTCCATGCTTGGATTGAGCTCATTGATTGTTCAAACCTAAGATCTCCAGGCTTAAACCAGAGCCCTTGGAATCTAATTAAAATCTCGCCAGCCACAAAGCTGGTGTCCCCTGGGAGATGTCCCCCTCAGCACTCCTAAGCCTGAGCCCTCCTCCCCGGACTCAGTGGTCAATGAGCTTCAGCTTTTTCCCCTTCAGCAGTGCTGTGGAGTCACGTGTCTGAGCACTAGGTCTCCTCCACCTGAGGCAATCAGCCCGTTGGGAGGCTCTTGCAACTACATCTCTGTGCCAAGGTCTCCCCCAGAACCACTGAAGCCAGCCCCGCCGCAAGCAGACATCACAGGCAGCCTGCTCGTTAGAGCCCTAGCAACAGCTGGCTCTGGGTTGGACCCAAACTCCAGGTCTGAAGTCTGTCTTTCAATCAAATTATTAGTGCCCAGAGCAAACAAAAACGGATTCGAATTTCCCAGTCAAATTAGAGGTTCCGATTTTCCTTTTCCAGTGTGTATCGACTGCTTCCTTTAGTGAGATCTATGACTCAGAATCAATGTCTAGTTCTTGTTTTGTTTTTATTATGAAAGTTCATAGGGACTCCATGTGGGAGGGTGTGGAATGGGCGTGTGTGTGGTGTGTATGTGTGTGTTCTGAGTGTGTGTGTAGTTGTGTGGTGTGTGTTGTGTGTGAGTCACCTGTGTGTATATGTGGTGTGTGTATGTGGGATGTGTGTGGGATATGTATGTATGTATGTATGTAGTATGTGTGGTGAGTGTGTGATGTGTGTGTAGTGTGTGTGGTATGTGGAATGTGTAATTTGTGTGATTTATTGTGTTGTGTGTATGGTGTATGTGTTGTGTGGTATGTGTGTGTGCATGTGTCTGGATGGAGATACAACCCCGGACCAAGGCATACTAGCATACTAGGCAGGCATTCTCCCCACTGAGCCCGTATGTCTTTTGTTCACACAGCCCAGAGAGAGCGTTTTCAGACAACTGGGGGCCATCTTTGTTTTCACAGATAGACTCATGCGTGCATGGAGGGAGAAATCCGACTTCCAGACAGCTCTGGGCTCTCAGATGAATCCTCCTCCCCTCCATGGCTCTTCATGGAAGCTCATGAATGAGTCACGGGGATAAAACTCACTGGAATCTATCAACTAAAAACTTCCCTGAATCAAATATTACTCCATTCTCTATAATGGACTTGAGCATCCGCAGCTTCTGGTACCCATGGGAGTCCTTGAGCCCATCATCCAAAGGACGGCTGCAGTGGAGGGATGTTCACCCATCACAGAGGCTGTTCCTGGCAGGTGTCAGCGGGAAGCACAGGGCTGAGGACCGCACGGCAGAGAGGAAGGTAGCACAGACTCCTGACCCAGCAACCACCTCCCACACAGCTGTCACCGTGAGGCCAAGCGTCAGGGCCCCAGACAACTGGCAGTGTGCCACAAGTGCTGAGGACCGGCAGTTTCTTAACCTTGGCACTGACAAGGGTCAATGAGAGCCCAGTGTGGGCCAGCGAGATGGCTCAGCAGGTCAGGGTACTTGACACCAAACCTGCCCACCTGAGTTTGATCCCCAGGCCCCACGTGGTAGGAGAGAACAGATCCCACAAGCCGTCCTCTCACCTCCATGTGGGAAGGAGTGTTTGGTTGTGGAGCATTGTCAGTGAGAGGTGTGCTAAGAGCCGGTCAAAGTGCAAGTGAGCAGGAGGCTCTGGGCCCTGCCCTCAGCACTTGCTTGTCTCTGAACTCTGAAAGGCGAAAAGTACAGGACGCCATTCTGCTGTGCGAAGGAGCTCACGATCAGGAAAGAAGGAGGTAGCCTATTCCCAGAGTATTTATTAGAAAAGGCTGTGTCTTAAACCAATGAGCTGGGGATTTGGGAGGGGGCAAGCGCTAGGCTTTGGGTGAGAAGAGGGGAGGAATTTCTCATGATCTGGGGCTGTGTGAAGCCACACCAGTCAACCACTTCCGCCTTTTTTCTGTGTTGGTGTCTGTGTCTGCAGAACTGTGTGTTGAAGGGTTGTGTGACGGCTCAGCCGCTGAGAGCACTTGCTCTCTAGAAGCCCCAGGTTCTGTTCCCAGCACCCACAAGGTGGTTCACAGCCTTCAGTAACTCCAGCGCCAGGGGATCTGATGCCCTCTTCTGGCCTCTGTGGACATTGCATGTCTGTGGTACACAGATGTTTGCAGGCAAAATATCCATATATATATAAAGTAAAATAACCAAATAAAATCTTAAAACTACTGTGTCTCCTCTAGTCTCTTAAATTTGCTATTATCTTATTTCTAACAGTGTGCATACACACAGAGAGATGAGTAAATAAATGCAATAAAAAACAGAATAACATGAAAAGGGGTGCTGTTCCTTTGGAAGGAAATGGACACTGCGGTAGGCAGGGTTCTTCCAAGGGACCAGAACCAGAGAGTGTGTATGGAACAAAAACGATGTATTGACTGGCTTACCCTGTAGGGCCCAGGGAGCTCAGAAGTGCCATCAGCATGCTCACAGAGAGCTAGCGGATCAGGTTCCCAATCCAGTCGGCCAGTCACCTCAGCCATCTCTGTGCCGTGCTGGACAGTGACTCACTAGGGTTCTGTCCAAGGGCTGGAGGAGCTGGTCTCACCGCAATGGCAGGGGATGTCAGCGAGACTGAAGACTTCGGCCCCTGCCATCCTTATGCCTGTTTCTCCACCCAGGCAGTTTGCCTCTCCAGACACCCGGGTGTGCTTGCCAGCCCTGGTCATTTCTTCCTGAGTTCACAGTGACATCCAAGACCAGCTATTAATGCCCACTTCCCATCACACACAGAGAACCCCAGGCAAGTTCCTACATGTGTTTATTCAGACAGATCACACGGAGATGTCTGCTAAGCTTAGGGCAAAGCAGATATGGTGATGCCCACTGTCAATCCAGCCCTTGGGAGGCCGAGGCAGGAGCTCTGAGTTGTCCCGCTTAAGACATGTGGATGAGGGCCATGGCAGGTGATGGTCATCCAGGAAGTCAAGACGGTTTTATCCCAGAACTCTGTAGCTTCCTCAAGGCAATTCATGTCCCCATGATGTCTGTTGAAGTTCCAGCCACCAAATCTACATTATAGGTAACAAAGGGGAAAAGAGAGAAAACACCCCTGCCCCACCACTCAATCCACCACCCCAACCCCTTCTTCGCCAACCAGAGAGTAGCGACAGTCATGGGACACGGCCTGCCACAGGGAGGCTGTCGAAGGTGGTCTTTAGCTAGGTGTTTTCCCTGAGAATACACTCGGGGTCTGCTACTAAGAAAAAAGAATGAATCCTGAATGCAGCCCACGCCTGACACACTACTAAACGCCAGCCCAAGTCTGGTCCGGTGACACAGAAATGAGAGCCTACAGCAGAAAGTGTTCAACCCGACGAATAGACCAGACGACAATGTGTACTGTTCTCACATTGCAAATCTGCATGTGTCTAGCAGGCAGCATGCATATGTATATTCACAGACTGGCGTATATAAATACTTGTGTGTATTTTGCATATATGTACATATATATGTAAGTATGTGGTTATACACATATTGTAAATTTGCATGTGTGCAATCATATATGCACATGTGTATATATGTAGAAATGTGTATGGGTATATACATGTATCTATAGAGAGATACACATATCTGCAGATTTCTCCCCTAAGGATGAAACACGGGGCCTCAAGAACGCTAGGCAGGTTCTTTCCCACTCAGCCTAGAGTGTGGGCAGAGAAAAGCTCTGCCTGCACAGTCCAAGCTGACCTCGGGCTCTCAATCCTCCTGCCTCAGTTTCCCCAGAGCTGGGATGACCAGACTGCTGAGCACACCTGGTTTTGGGGTCAAGTTCCGAGCTATAAGACAACACAGTTCACAAGCTTGAGTTACACCGTGCAGAACTGTTGGCCAAAGCACAGAGAGTGCACACTATTTTCAAGCGCTGGGAGAGATGGACGAGCTGACCATTTGCATGACCAGGGAAATTCCCAGAAGCATGGAGGGACCCACCTTGGAGCTATGGGGTTGCAGCAAGACAGTGAGACTAGAAAGCCACGGTGGCTTTTGTTTTCATTCTAACCCCACTCATTTAGAGAAGAGAAATCTGCCTTAAACAGCGTGTGATCATAAAGGAGCCTGCAAATAAATGACAAAATATTTAGAACTACACATCTTCCTAAATATCGCTTTTCAAAACCGGTGGGATGCAGTTCAAGTGCTTGGGGACAGAGTTCTAAATTTACACCCTTAACTCTATTAAGAAAAGGAGGGCTAGACAGACTGCAGCGCTCAACCAAAAACCTGGAAAAATAATAAAGATGAAGAAATAATATTAAAGGAAGTCCTTGTAACAAGAACTAACAACAGGAGAGATGGCTCAGTGGTTAAGAGTGCTGGCTGCACTTACAGAGGAATGGAGTTTGATTTCAAGGCACCCATGTTGGGGGGCTCATGACCAGCATAACTCCAGCTTCAGGGGATCCATTGCCCTCTTCTGGCCTCTGCAGGCAGCTGCACACATGTTCACACACACACATATACACACACATACACATACCTAAAAATAAATATATAAAAATAAATAAATGCCTTTTAAAATAATTATTGATTAGGTGGGGGTTTTAAAGTACAGAGGTATTTGGTGTTGGATGGGCTGTGTTCTCTGAGATTCTCTTCCACGTCAGGCCACCAAGGATCTGAAGGGGCAGGAGTGAATCTCTCATTGGACAGAGGAACTAAGTTTGCAATCCTGCTGGCTGCCCATTCCCTTCCCTGACCCCACCCAAGACCATGTCCCCTGTCACTCCCTACTACAAAGTAAACCACACATGACAGCATGGTCTCTAAAGGACAGGAGTGGGTGACAGTCGCCCTGCCCTGGGTGCATGTGTGGAGGTCAGAGGTCAACTTGCAGAAGTCAGTTTTCTCCTTTCAGTGTGTGGGTTCCAGGGATCAAACTTAAGTCGTCAGGAGTAGTGGCACGTGCCTTTACCTCTGTGATGGCTACTCTTGATTGTCAACTTGACTACATCTAGAATTAACTAAAACCCAATTGGTTTGGTATGTCTGTGAAGGATTTTCTTTTCTAATTAAATCACTGAAGTGGGAAGACCCACTTTCTTAAACTTTATTTATTCTTTGTGTTTTTCACACCATGCCTCCCAAGCCCACCCATCTGCCCTCCCACAAACACAATAAAAAATAAAATAAGATATAAGAGAGAAAAGGGGGGGTCTCATCATGGAAGCCGCAGTGTGCCACAGTGAGTCACGCAGTAACCCCTGTATCCATACATTTTCATGTGCAGGTGTTCATGACCAAAAATCATCAGTCTGGCTCAAGGTCTCTGGTCTCTGTCACACCATTGACACTGGGCCCTCACTGGGACTCTTCCTTGACATCTTGTTGCTGTCCTGTATCACAGAGATCCTTCCTGCAGCCCTGAGTCTGTAAAACCCCAACCACCTCCACCCCACCCTATGCCCCAGCCCATCACAGACAGGGTGGATGTTGGGGTGGGCCTGCACATTAAGCCTGGTTCTGAACTTGGGCAGTTGCAGGGTTGGTCAGCCCACCAGCTCTCCCCGTCTTCACTGCCAAGGTGAGTTCTCTAGCATTGTCCGGGTGAGGTGTAGGGGCCACATTCCTGAGTGCTGCAGCTGATGAGGGGTAGGGACAGGGAAGACCCACTTTTGATCCAAACTTTTGAGGCAGGAAGATCCCCCTTGAATCTGGACTGTGCCTGCTGCTGGCAGTCATTCTCGCTGTCAAGCCCATCCCTTCACTGGCATTAGAGCCTACTTCTTCAGAATTCTGACATACGCTGAAGACCAGCAGAGACAGACAACCTCGTAGACTGAAGAACTCCTGTATTCTTGACCCTTCCATTGGTAGACAGCCATTGTTGGACCAGCTGGACCACGGCCTGGCTATCATATGTTTGTGTGTGTGCTTGTGTGCGTGTGTCTGCGTGTGTGTTCATTCTGTAAGTTCTGTTCCTCAAGAGCACCCTGGTTAACACACCTGCTGAGTCATCTTACTGACCCCATTGTCTTAATGCTCAAATCATATACAAATCCTGTAATTAAAAAGAAGATAGCGTGTATTGGTCTCCCTGAAACCCCCAACAACCAAATGATCAAATGCCTATTCCTTAAAGACTATATAAAATGAAGAAACTTCCAGCAAGTCCAATCAAAGCAATAACAAAGACATAAGCAGTGGGAACAGAGGAGTGGGCCTAGGGACATGTGAAAGCCATTAGACAAGACTGTGTAGGAGCTTATGGTGAGGAATGCTAAACCCTAGAACTGCACACATTTTAAAATAACATAAAAGGCAGATTTCACTTATTTTAGGAGGGAGGCATGACTAGTTTGCCAGCTGGATGGAGACGGCACACGAAAATAAAATTACAAACAATTCCACTTTTAAACATAGATTCAGGATCTTAAGTAAAATATGAGCAAAATAAATTCAGTGTGATGAGCTTTTAAAACATGTACAGCAGAACCAGGCTGAGATTAGCCCAGGCCCGAAAGCACAGATCTTAGAAAGGCGTTTCGGAAGAGTTAGAGACCCGCTTGGGAGACTGAGGCAGGAGGATCGTGAGCTTGAGGCCATCTTGAGATGCATAGTGGGACTGGGAGAGAGGTGGAGAGGCAGAAAATATCTGTCTCCGTAGGTGAGGAAAACTTGCAATGTGTAATAATGTATGTGGGGGCTGGAGAGATGGCTCAGCAGTTAAAAGCACTGGCTGCTCTCCCAGAGGACCTGGGTTAAGTTCCCAGGACCAACATGGCAGCTCACAACTGTCTGTAACTCCACGTCCTGGAGATGAGATGCCATCTTCTGGCCTCTGAGGCACAGGTATGCATGTGGTGCACTATATAAAATAAAAATAATAAAAAATTTAATGTAATGTTTATTTATGATAAAAACTGAAAATAAGGCAGAACTACTTGAATTTTTAAAACTATCTATTAAACACTCATCACAGGGCTCAAAGCACTTACACAAGGCTGTGAGTCCAGTGCCCATCACTGGAGAGTAAACAGAAACCCTCATAGCAGGTAAAATGACCTGAGAACTATTTATCTCTGATTGTGTATATATGATGTGCAGGTGTGAGTGCAGGTGTCCTCAGAGTCCAGAATGGGGCTTTGGATGCCCTGGAGCTGGAGTCACAGACAGTTGGGAGCTAACATGTGAGTCCTCTGTGAGACCAACACACATATTTACCCACTGAACCATCCCTCGAGCCTTCAGATATTATAGTCAATGTTAAGATATTTAAATTATTGTCATTACAGTTCAGGGAAAAGAAGAGCCAGCACTTGGTCCATTATTCAGCATTCAGCTTGAGGTCATTGCCAATTCAATAAGACAAGAAAAAAAAAAGTAGCGTAACAATGGGTAGGGGGAACCAACACACTGATTCCTTGCTGATGTTATGATTGTTGGCATAGAAAGTCCCTGAGTTTCAAGAAACCTTGAAAACTAATAAAAGTTCAGTAGGACTCCTGGATACAAGACAAACGTAAATAGGAAATAGTTCATAATGTTCCTGTGCCTGGCAATACCCAATTAGGAAACACAAACAAAGCAAGTACCATAGTAGCAGTAAAAACTAGCTGTGTAAGACCTTTAGGAAGAACGTTACGAAATACAACTGCAGAACGCAGACATCGTGAATAAACAGAGATATATAGCAGCTCGTGGCTTGAAAGGCTCAATGCCATAAACACATCAATCGTTTCTAAATTAACCCATAAAGATAATGCGACTGCAGTCGAGTTCCAACTGGGGCCTGGAGAAAAGAATCCTAAGATGCAAATGGAAAACTCAAGGCTCAGAGAAGCCAAGGCCATCTCAAAGAACAAGTCAAGGGAGGCAGAGCTTTCCCCACCAGGAACTTTGCAAGCCTCTTGCTGCAGAAGAACAGACAGCATTGCAGAGAGAGACAAGTAGACCCAGAATACGGAATCCAGCCTCGTAATTAAATAAAATCGAAAATAAAATGAGCAGATAAAATAATTGTGCTGGGTCATCAGAGTACTCATTTGGGACAAAATAAAACAAACAAACAAACAAAATGTTCTCTTTTTTGGAAACAGGGTCTCACTATACAGCCTTGGCTGGCCTGAACATCGTTATGTGGACCAGGCTGGCCTCAAACTCACAAAGATCCACCCGCTTCTGCTGGATTTAAAGGTGTGCACCACCACCCGGTGAGCTTTCTCATTTCCTTCCTTTTCTCTTCATCAGCGTGTAAAGTGCTAGGTGCTATTATGGCATTTTCAAACCTCATCACCTAATATCCCCTCTTGTTCTCTTTTCAGGACTTTAAGGTTCAGAAGGGTTTGCCTCTACTTATACCTGTTGACAGACAGACAGACAGACATTACAGACCAGGATGTACATTTGAAGGAGAACATGTGGTTTCATCTTTCTAAATTTGGATCCTCTCATTTAATATTGAACTTTCCGGGTGAGTCTATTTTCCTGTAAATCCCATGGTTTCATTTTTCTTCACAGCTGAATAATCTATTTTGTGTCTGTACCTCATTTTCATTATCCGTGCATCCACTGAGGAACATCTAGGCTGCTTCCATTTAGGTTTCAGCTTTAGGTGGTTGTAGCACAGGGGAGCCCAGACCACTCTGTTTCCTCTCCCAGAGCCTGCATGTACAGTGTATCCATCCACTGGTTTCCCCTGGACACTCAGAGGCCTAAGGACTCCACTCATCCTCAGGAAACAGCAGCTCCGAAAATTAGGGTTGGTGCCCCAGAAGGATGTCCAGGAAGTGATGGGTAAGACTAACATGGCCAGGCCCCTCTGGAGGAAGGACTGTGAAATGTATCCTATCTCGTTCTTATGTGTCCCCTAGCTGAGTCCCAGTTGTCCACCTCAGGACCAGCCCGTCAACCTGCCCTTCCTATGACTTCCTCCTCTGACCCTCTTACTGTTAACACCTAAATCCAGCCTCGGGAGCTGCTCCTGATAATCCACACCAAAGATAACAACACAGTGGGCACACACGGGCACACGCGCGCGCGCACACACACACACACACACACACACACACGTGTGTGTGAAAGTTTCAAAGATAAAAAGCCAGCTTCTAAACACCAGCAGGAAACAGGAGAACTTGGTCATGCTCTGTACAAAAGAGCTACTTATATGGGTGCTGGTTAGTATACAAACCTAGCCATACCTAGAAAGGGAATCTCGGTTGAGGAATTGCCTCAATCGAATTGACCTATCATGATTAATGATTAATGCTGGCCAGGTGGGTCTGGATAAGAAAATTAACCAGGTAAGCCAAAGGGAGCAAGCCAGTAAGCAGCAGGCCTCCATGGGTCCTGCTTCAGTTCCTGCCTCCACTTCCTGTCTTGGCTTCCCTTGAGAGCAGACTATATAACCTGCAAGCCAAGTAAACCCTTTCCTCCTCACTTTGTTTTTGGTCCGTGTTTAGTCACAGCAACAAAAAGCAAATTAGGAGAGCAGGTGAAAAGTGTGCAGTTAGGGAAGAAATATCAATAAATGTGCCTACATTTAGCACAAGATGCTGCAAAGGCTGGAAAGGGGACTTGGGGGACCCTGAGTTCCATCCCCAGCCCCGCAAAAGAAAAATCGTAAGTTGTCAAAACAAATGACAGGCTTGGGTGTGGTGCACTTGGGAAGCAGAGGCAGGCAGATCTGTGTGAGTTCAAGGCCAGCCTGATTTAAATAGCACATTCCCGGAGAGCCAGGGCTACACATTGAGCCTCGATCTCAAAAGTTCAGTAGCCAGGTGGTGGTGGTTCATGCCTTTGATCCCAGCACTGGGAGGCAGAGGCAGTGAGCTGGCAATCTCCATGGTGAGGTGGCAGCCTCTGGGCCAAGGCCACGCCCTCCACAGAGAAAGATAACTCACCACAGTGTAACAAGAGGGCTGCCGTTTTCGTCTTAGGTGGAACTTCGGAAACTGTGGTAGTTTGAATCAGAAAAGCCCACAGCATTCCCAGTTAGAGCTCTCTCTGCCCTGTGCTTGTTGTGGACCAGAATGCAAACTCTTGGCTACTGCTCCAACTTCATGCCTGCCTGCTGCCATGTTCACTGCCATGATGGTCATGGACTCTAATCTGGAACCCTGAGCCCTCACACTAAATGTTCTCTTCTGTAGGTTGCTCTGATCATGCTGTCATGATCAAAAGTAATCAAGACACACAGAGTCTTTGCTCTAGCGCCCCCTGCTGGGAATCCGGAGCCTACATCAGCGCTGCAGGGGGAGGCTTCTCCCATCTTCCTCTCACCTCTCACATCCTCTTGTGCCTGAAAGTGTCCCCAGCCCACTCCTGCTCTGTTTCCCCTTTACCACTCACAGATGTGACCGTGACCCCATCTCCGCACAGCATCTGAACTGATCGGGCTTTCCCCGCCGCGTGCTTGCTAGAGGTCACGAGATGCTGTTCTTATCGGGTGAATGTGTCTCCCCGAGATGTTGAAGGGCTTACTCCCGGGATCTGTGACTGGGATTTGATTCTCAAAGAGTCTTGGGAGCTGACCATGTAAAATGAGGCTGTCTCTAATCCAACACAACTGTGCCTGATGCAAAGCCAACATTTGGACAGAGACAGACGGGTGCACACAGAGAGAGCATCATGGGAGAATGAAGGTGGAGATCACAGCAATGCATTGACCATTCAAGGGATACAGAAGATAGCAGGGAACCACCAGCAGAGAGAAGAGAGCCCCAGAGAAGACTCTCCCTCACAGTGCTCAAAAGTAACCCGCCCTGGGAACACCCAACTTTAGACTTGCCAGAGAACCTCTGTTCAAGCTTCACTGTGTGTGGTAGATGTGCAGCCCTTCTGTGCTGTGCACGGAGGGACGCCCATCCTCGTGGGACCCTGCTCAGCTGATGGGCTCTGAGAGGAAGAGCAAGTTCAGTTTTGAAAGCTGGGCAAGGAGCTACTGGTTTCCTTTGTAGGGCGCCTGATGAGCCTTCAAACTTATCATTTTCTTCCTTTCTTTCTCATTTTAAATTGTGTGTATGTGTGTGTGCGTGCGTGTGCACACACACACGTGTAAGCATGGTACTAGGACCTCTTACGGAGGTCAGAGGAGAGCTTGTGGGAGTCAGTTCTCTCCTTCCATTCTGTGGTGCCAGGGATTAAACTCGCCTCTAACCCCAGCTTCACATGCACATGCAGGACACACACACACATGCACACACACACGCACGCACGCATGCACAACCTAGTGGAAGATCCTTAGACCTCTGGGGAGGTGCAGTCAGGAAGGGTGAAGAAAACTGCCTGAAGTCCACTGGTAATTCTTGAGAGAACTGTAAAAGCTGGCACTTGGCTCTGTTGGGGATGCGATCACTCAGCCCTGAGTATATTCTGTCTGCTGCCTTCCTTGAAGTGGTATGGCCAAGGGGAGCCCCCACCTGTGCCTGCACTATGATCTCTGGGCTCTTAGCCTTTGGGACTCCTCCTGATAAATGTTAGCCCTCCCCAGGTATTCCATCGCCGAAGCAGCAGGTGGACTGATACAGGAGACAGCTGTAGGCTGGGCACTCAGCTTCTCTTCCGTCCTGAGGTCCTGCACAGCGCACACCACCTGCCCTTTGCTGTGGACAGGGAGGGTTTCCTTCAGCTGTGCCTGTCAGTGATGCTCAACCCTCCCTCTCCACTCTGCACCTCTGTGACCCCCCCAGACCCTGTTGGTGATGCTCAACCCTCCCTCTCTACACTGCACCTCTGTAACCCCCCCCACACACCTTCAGACCCTGTCGGTGATGCTCAACCCTCCCTTTCTACGCTGCACCTCTATAACCCCCCCCCTTCAGACCCTGTTGGTGATACTCAACCCTCCCTCTCTACTTTGCACCTCTGTAACCCTCACTTACCCTTCAAGACCTTGTCGGTGATGCTCAACCCCCTCCCTATGCTGCACCTCTGTAAACCCCCATCCTCCTCCCTGTAGCTCTCAAACAGCAGGAAACTGCCTTAAAGTTATGATATCTCTGGTCACCTGAATTTTGTCTACAAACTACAAGTGGTAGTTTGGGCAGCTGTTTTGCCATCCTATGCCAGGGACCTCCAGCCATGAATTCCTCGTCACCTATCACCAGGAGGTGTCCCTCTACAGAACCCAACAATCAGGTCCCTTCCCAGGACCCATCAGCTGAGAAGGGTCCCATGTGAACGGATGTCCTTCTATCCAGGGCTGCACACCAAGTGCCACACAGAACGGATTCTTTTTACCTCTACCTTTGATGGCTTGGGAGCAGAGCCTGGGAAAAAGTCCCCAGAGGGCAAGGACAAAGGACAGGGAAGGGAGGTGCTCAGTGAACCCTACAGATTATCGCTTTCAAGACGAGTGTTAAAGTTTAATCCCCGTGATGAGAGATTAGGAGATGCAGGGCTCTGCCCTCCCAAGTGGATTAATCCACTGTGATTAATGGACCGATGAGTTAATGGGTTATCTCCAAAGTGGCTCTGTTAGGAACGCCAGCTGGCCCGATCTCAGGAGCACCCTGCCTCTTGCCATACGATGCCCTGTGCTTCCTCGGGACTCTGCCAACAAGAACATCATAGATGCGGCCCCTTGACCTTGGTCCAGCACCATGAGCCAAAATTAACCTCTTTTCTTGATGGCTTACACAGCCTGTAGAATCGTGTTATCAGCTAGAGAAAAAGACCAAGACAGAAGGAATGTGGTCCTACGTCCAGCGCCTGCCAGACATGGCGACTTCCTCAGTGGAGGGTCCTTCTCCACAGAAGGGAGATCTGGTTGGGATGCCACGGAAAACTGCCAGACAGAGCACGTATGTCCCAGAGCACAGCTGTCTCCTCTGCTGCCTCAGGCTTCTCCACTGATCAATCACCATTCCACCGTCTCTGGTGCGTGTCAGTCACCCATCCAACATGTCCCCAAGTAACAGAGACACAAATCAAGTTTTGAGAGATGCCTCGCAGTGTTGATACCCTTCTGGCTTCCTGGGAAAAACAAAAAAACAAAACCTTTACCGGTCACAGCCCACCCTCATGGAGTGAGGAGGTCATCTAGGAGTCCCCCTTGCTGGCCAATGGGGTTTGAGGCCACAGTGTTTCCTTAAAGCCTACACCAGACAGAAGCAAGCGTGAGTTTCCCCTGTGACCCGGGCATGAGCTGCATCTGAGCCCAGCTCTCCCTCCTGCCCACATTCATCCTCCACTAAGCACTGTCCCTGCTGCCTCCCCAGTCAGCTGTGCTGCACCGGGAGCCCAGAGCCAGGAACCGAGTGGCCGAGACCGCCATCTAGTGGGTGAAAGGGCAAGTCACTAGAAGGGATGGGAGAGCCAAGATTGTGGCTCCCGCACCCCCAGCCCGCCCTACATGTCCCAGCGGATGGGCAAGGTGCTGGACTGCCGAGGAGAGAAATCAAATGAAGACGGACCAAAGGAGCTCCCTTGGGGGTGCCTGGAGCCCCGCCTTATATGCCTCTGCCTACCACGAGAGGGACTGGCACGTCACCCAGGGCACAATGGTCAGCCTCTGCCCCCTTCTTTCTCTTCAGGAGCATTTAAATCTGGTTTTGCTTGGTTGATTGGTTGACTTATTTTGAGCAGGGTCTCACTTAGCCATGGCTGGCCTTGAACGCCTCTTGGTCCTCCTGCCTCCACCTTCCAAGTGCTGGCATCACTACTAGGAGTTATGTAAAACCCAGCTGGGGGCCCATAAGATGGCTCAAAGTGCCACAGAGACTGACAACCAGTGAATTCAATCCTGGGGGGCTCTACAAGCTGTCTTCAGACCACCATACACGCTGTAGCATGGGCAGGCATGTGCAGACACACAGACCACCATACATGCTGTAACATGGGCAGACACACAGACCACCATACACGCTGTAGCATAGGCAGTCACGTGTACACACATACTCACACCAGATAAATAAAAATGTTTTAAAAATCCCTTTGGTGCTGTCTGACTTATTACAAGAAAAACAGTAAGGAGGCTTTCAGAAAAGAGTCATGGTTGTCTCATGGCTGTTGTCGATGTTACCATCATCACCCTTTGGGGACCGCACTGACCTATGGGGTGTCTCTCTACCCTCTCAGCCATTCAGGGATCCCAGAGGCTGCTGAGCCAACTAGTAGAGGAACAGACACCAGAGCTCTGCCCTTCCCCTGTGCAGACACCCCTGCGGAGCAGGATGGAGGCGCTGCCTGGCTGGGGATGCCATTTCCCAGGGCTCTTACCCTCGGCTTCTGGGAAGGTGGGAGGAAGCTGCGCCATCTGCTCAGGGAGGCTGGTTAAGGGGACAGAAAAGTGAACACCAAGACTTTCACTTCTCCATTTCTACACTTCCCCAAAAATATGATGGTGTCCAAACTAGCGAGGCTTTGGGGTCTCATCTCTTTTTTGTATCTTCAAGTTAAAATGCAGTTGGGAACTTGGGGCACTGAGCGCCTTGGAACAGAAGACCACCTTATCCCCTGTGACAAGGGAGCCCCATCGAGCCTGTACTCAGGGTCTGCAAATAAACAGCCCACAAGGGCTCCCCTGCTCCCCAAGTGCCCTCTCTTCTGTGGCTTTCTCAGTTCCATAACTCTGCTGAGCAATTACTACAGAGACAGTCATAACTGACAAACCCTTAAATAGTTTCTGTCTAGCCCTTCAGAGAAAAAGTTGGTCACTGGGCCAGCAAGATGGCTCAGCTCCTGCCTCGAAGCCCAATGACCCGAGTTTGATTCCAGGGATCCACATGGCAGAGTCAGAGAGTGATGGTACAGGTGGCCCTCTGCACACCAGGCATGTGCTGTGGTATGCACCACACAAACACACACAAAAAAATAAACATAAAAAATATCAAAGAAAAGAAAAAGTCGGTGATGTTTTACAAGTTACAAGAACCATAAGAAGCAGAGAATTGAGGTCAGTGACACCCAGGTCACAGCCAGCGGAACCCAGACTAGGGAAATAGAACCCACTGGTTCTTCCACACATGCTTTGCAACAACAACCCTGGATGGAAATGGAGGTACCCACAGGTTCCAAGAGGACCACCAGCCACATGGTGATGGAAATCGACCCTCCTTTCCCAGGTTGCAGGAGAGGAGGCCCAGCTAAGCTGAACACCAGAATAGATAGCAAGAGCCCCAAATTGACAAATAGAGGCTTAAAAGATAAAAAAGGGGGAATGGCTATTAAAAAGCTGAAAACATGGTGGGGGTCTCAGGGTAAAAGCTCAGAGCTTGATGACCTGAGTTTTGACCCTCAGGACACTCATGGTAGAAGTAGAGAATCAGCTCCTCCAAAATGAACTCTGACCTCCACATGTGCACATGCATGTACACAAGCGTGTGCACACACACACACATAACTGGGCAGGGTGGTGCACACCTTTTAATCCTAGTATCTGGAGTTCAAGGCCAGCCTGGTCTATATAATAAACCATCTCAAAAACAAATAAATAAATAATAAATAAACAAACAAACAAACAAACTGAAGGTGAGTTGGGCACAGTGACACAGGTCTGTGATCTCAGCCATTGGGAGAGGAAGCTAGAAGGATCAGAAGTTCAAGGTGGGGGCGGGTATTCACTCACCTTTAATCCCAGCACTCCAGAAGCAGAAGCAGGCGGAACTCTGTGAGTTCTAGACCAGCCTGGTCTACAGTGTGAGTTCCAGGACAGTCAACGCTACTTGCAAAGAAAACGCATCTTGAAAAACAACAACAACAAAGGAAGTTCAAGGTCATCCTTAGCTAGGAAGTGAGTTGGTTCAAGGCGAGGCTGGGTTGTGTAGATTCCATCTTGGGGGTGGGGGAATGGTTTAAAATCGAAAGGAGCGGGAATAGTAAATCATTTTTATCTTAACCATGGGAGTCATGTTTAAAGTCTTTGTTTGGGGGTTTTGTTTGCTTTCAGCCAAGGTCTCAGATAGCCAAGGCCGGCCCCAAGTTCTTCATCCTCCTCCCTTCACCTCTCACGTGCTGGACTTACAGGTGTGGGCCAGCACAGCACAGCAGCACAGCACAGCACAGCACAGCATAGCAGCACAGCATAATGCAGCACAGCACAGCACAGCATAGCACAGCACACACAGCACAGCACAGCAGCACAGCACAGCACAGCACAGCACACACAGCACAGCACAGCACAGCAGCACAGCACAGCACAGCAGCACAGCACAGCACAGCACAGCACAGCACAGCAGCACAGCA
>NW_026067909.1:16768416-16949911 GCF_014885135.2 Alexandromys fortis
CAGCACAGCACAGCACAGCACAGCACAGCAGCACACCACACCACATCATAGTGCAGCACAGCACAGCACAGCACAGCACAGCACAGCATAGCACAGCACAGCACAGCACAGCACACACAGCACAGCACAGCACAGCAGCACAGCACAGCACAGCACAGCAGCGCAGCACAGCACAGCACAGCAGCACAGCACAGCACAGCAGCACAGCACAGCAGCACAGCACAGCACAGCACAGCAGCACAGCAGCACATCACAGCACAGCAGCACAGCACAGCACAGCAGCACAGCACAGCACAGCAGCACAGCACAGCACAGCACAGCAGCTCAGCAGCACAGCACAGCAGCGCAGCAGTGAGTCAGTCAGCCCTTTGTATCTGTGAGCCCCAAACCCATGGATTCAGCAAACATTTTATCTAAACTATTTTTAAAAGAATATGGCATCTGTACTAAATACGAACAGACTTCTTCAGGCCGTTATTCCCTATTTACATAGCATTTGCATTGTCTTGGGTCTTAGCAGAAATCTAGAGCCAATTTAAAGGATAAGAGAGGATGCACCTAGGTTATATGCAAATATCATGCCATTTTATGCAAATAAGCATCTGCAGATTCTGGTCTCTGTTGTGAGGAGGGCGATTCTCCGCAGATACTGAAGGACAGTTGAAGTTATTCAAGGAGCTGAGTGTAAGGAGCACTTCCTCAATTCCAGCACTCTGACCCTGAGGCAGGCAGATCTCTGTAAATTCAAGACCAACTTGGTCTACACATAAGTCCTCAGGCCAGGGCAAAATAGTGAGACCCTGTTTATATTTTTTTTAAAAAGTAAATAAATGATTTAAGTAGAAATATTTAAGCCAAATGATAACTTTAAATTTTTTAAGGTAAGAGGAAGGTAAATATGGTGGCACACACTTGCAATCCCACCACTCACAGAAGTCTGAAACAGGGTTGCCAGGACATCAAGGTCAGCCTGGACTCCATATTGAATACCAGACTAACCTGGGGCTGGAGAGATGGCTCAGCAGTTAAGAGCACATACTGCTCTTTCGGAGGACCTGAGTTCAGTTCCCAATACCCATGTAACTCCAGCTCCAGGGATCCCAATGCCTTGCTCAGTACAGGTGGAAAGCCGGTGCTCTCCTTCTATGTGGATCACAGGGATCAGAGTCCAGTCATTGGGCATGGAGGCTGATGTCTTTACTGAATGAGCCATCTTGCTGGCCTGTGATTATTCTTATAATCTTGTACGTGGAAGGTCTTTCTAAACATATCTGAGCAGACAGAACAATGAAATGGCACTCCATTTGCCGAGTAAGAATCTAAGATCAGGGCCATCAAGATGGATCAAAGTCTGTGGAGGCAGCAACACTAACACAGCAGCTGCTGGTGGATGTTGTCCCAAATCAACTCCCACCTTCTTTCTTGCCAGCAGAGCCCTGACACTGTTTAGATATCGACCCCTTGCACAGGCCTTGGGCCAGACTGCAACCCAGCCAGTGAACTGGGGGTGGGGGAGCGATGACCATGAGGGTTTGGGAAGGGAGGGGAGAGGAAGAGGAGAAAGGTGAGGTGGGGAAGGGCACTCCAGGAAGAGAGCATCTGTGCTAAAATGAACACACCCCAGATCTCTACAGCTTAACCCAAGGTTGTCCCTGGCTCATGCAAGTCCAGCATAGCTGTCCTGCTTGTTATACGGCCTGAGGTGCTTCATCTCAGGCTTGGCAGGCCCAGCTCCTCCCATCCCGGAGCTCCGCTACCCTCTAAAAGCTGTGGGAGCGGCCCCTGTTTCTGCTCATATCTGATTGGTCAGATCAGGTCCTGTGATCACATAACCCACACAGCTGCAAGGGAAGCTGGGAAATGTCATTTAGCCTTGGCACAGGGAAGAAAATGAGTCTAATGAAGTGAGTGCTGGGCCTGCCTGGCCACCAGGTCCCATCCAATCTCCTCCTCCCACACAGAGGAGTCACTTGATTCTCACTCTCCGAGAGTAAGAACTTTCAAGGCTGTCATCAAAGCATTTTTTGTACCAATGCGTCCACATTTGACATGGGCACTGGGGGGTGTAGTCAGATTTTTTCTTTGACCTGTCAGCTCACAAATAATGACATGGGGACTTGTTACTAATTATGAAGGCTTGGCCTTAGCTTAGGCTTGTTCCACTAATTCATAACTTAAACTAACCTGCTTTTTATTAATTTATTAATCTACATTTTATCATGTGGCTCTTAACCTTTCTTTCATTCTGTATGTCAGACCCTATGTCTCGGTTTGATGACTCCTCTGTGCCTCGATTGTCTCCTTCTACTTCCTCCCTTTGCCCAAAGCACCGCCTACACCTCCTGCCTAGCTAGTGGTTGTTCAGCTCTCTATTAAACCAAGCACAGCAATATATCTTGTTGTGGGAAAAATATGTTGTGGGGTATTTGTACACTCTGTGAAGATATATCGCTGTGATTGGTTTAATAAAGAGCTGAATGGTCAATAGCTAGGCAGGAGGTACAGGCAGGATTTGAGGACAGAAAGGAAGAGGTGGATGAACCTAAGCTTGAGAGGGAGCCGCCAGGAGACATGGAGAAGAAACAGGAGGTACAAGGTGGAAGAGAGGTAACGCCACATGGCAGAACGCAGATGAATATAAATGGGTTAATTTCAGGTATAAGAGCTGTGGGGCAAGACTAAGCTAAAGGCCAAGCCTTCATAATGAATAAGCAGTCTCCGTGCTGTGTATTTGTAAGCTGGTGGTCTCAAAGAGAAAGTACTACTGGGGGGGGGGGGACGGGGGTGGTCAGTCCCTCTCTGGAGTTTGTGAAGCTTTGTCCTGAAGCCATCTGCTGCTCCAACTGTCACACCTAAGCACACAAACTGGCCTCCCAGGGCGTCTCTGGGAAGGGTCCCCAGTCTGTCCAGGCAGGATGCCACCAGCCCTTGTCTTCTTCCGGCTATAAACTGAACTAACCATGGGATTCTCGTCACTGCTCAGACAAAGAAAAGCCACAATCCAGGAGACCACAGCCCCCTGCTCTTAGTGTGAGGACAGAGGCCTCTCTGATGGAGGACACACACAGTCCACAGAAAGGCTTTGGGGAACTCAAACACACATTCCAGAATTTCAAGTTCTACAGAGGAAGTGAAGAGATGGAGCCTACTCTAAAAAACTGCACTTAGAAGGGGAAATAGAGAACAAGACCTGGGACAAGGGGGAACTTCAGCAGACTCAAGGCTCGGTGTGCCCTCAGCATCTACAGGGAGAGAGGAACGAGGGAGGAGAGACAGGAATTTAAGAATCTCTAGAGTGGAGGTTGGGAAGATGGATTGTGGGTAAAGTGCTTGCTGCACAAGCATGAGTTCGAATCCCTAGTACTCAGTAAAAAGCAGAGCACGTCTATACTCACCCTGCAACCCCCGGAGTGCGCACACAAAAGAAATACCCGCTCAGAAGAGCAGCGAGAGTCTGGGGATCTTACAAGCCCCAGGCAAGGAAGGAAGAGTACAAAGAGGGAACACACGTAGCCTTGGGCTGGCTAGGCACCACGAGGCCTGGGTGAGGCGAGTCTGCAGAGCTTGGGAGCGAAGCGCCTGGTCCTGGAGGGGCTACATCTCCTCTGCTCATTTTCATCCTTGGAAGGGGAGGGGTGGAGGTGGGGGTAACGAGTTAGAGAGCAGCAGATCCAGAAAGGAAACAGAGCAGAAAACACTTACAAGTTCAAGATCAGACCCAAGCAGAAGACAGAAAAGAGCTTAAGGCGGGGAGGGCAAGAGACCCAGCCACAGGGCAGTGATGAGGTTGGTTCATGGTTACACTGCAGGATCCCGGGAGTGGATGCTGAGTAGCAAGGGGACGAGAAAGGGGAAGTGAAACTGTCCCCAAGTTTTTCTTCTTGGGGTGGTGTGGGCAGGCAGAGGGGCTGAGGAATAAATACATCAGGAGTTGAATATGTTTACGTTTATTCTGGGACCAGCAACACGGCTTAGTGGGTAAAGGCTCCTGCAACCAAGCCTGACGACCTGAGCTCGATCCTCAAGACCACCATAACAAAAGGAGAGAACTGACTCCCAAAAGGGGTCTTCTCACCTCCACACACATGCCATGGTACACATGCACCTGCCTATGCAAAATAAATACAAGTCTGCTTCAATATATCTATCCTGGATATAGTAACATATTTTAATATATTCATCCTGGCAAGAAAGAATTGCAAGTTTAAACAAGGTTAAGCTGCAGCATTGAGCATCTGCAGGAGAGGGTCGCAGTCGGTGCAGTACAGCTGTAAAGCACATGGGAAAGTGGCTGCAATGACACCTGCATGCAGCACGGTTAGTGCCTGGGACAGCATCTGGGGTGGTGGTGGCTGAGCCCTCAGCTTCCTGATTGAGCCAGAAATAGAAGCTCCCTTGCAAGCTGGTACCATGGAAGGAAGGGGTGGGGAGGAAGGACTACCAGCAATACTCACGAACTAGAGAACTTCTCTCTGTGACAAAGCTCCCATGATTCCACGGTTGCAGGCAGGGGATTGAAGGTCCCAACCTGAACTGTGTACTGTGCCAGCTTCTGATATACCACACCATCTGCCGGCCTGTATCATCTAGGATGCTCTCGAGAAAACGGGATGTACAACCAAACACAGGGAGGTGAGGCGAAAGCGGACACCGTGACCAAGGCTACACCCTTAGCTCTTAGCTACTCATTCCAGCGTCATGAGGCTGAGGCAGGAGAACTGGCACAAGCCTAAGTTAGCCTCAAAAACAAACAATCCTGCAAACAAACAGACACCACACACACACACACACACACACACACACACACACACACAGAGTTTCATATAACCCAAACTGGCCTCAGTCTTGCTGTATAATTGAGAACGGCCTTAAAATCCCCCTGCCTCCAGCTCCAGAGCTCTGGGATTGCAAGTGTAAGCCACCACACCAATGCCACCCACACTCTTTCCATCTGTCCCCTCCGTCTCCCAAGGCATCAGCTTCATTTGATCCTCAGACCACTCTGGTCATAGGATGGCTACCAACTCGCCTGGACCCTCCCACTCCGTCAGTAGGAGGGACGAGGGCTGAGCTGGTGTGCTGGCTGTTCTCTGGAGGGAAGGTCGCTTGAGGGGTGCATGGCACGTGTGGTTTGAATGCGACCAAATGGCTGATTTCCAGCTCCCAGCGTGACATCTTGGAGAAAGCTTCGTGCAAGGGTCCCCAGGGGCTAATCCCACCCACTCCAGCACACAGCAGTAGAGACACATGTCTGTGCTAAATATCCTTCAGGATAGAAAACAGAAACCACACTGGGTCTAGGTCAGTGGTCCTCACTTTCCTAATACTGCAACCTTTTAGTTTCTCAAGTCGTGGTGACCCCCAACCATAAAATTATTTTCATTACTACTTCATAACTGCAATTTTGCTATAAATCATAATAAAAATCCGTGTTTTCTGGTGGTGGAAGCATCGTTCTCCCACAAAAGGTGTCACAACCCACAGGTTGAGAACCACTGTTCTAGGTCCACTCAAGCTCTCTGGAGCCAGTGAGTCTCACCTAGACCCTTTGGTGGCTGGTAGCCAAGATGGGAGGAGGAAGGGAAGGATGTTGATGGGGGGCTACTGTAGAGACCTTCCTGGCCATCCTTACAACTTCCAGAGACATCCTCAACCTCAACCCCCCAAAATAGGTCCCACTCAGAGAAGTGGGAGACAGTGGCTGATTCCTGGCTCAGGTGACAAGCCATAAGGGAGACAGGAGCACTTCAGGGAAAATGGGGGCAGCAGAAGCCAACATCTCCCAAAGGCACTAGGGAACTAGCTTCATCATAGCTGCCTGGGAAGAAGCTGGTTGACAGAAGCAGGTGATGGACAAGATTGGAGCGTCACCTTCTAGCCACTTCTAGCCCTTTGTTCAAGCTCTGGGTCTCTTGTTGAACCCCAGAGCCTGTGGCAGAAGGATGAAAGGACAGGGCCCAGGGAGCATTTTGCATCCTGATCAGCTCTCCAAGGCTCAAATCACAAGGGCAGAGGGCTTGTCTCCCTTCCAGCTGAATCGCGGTGCTGAGAAGCAAGACTGAGAACGCCCTGGGTCTTGCCACACCTGCTCCGGAGGCTTGTGCGGAGGATTGTGCCTGGGCTGGAGCCACTCAGTGACTCCAGGCATCACTTCCCCCAGTCTGGGAGAAAGCCTGCTTCTCCCCTCTGCCAGCAGAGTTCATTGCTGAGCTAATTAGCGGTGTGTCAGCAGGTGAAAACGAGCAGCTATGAAACTGTATTTATAGCTGGCTGGTGTCACATGCCGGGAATCCCAGTGCTCAGAAGGTGGAGGTAAGAGGGTTGAGAGTTCAAGGCCAGTCTCAGCTACCTGTTATCCTGTCCCCCCCCCCCAATAAATAAATAAATAAATAAATAAATAAATATCAAGGGGCTAGAGAAGTTGCTCAGTGGTTAAGAACACTGCTCTTTCAAAAGACCAAGGTTCAATTCCCAGCACTTATGTTGTTGCTCAAACCATCTGTAACTCTAGTCCCTAGGAGATCTGATGTTCTCTTCTGGCCTCTGCGGGCACTAGTCACACAAGCGGTGAAAAAAAAAATGCACACAAAACACTCATGCACATAAAAATAAGTAAAATAAAAACAAGTCCCAAAAAGATGGCTCAGTAGGCAAATGCTCATGCCACCATCGAGAAAAAGACCACTGCCACAGTCTTTGAGCCAACCGTGAAGCAAGCTTTAATCAAACACTGGCCAAGAAGAGGGACTCTGGCCACGTCTCTTCCCAGGTCCCCAAAAAATGACAACAAATCACATTTTGCCAGGGGCTTTAGAAGGCAATTCCATAAGGCAGCTGTATTCCCACCAGGTCCAGTCAGGGACAGGAATCTAGCCTGACATACTCTCTGCCCTGCGTCTCCTGCCCACACGTGATCGCGGACATCTGGTGCACTTGAGTCAAACTAACGTGTTTAGGGGAGTGAAAACACGTGGCTTGTTATCTTATTTGAACAACAACCTCCAGCATTTCAGGAGCCGTCTGTCCTTGGGCAAGGGTTACAGGTTAGAGGCATTTTTGTTTAATGGATCTCTTAGGCATGGCAATTAAAACTTAACACATAACTTTGGCTCTCACGTGCAGACACTCGCCTCCGAGCCTGATGACCCAAGTTCGATTCCTAGAACTCACCTGGTGAAAGAAAAAAAAAAAAACAACTCTCACACGCTGTCCTCTGACCTCCACATATCTTGTAGCAAGTGTACACGCATACACACGCACACACACACACACACACCCCAATTATAAAAATGGGGGGAAAATAGAAGAAATACTTCATAGTGTAACACTAGTCTTAAGAAAAATGTCAGCTGTGTGTGACTATGGGAGCATCTCTCTGTGAGAATGTCAACGAACATGACAGGAAAAGGCACCAGGCTGGAGCTGGTGCGATGATTCATTAGGAAAAGGTGCCAGCCGCCAAGCCCGACCACCAGAGTTAGAGCCGAGACCCACGTGATAGGAGAGGCTCAACGTCCTAAAGCTATTCTGTGTCTTCCACACATGCACTATGGCACACACATTACACACACACGCACACATACACTCAATCAACCAATCAACCAATAAATGTGCTGGGTGTCAGTATCTGGGACACTGCTTGTCACTTCTCAGGGGGGCACGGGGATAGGCCAGAGGTGCTTGTGAACACCCTCCAGTGCCCAGCTCATCCCCACACAACACAATCACCTTGCACCAATGTTAACAGAGTCCAAATGGAGGGATGCTCCCAAAGTGGGGTTTTCAGACCAGCAGCTGCATACAGAAAGTTTAGAAAGGCAAGCTTTTTATCTCCCCCCAAAACTGGCTCAGACATTATGGGTGTGGTACCCCAAGGCCAGAACTGCTGAGAACGTACGGCCTAGGGGAGACAGTGACTCGGAGTCTAAGCAGGTGTTCCCTTCAGCATCAAAATACAAAAGTCTTCAACAGTCAGCCAAGGTCAGGGTCAGGGTTCCACAGCAGCTGGGAAGAGGATGAGGAATTTCAAGACCAGGCTTTGATCTTGCTTCAAGTTCAGAAACCACCAGTAGGGAGCTGCAATGTGTTTCAGTTGGTAGAATGCTTGCCTGGCATGTACGAGGCCCTGGGGTTCAATCCCCAGTGCCATATCAACCAGGCATGGTAACATCCACTGTGATCCCAGCACTTGGGAGCTAGAGACAGGAGAATCAGGAATCAGGTCATTCTCAGGTTCGTGGCAAATTCAAGGCCAAAACAGGATACAGGAGAACCCTGTAAAGAAGGAAGGACTTGGCAGAGTGCAGGAGTAGAGCATTGTCTTTTGTGTCTAGGAAAGGAGGTCACAGACCCCTTTGGTGCCAGTTTACTAGGGGTAGAGTTAAACCCAGCAGAAAGGTCAGCCAGCAGAGGTCAGCGGCTCCTGCTGGCAGGAGGAGCCCAGGGGTAAGGGAAAGGCACATCTGAGACACTTCACTGGGAGGCACAGAGCAGGTAGGGGCCCCTGTGGCTGCTCCAGAAACCCACTGTGCTAGCTGGGCGGTGGTGGCACACACCTTTAATCCGAGCACTTGGAAGGCAGAGGCAGGTGGATCTCTGAGTTTGAGGCCAGCCTGGTCTACAGAGAGACTAGGAGACTTTATTTTATTATTTAACAGTGTGTGGCTTTTTTTAGTTGGCCCATCCTATTATAAAAAATATACTTGAGTTGTACCCTGAATTCTCACTGTGGCCCCAGTAGACAACAGTATGAAAGACATGGGATGCAGGCACTTCTGAACTCTGAGGGCTGGCCGGGCAGGAACCTTGTCCAAGCTCACGCTTCAGGCTGGGTATCATACAGGCCACAGAAGGCTCCATCTGGGGCAATGCTTCATACCCCAGCTCCCTTGTGCCAAGCCTGGACCACAAAAGACTCACTCAGAGACCCTAAGACAGTGCAAATGGCTCCAAAATACTTCCTCCAAAGGACAGAAACATGGGGTTGGACAGCTCTGAACAGTTGCCCTCGGTCTGTTATAGTCTGGGGAGGAAGATCTCAGGAATTGTCAGAGCTAATTGGAAAGTCACAGGAGCTAGGCTAAGGGAAGATGGTGCTGGGCAGCCAGACTCCTCTTGTCCATTTTGATGGTGACTGTGATGCCCACATCATGAGTCCCCAAGGCACCACCAGGAGTCCAGGTTCATAAGCCTTTATTGTAAGCTCAAGCTAGGGCTCTCCGTCTACTCCAACACGGCGGTTGGATCAGGGAGAGCACTGAGCTCTGCTATGGCAGGGTTTTTAAGGAGTAAAGGATTGGAGGGTGGGGGAGCTCTGGGTTCAGATGGGGGTTCAGCTCCTGATTGGGCAGGAGTGAGGTAACAGAAGTCTTGTCAAACTGATTGGTACTGGAGTTGTTGCCAGGAAATTGGCAACCTCTACACAAGTTAGGTAAGCCATTCTTAATGTTCTGGAGCATCTAATACTTGTTTGTCTCAATTCTGATTGGTCCCCCGTAGGGTACAGGCTGTGGCTTTTCCTGGTTATTGTAATGGTGAGGCCTAGTCCCCGTATTGTTAGTCTGTAGCTTGTCATGGCTGCACTGATGTTAAGTTAGGCCTCTTCAGTGACGACCCCTCCCTGCCATGAGCCAAATAAACCACACAATGACTTGTGGGTGAGTTCCTGTAACTGGGGTTCAGAGAGTGAGGGCACAGTAGGCTGGCAGGGCCTGGTTCATCTGGCCCTCCATTCTGACAGGGAATGCTGTATGTACAGGCATTTTCCCTTGACTGAACCGTTGAAACAATGCTAGTAGATACTACTAAGAACAAGTGAGACCCAGCCTGCACCAGAGAAAATGCATAAAACCCAAACTGCCCAGGCACTTCCTGTACCCAGCACCTGTGGGAGTACACACCACAGTCCACACCCAGACTTCTCCTACCCAGCATGAAGCCAGGGGATCAAGACTGCCTGCTTTCCCTAGTCTCTAACTGTTATCTGTAGTGGGAGACCGCTTGTTTGTTCCAGGCCGCCCGGACCAGAAATAACCACACAGAAGCTGCTTGGCCTATTAGCTCTAACTTCTTATTGGCTAGCTTTTACATCTTAGTTTAACCCATTTCCATTATCTTATATTTTACCATGAGGCTCGTGGCTTACCAGCAAGGTTCCAGCTGGCAGCTTATGTCTTTCCCTTCTGGTAGCTCCATGGCATCTCACCAACTCCGCCTTCTTTCTCCCAGCATTCAGTTTAGTTTTCCCCGCCTAGCTAAGATCTGCCTTAGCTATAGGCCAAAGCAGTTTCTTTATTCATTAACCAATAACAGGCACACATATACAGAAGGACCTCCCACACTAGTTATCTGTCTGACCCACACTCAGGTACCAGTCAGAGGGAGACTCAGACTGTCCCTGTATATTCATGATGGGCCAGCTGGAAAAGTCAGATACCATAAACATAAGTAAAAACAAACAAACAAAAAAGAAGGTTGGGTGCTGGGAAGATAGCTTGGTAAGTGAGTGTCCGTCCCACAAACATGAGGACCCAAGGTTGGATCCCCAGAACAGAATCATACAAAAGGCAGATGCAGCACCACACATCTGATGGGAGAGAGGGGAAGATTCCCTCCCCGCTGCTCCCTAGCATCCGAAACAAACTGACGGACTCAGGGTTCAATGAGAGACTCTCAAAAACAGAAAGTGGGAACCAGACATGGTGCGACACACCTTTGCTCCAGCACTGGGGAGGCAGAGGCAGTTGGATCTCCATGAGTTCTAGACCAACCTTGTCTGCATAGCAAGTTACAGGCTACCCTGTCTCAAAACATAATCCAAATAACAATAAATTGTAACAACACAGGGCTGGAGATGTGGCTAAAGGACCTGCCACACAAGCAGGGGACCCAAGTTCAGATGCCCAGCATTCATAAAAATACCAGGTGGTGTGGCAGTCCCCCAGTACTCAGAAGGCAGAGGGCTGGATGCCCAGAGCAAAGCTAGCTAGCCAATCAGCAAGCTGAGTTCACTTGAGGGGCCTTGTTTCAATAAATAAGTGGTCAAGGGAGCCCTTCTATCTAACTTCGAACACACTCATATGAACACACAAACATACCACACATGTGCACACTCATATGGACAAACACCACATACATACACACTCATGAATACACACAACACACACATGTACACGCATATGAATGCACACCACACACACACTCCTCTGAACACACATACCACACACACACTCATATGAACACACACACACACCACACACATACACACTCATACACACAGACACCTCTCACATACATGTAGCAGGCTTCCTTTTGGGCCACCAGCTAGCTTCCAAATAATAACACAGAGACTTATTTTTAGTTATAAATGCTCAGCCTTATGCTTGACCCATTAGCTCTTATGAGACCCTCCGGCCATGTCATCATGGATGAGGGGCAAACACCAGGCAGAAGGAAGGAAACCAGACAGAACTCATTTCATGGGAGGCCCACGCCTCTGATAAGGAACCACCGCTTCAGTAGCATCATTAGCCCCACCTGGAGGACGGACCTTTGAGCCCAATCTCCTGGGGAACATCCCACATCCTTATTTTATTCGTTTATCTATCATTTTATATGTATGGGTGTTTTGCCGGCATGTATGTTAGTGTACCATAGGCATGCCTGGAGCCACGAAGCCAAAAGAGAGCATTGGATCCCTGGAGCTGGAGTTATAGGGGGTTCTAAGAGACTATGTGGGTGCAATTATCAGCTGAGCCGCCACCCCACCCCCTTATATGATTTTTCAAATGGAAGTCTCATTATGTAGTCCAAGCTGGCCTTAAATTCAAGATCTTCCTTCTTGCCTCACCCTCCCAAGCACTGGAATTACAGGCCCTTGGCATCCCTGCCTGTTCATGCCATCGTAATTGCAGCTGGCATTGAACCTAAGTTTTGGCTGCACCGTCCAAGCCCTGGCAAAGGCTGTGTCTCATTGAGCACCTGGGTGAGAGACAGCCTTAGGTGTAGCCCTCCCCCCAAAACCTGACATCCCTGGAGCCCGGAAGAGAATTGGGGCAGGGTGTGTTTTTGAGGAAGAGCAAGGCTCTGAAGATAAAAGGGGAATGGCTGCTTCTAGATTCTCAGGTGTACCTTCCCTGAGGGGCCCATTCTGGTACCTGCCCCAGTGTCTGAGGTGGCAGCACCTGACTATTAGCAGGACAAAGAATGATCCTCAAAGGGTTTGATGACTAGCTCTCCGTCGCCTTGGAAACGAAGTTTCCTGTTCAGCCTCCCTAGACATCTTTCTACCCACCTGTCTCGATCCTTTTCTCCAGCCTTGATCCAAGCCAGGAATCAGAGAGGGGCAGGTCACACCCCTGCAAGGCAGGGGGTGAGAGTGGGGGTGGGACACCTGTGGAAAGGAAAGAGTCCCACAGTTGTGTCTTTTAGGAAACCCTGGGGTGAGGGAAAGAATTTCTGCTACTCAAATGTAAGAGGGAATGCAAAATTAAAAAGCAGGGCTGATAGAATGGCTCAGCGGGTGTTTGTTGCCCAAGCTGGACAACCTGAGTTCAATTCCCGGGTCCCACAGTACAAGGCAAGAACAAACCTGTTCATCATGCTCAAGTCACTGTATGTTCCTAAGAAACTTAACACTCCCAACACATACACAAACCAGCATTGTCATGATAGTCATAGATTAACCCTAAGTTAAAAAATAAAAGGAAAAACATGAGGGTAGAGTCACAGCTTGGCAATTAAGAACACAGAAGACCCAGGTTAAATTCTCAGCACCTGCATGGTGACTTACAACCACTCATAATTCCGGTTCCAGGGGATCTGATGTCCTCTTCTGACCTCCCCAAGCACCAGGCATGTGTGTGGTACATGTTCAGGCAAAACACTCATACATGTAACACAAAATAAATGTAAAGCAAAAACTGAGAAAAAAAGATGAGCAAGGTTGGGGTGTAGATCAGTTGGCAGGGCGCTTGTCTAGGTGCCTGGAGCCCTGGGTTCCATCCTAGGATACTGTGAGCTAGGCACATGGTGCATGCCTGGAGCCCCAGGGCTGTGGAAACGTGAGAAGCAGAAATTCAAGATCATCCATTGTAGGTGGAGGCGCTTGCTCGTTCCCAGCTGCCCAGAAACTATATTTTTTTGCAGTACTGTTTGGCCAATATCTTAAGCGTATTTCTGGCTTACTCTTATATCTTAAATTAACCCATTTCTATTCATCTGTGTATCATCACGTGGCTGTGGCTTACCAGCAAGGTTCCAGTAGGCTCCCGCGAGGTGTTTGTCCTGGGCGGTTACTACATGGCTTCTCACTAATTCTACCCACTCTCTCCTCCTCTATCCCACCTTGCCCTATCCTGCTAAGCCACTGGCCGAAACAGATTTATGCATTAACCAATAAAAGCAAAACATAGACAGAAGAACTTCGCACACCAATCCTCTGCTACATACTGAGTTCTAGACAGCAAGCAAACACAGGGAAACCTTTTTTAAAAGAAGAAATCTATTTTTCGGCCTCTGAGAAAACAACTGGATCAACAATGGTTGAAACATCGGATGAATATCTGGTTAATACCAAGCCAGCCCTGCGTGTGTAGACGAAACTCTTCTGTGTTATTGGCCCAATTAGAGCCCACTGGCCTCAGCTGAGCAGATCCCACCCACAGCCTCCTACGCAGGTCGAGCCAGGCAGCGTCTGTCCTGCTGGTGTCATCCTCCCCAGGACTTAACCTCTGCCGAGATGGCAGTGGAGACTGGGGAACTCCCACCCCCACCTCTCCACCTCCTAAAGGTTTCTACATAGGGAATGGTAGCGCACACTCAGGTGCCAGTTCTCACTTCCACCTTGTTTGAAACTGGCTCTCTTGTTTACTGCTGTGTACGCCCGAGCAGCTGGCCCACAAGCTTCTAGGGATACTCCTATCTCTGCCGCCCATCGTCCCACAGGAGCCCTGAGGTTACGGAAGCAGGCGCTACAATATCAGACTTGTGATGGAAGTTCTGGGACTTTGACCCAGGTTCTTGTGTCTGTGTGGCAAGAGTTGTTCCCACTGAGCCGTCTGTGTCCCCAGCCCCTCTCTGTTCCTGCGTCAGCTCAGCTCTGAGTGGCTGGTTTGGGCTTCCTCACAACATGGCAGTCTCAGAAAGTCACAGTCCTCAGACACCAGGTGGTCACTAGAGAAGTTCTGAAAGCCTGTGGCAAGCCGTGAGCCTCTGACAGCCAAGATCACATGGTCCTTCCACCTGCTCCAGGACGCTAAACAGCCCTCCCAAGGCTTCTGTCTCTACTCTGGCGATCGACCTGACTAAGCAACTTACTGAAGGAAGGGTTTACGCAATTCCAGGGCATACCAGTCTTCAAGGTGGGATGGGACATCAAGGCAATAGGAGGAGGGGCAGCTGGTCACAGCGACTCTACAGTGGGGAAGCAGAGAGTGATGAATGCGGCTGCTCTGCTCCCTGTCTTCTGTATTTTCAGGCCAAGGCCCCAGCCTGCAGAACGACGTCACCATCACCGTATTTAGCCTCAATCTGCAGAGACATGCCCAGAGACTTGTGTCCATTGTAACTCTGAATCCTTGCTGTTGAGAGTCAGTATTGAGAGGTTAGCACTGGAGAGCAAATACCAAACAAGAATGTCACCACGGAGAAATCGGGCTTTCCTTGCTGTAGCAAACACCCAAAGAAAAGAGAGAAAAAGTTTAGCCGGTTAGTGGTGGTACACACTTTTAATCCTAGCACTTGGGAGGCAGAAGCAGTAGGATTTCTGTGAGTTTGGGAGAACAAAGTGAGCTAGTAACATTATCCCCTTTAAGAGTACACCCCAATGATCTAACAACCTCCTGCCCCTTAAAGCTTCCACTACCCCCCAGGAATGCTGTTCTGGGAGTAAGACCTTACCTCCTGGGGACACTCAAGACACAAACCGGTCAGTGTGGTGGCCTAGGCCTGCAGGCCAGCACCGGGGTTCAGGGTCTGCAGGCCAGCACCGGGGTTCAGGGTCTGCAGGCCTCAGCTGCATGAGACCCTGCCTCAAAACAAACAACAAAAACCAAGCACAGCACGAACTGACATCCATTTTCAGGAAGTATCGACTGATATTGGGGGTGAGGAGGGCTTGATGCTCTTGCAGAAGACCCGAGTACAGGCCCCAGTACCCACACTGGGCAGCTCACACTGTTCTAACTTCAATTCCAGAACAAATGTCCTCTTCCAGACCACACAAACACACACATACTTTAAATTTTTAAACAGATAAATATTGAAAAGCCTGTGTGTCAGGGAGGACGAGGCAATGAGGTTCCCAGGAGATGAGGTGATCCTGGGCACAGGAATAACTGGGTTGCTACAAGATGGCTACACTCCAGCTACACTGCTGTTCTGAGGGGACCTCGGTTGGATTTCCAGCCCCACATGGCTGCCCAGCTCCATTCACAATGCCCTCTTCTGAACTCCAAGGGCACCAGGCATGCACGCAGTACACAAACACACATGCAGGCAAAACACCAATACTCATAAAATAAAATGAAAAATTAAATAATAAAAAAAAACATTTTTTAATATTTAAAGAGGTACGCAGAATGTAGTGGCGCACACCCTTTTTTATTTGCCTGTTTATTTTAGATACCAGTTTCAGCCTCCCCACCCCATCCTCCCCTCCCTGTTACCCTTTTCCATTCTCTCACCACACCCCAAAACCTCCTCCTCTTCCATCTCCATCTAGGAACACACAGGTCTCCTATGAGTATCAGTAAAACATGACATATCAAGTTGCAGTGAGACTAAGCACCTCCCCATGTATTAAGGCTGGGCAAGGAGACCCAGCGCGAGAAGTAGGGTCCCAAAAGCTAGTAAAGGAGTCAGAGACAGCCCCTGCTCCCGATGTTAGGAATCCAACAAGAGGACCAAGCTACACAACGTAACACACATGCAGAGTGCTTAGGCCAGTCCCATGCAGGCTCCCTGGTTGTCAGTTCAGTCTCTGCGAGCCCTTGTGAGCTCAGGTTAGTTGGCTGTGTGAGCCTTCCCATGGCGTCCTTGACCCCTTGGCTCCTACACTTCTTTCTCCTCCTCTCCAGGATTCCTGAACTCTGCCTAATGTTTGGCTGTGGGTCTCTGCCTCCGTCAGTTGCTGGATGATGCCTCTCTGATGACAATTGGGCCAGGCACCAATCTGGTCACAGGAGACGGCCAGTTCAGGCTACTTATCCACTATTTCTAGGAGTCGAAACTGGGGTCCTCCCCAAAGACTCCTGGGAGACTCCCCTGAGCAGTGCACACCTTTAACCCCAGCACTTGGGAAGCAGAAGAGAGCGGATCTTTGTGAGTTCAAGGCCAGCCTGGTCTACATTAAGCTTCCAGGCCAGCCCAGACTGCACAGTGGGGTCCTGCTTCAAAAAGATAATGATAATTAATTTAAATTAAATTTTTAAAAAAGAAGAGAAGCAGCTAAAAATCAGAGAGGCTTTTCCAGAACTACCAGCCCAATGCCACCAAGGCCTTTTGAGATTTCAGCAGACAGCCACAGAGACAAAGGAGACTTCCGAGACAAACAAGGACGTCTGATGGCAGCCAGCCTGAGTGCCAAGCCTATCTAAGTGGCGGAGATTTCTTTTTCTGGGTGTGATAATGTCTTTGTGGTTATTTGAGACATCATCCTTTGGAGAGAGGGAACTGCATGGCTCACAACACATGAGGTTACTTCATGATTGAGATTTAGTTTAAACATTTCAGTGGGGAGGGAGAGAGAGGAGGTAGGACAGAGTCAGGGGGACAAAACCCCTGCTGTGGTTCCTGGGAGCTTGGGGTGGGGAGGTCCTGGGACAACTTGACTTTATCTTACGGCTCCCTACACTGCGTGTTTGACATGTTGATCATGGAAGGGGAAATTTTAAAGAAAGCCACCAAGAAGGAGCCTTTTATCTCTCCCGCTGTTCCTGACAGCAAGGCCTCCTTTGTCACGGTAACTTGAATTGCCCAGGCTACTTCAGGAACAAAGCCATTCAAAGTCACAGTTCATAAAGGCCAGGCTTGGAACCTGCTGTCCCCAGCTGCTCTTGTTCCTATCGAACTGACAGGTTTCTACATCTGACGACGAATGAGCCCCTGTCCCCATAGACACAGGATGTCCCATCCCCAGGGTTCTCTCCATTTGTAAGGTGATACCAGTGTCAAATGGGCCCCATGGGCCACAAGCTGCATCAGGGAAGGTTTGAAGCCAACAGAAGGCAGGAGGGATGCATGACACGTCACAGGCACGTGTGCAAGGCAGCTCTGCCCAGATGAGGAAGGGAGGGCACACACTGGCCACAGCCAGCCCTCCTTCAGGCTGGATAGTGCTTCTGTCTGTGGAGACAGAGCTAGGCCAGTGCTCCCCACCCTCACCTGGAGTGATGCCCCTGCTGGAAACTGGTGGTGGCTCCAAGGTCCCAGGCCCAGATCAGCATTGGGAAGTCTGCAGTGTCCGTGGGTCTCACACGGGCTGATGCAAGTCCTTGACAGGGAAGGGGTGAGGGGTCAGGCAGTACTCAGAGAGTCACTTCCTGGCCCCATTTATATAGATGTGTGTGTGTGCGTGTGTGTGTGTGTGTGCGTGTGTGTGTGCGTGTGTGTGTGCGTGTGTGTGTGCGCGTGTGTGTGCATGTGTGTGTGCATGTGTGTGCGCCTGTGTGTGCGCGTGTGTGTGCATGTGTGTGCGTGTGTGTGCATGTGTGTGCGCGCGTGTGTGCACGCGCGTGTGTGTGCATGTGCATGTGTGTGCGTGTGTGCGTGTGTGTGCGAGTGCGTGTGCATGTGTGTGTGCATGTGCATGTGCGTGTGCATGTGTGTGTGCATGTGTGTGCGCGCGTTGTGTGCATGTGTGTGCATTGCATGTGTGTGTGCGCGCGCGCGCGCGTGTGTGTATGTGTGTGCGCGCACGTGTGTGTGCATGTGTGCGTGTGTGTGCGCGCGCGTGTGTGTGCATGTGTGTGCGTGTGTGTGCATGTGTGTGTGTGTGCGCGCGCACATGTGCTGATGCCTGTGGAGGACAGAGAGCAATGCTGAGTACCTTCCTCAAATCGCTCTCCCCCTAGTTTTTGGAGGCAGGTCTCTTGCAGAACCTAGTGGTTCCCATTTGGTCTGGACCGGCTGGTCAGCACACCCAGGGATCCTCACCTCTCCACTTCTCTAGCACTGAGTGTACTGACACGCACCAATGCGCCTGGCTTTTGTGAAGATACTGGGAACTTGAACTCAGGCCCTCATGTTTACCAACTGGACAATGTCCCGAGATTCAGCCCTTTTTTTTTTTTTTTTTTTTTTTTTGTAGGGCAGGGTCTTATGTAGCCCAGGCTAGCCTTAAACTCACTATGGTACAGAGTGATCTTGAACGGTTTATCCTCCTGATCCTACCTAAGATTACTGGTGTATGCCACCACACCCAGCTTAAGAACCAGATCATGAGGCTAGGCCCCTCCTCTGGGATTCTGTTATAAAGGGGTTGGAGGAAAATACTGAGTTCAGTACTGATCCTTAGTGGATGGCCGGCTGGTCTGGTTTTTGTTTGTTTGAGTTTTTGTTGTTGTTGGGGCTGGGGGAGGGGGTTGTTTGAGAGGGTTGTTTTATTTTGTGTTTTGTTTTATTTAAGACAGGGTTTCTTTGTGTAGCCCTGGCTGTCCTGGAACTCTTTGTAGATCAGGCTGGACTCAAACTCACAGAGATATGACTGTCTCTGCCTCCCGTACACCACCACCACCCAGCTTTAGCTGGTCTGTTTAGCATGAAGCAATGCTCCCCAGCCGCCCATAAGTCTGATTTCTCCTGAGCAGGCTGGAATTTACAAACGGTGCCCTTCCAAGGAGAACGCAGGCCAGGCCGGCATCTCTCCAGGGACACAGCATCTGAACCCTGTCTCGCCTAAGCACGCAAGAGGGAGCATCTACAAAGAAGGCACGTGGGCTCCAAAGGGAACAAGCACTGGACCGTGCTCATCTAGGACGAAACTGTGTGCACTGTCTGGATGTCCTTGGAGCCATGAAACTCTTTGGAACCTCCAAATAGTCAAAGCCTGCATTCCCCAGAGAGTTCATCAAAATTTACCTTTTGCTGAGCTGTGGAGATGGCTCAGTCCATAAAGTGTTTGCTGAGTTCAGATTCTTGTGGCCCAAGGAAAAAGTCAGGCATAAAAAGACACCTGCTGCTACCCTCAGCACTGGGGAGGTAGAGACTGGAGATCAGGGGCTCATTGGCTGCCAGACTAGCCAATTAGTGAGCTCCAGACTCATCAAGAGAACCTGTCTCAGCCGGGTGGTGGCAGCCCATGCCTTTAATCCCAGCATTTAGGAGGCAAAGGCAAGTGGATCTCTGTGAGTTCAAGGCTAGTCTACAAAGCCAATTCCAGGACAGCCAAGGCAACACAGAGAAACCCTGTCTCAAAGAAAGAGATGGAGAGACCCTGTCTGCGGGGATAATGTGGAAGTCCAGTAAGATGGCTCACCAAGTACATGCTGTGCAAGCCCAGAGACAAGAGTTCAATCTCCATGGAGGTAGGGACGGCAAGGGATCAGCACAAAGAAGGCCCAAGAAACCCCTGAAGTACTAACATCTAGGGTCTCCGATTTCATGTAGAAGAACCAGTGCTTCTGGGTACACACAGAACAACTGGCCCTGCCTGCTGCTGCCCCAGAAGGGTGCCGCATAGGGAGTGTTGGGTGAGCAAGGAAGAATCTGAGGGAAAGATAAAATGGCCTCTCCAGAGGGAAGAGTTTTGGCTTAGGACAGTCATCCAGAGCCCACAGTGCACAGTATAGCTGAGGTTTGGTGTCCTCCCCAGGGCCAATGTGTCCTGCTATGCCAGGCCCCAGCAGACCAAGCATGGAGCTGATTAATTTATTTATTTTGAGACAGGGTTTCTCTGTGTAGCCCTGGCTGTCCTGGAACTCTCTCTATAGATCAGGCTGGCTTCGAACTCAGAGACCTGCCTGCCTCCCCCTCCTAAGTGCTGAGTTTAAAGGCGTGCGCCACCACCACCCAGCAGGAGCTGATTTTTTTCATTTAATTGTTTTCTCTCTTTACTCAGTTTCTCATCCAGTTCAGCAGACTTGGGTTTAGATGTTGGGTTGGGAATTTGTTTGTTTTGGGTGGTGGTTGGTTGGTTTTTAATGTAGGTGTGAAGGAGGCGGGCTTGTGTGTGCCACAGTGCACCTGTGAGGTCAGAAGGCAACTCTCTGAAGCTAGCTCTTGATTCTGCCTTGCTGGAAAGGCAAGCTCTCCTGTTATGGCTCCTGTGCTGTTTGCTTCAGCCAAACTGCTCGAGCAGCTTACCAGTTTCCAGCCAATTTTCTCGCCCTCCCCTTCCATCTCCTGGAAGGAGCGCACTGGGATTGTACACACTTGTGCTTCTGAATCCAGCTGGACCTATCCCCCAGGCTGCAGTTGGCTCCCACTGAGGTTGGATGTGTTAGGAAATGCAGTCTGGAAATCCCGAGCCCTAGCTGGCTCTTAGTGGCCGAGACTCCAGCCCTGGGGTCACTTCGGCAGCTGCATCCAGGAGGGGTCTCTCCCACCCAACCCAGGACTGGTTCCAAGCTAGGGACTCTCCGAAATAAGCTAATAATCCTCTGCAGTTTGACAAGTGCATCCAATCCAATCTGCATGTGCTAAATATGCATGCCATTCAACTCCCCTTTAGGGAGAGATGCTTCTGCTGGGGTGCAGTCAAACCTGGAAGGTCCAGGGATATGGCTCAGTAGGCAGAGAGCCTGCCTTACATACACTGAACCCTGGTGTGATCCCCGCACCACATAAACCAGGGCCAGCACATCCCTGTAATCCTAGTACTCAGGAGGTGGGGACCAAATGATCAACAGTTCAAGGTCATTTGCAACTTCAAAACAAGTTTATGGCTAGCCTGGTGGGTCTAAAATGATGTGGGATGTCCTTCTGTATATGTGTTGCTTTTATTGGTTGATGATAAAGCTGTTTCAGCCAATGGCTTAGCAGAGTAAAGCCAGGCTGGAAATCCGAACAGAGATATAGAGAGAGACTACATGGAGTCAAAGAGATGCCATGTAGCTGCTGAAGGAGAAAGATGCCAGAACCTTACCAGTAGGCCACAGCCTTGTGGCGATACATAGATTAATAGGATATGTGTTCATTTAAGATGCAAGAACTAGCTAGGAATATGCCTGAGCCATTGGCCAAACAGTGTCGTAATTAATACAGTTTCTGTGTGATTATTCAGGTCTGGGCAGCCAGAAAACAAAAGCGTAGTCTCCTTCTACACCAAACAGGCAAAAAAGCCAGGCATGGTGGCACATGCCTTTAATCCCAACACTTAGAAGGTCGAGACAGGTGGATAGCTGTGAACTGGAGCCCAGTCTGGTCTATATTGCGGCTTACAGGCCAGTCAGGGCCACATAGTGGGATTATGTCTACAAATAAATAGATGAATTAAAAAGAAAAAAAAGGACTGGGGAGATGGATCAGTGGGTAAAACCCATACTATAGTGTGTTAGGTCTGGGTTACAGGTCCCCAGAACACACAGAAAAGCTGTCTGTAGTATCAGCATGTGGGAGGGGAGGCAGGGACCCACCAGAGCAAGCTGGCTGAGGAGACTAGCAAGGACAGCAAGCTTCAGGGTCAGAGTCAGACCAGTCTCAATATGGGAAGCAGACAGGAATCCAAGACTGACTTCAGAGTTGAGCCTCCACACATAGGAGAAATACACACACACACACACACATACACATATAACATACACATATAACACACACAAACACATATATGCACACACATAACACACACTACAAGAAGAATTAGAAGAAGCAGCACTAATGAACAGTGGCTGCTTCCTCTGGAAAATACATTCCGGTGCTTTGTACACACAGATCCACTGTCTCCCCACACTGTCCTCTGAGATAGCGTGCATCCCATAGGAGATGGAGGCACAGAGAGGTTAAAACGTGTTCAAAGTCACACACACAACGAGTTGAGGGACAAGGCGGTGGCCTGAACCAAGACCGTCTGGCTCCGAGGCACCAAACACTGCTGCTGCCGCCCAGCAGACAAGACTCCAAAAAAGACATCCATGCGCTGCTGATGGACTGCCTGCCGCCAGGCTCCAGCCGCGCAGCAGACCGAAGGAGAAGTGGAAATGGCTCAAAAGCGGATCTTACAAACAGCATGGAGCTGCGAGAAAGTGACAGGAAAATGAAGGAAAGCACCAGGCTGACGCAGCTCAGGGTTTCCTAAGGAGAAGGCTGTCTCCCGGCCCGGGAAGGTGGGTGTGGGGATGGAGGAGTCCCCCACAGATGTCACCGGAACCAGAGGGACTTGAGTGGTTACAGGTCAAAAGAGGACACTCGGAGGTACGAGGTCTAACACGGGCTCCCCGAGAGTTAATCAGAATGACCGAGCCAGGCGAGTCTAGGACGGGTGGCATCGGGAATCACTGTCCCCTGAAGCTTCAGAAGCCCTGAACTTACAGAAGTGGGATTCCTCGTGAGTGATTTTGGAGAATAGAGTGCACTTAAAGGAGCCGGAAAAATGAGCGCAGAGCACTGCTGGGCCCGAGGGGCAGGCTGACAATGGGAGTTAAGTGAGGATGAAGGGAGCCTGAGTCCCTAGGCACCAGCAGGTGGGTGGCAGCAAGCTTTGATGCTGCTGGGTGGGGAAAAAAGAGTGGCTTGGGGGTGGGGCCTATCAGAAAAGGGCTCCAGTCAAATTGGCCTCCAGCAATTAGCTGCCTATCACCACTGGAACCCCACAGTCAGACTCTGTGAGGTCCCCAGTCTGAAGCTATCATGGTCCCATTGGAGACAGAAATCGTGAAAGTTCTCAAAGAGCAAATTTAACAGAAAGAATCATTAGCAAACCATGGTGGCGAGAAGAAAGATACACCGGAGGCTGCCATGGTTACAGAGTAAAACTCGTTCCCCCAAATAAAGTCTGAGGTGTAGTTCAGTGGTGGAGTGCTTGCCTAGCGTATGAAAGACCCTGGGTTTTGAGCCCCAGCATTGCAAAAGAAAGGGGTCACCAGCCCCAGTGGCTCACGCCTTTAATCCCAGCACTCAGGAGACAGAAGCAGGAAGATCTCTGTAAGTTTGAGACCGGCCTGGTCTACAGAGTGAGATCCAGGACAACCAGGACTATACAAAGAAACCCTGTCTCAGGAAAGAAAGAAACAAACAGAGGAAGGGAGGGAGGGAGGGAGGGAGGGAGGAAGGAAGGAAGGAAGGAAGGAAGGAAGGAAGGAAGGAAGGAAGGAAGGAAGGAAGGGGAAAAAGAAAATAAAGGGGGTAGGGAGAATGGTTGGAGGCAAAGAGAATGCTAACCTAATCTGACCATGCGTTCAGAGGTGTGGTCATTGTTGTCCGTGTAGAGGTGGAAGGGAGTGTTAGGGCCAGATGATTCCGTCAGGCTGAGCCCCTGCCTGCATTCTGGGGCCCTTATTAGAAAAGCGAGGGCTGGACACAGTAGCACAAAATGTAATCCAAACCCTTGGGTGGTAGAGGCAATAAGATTATGAGTTTAAAGTCAGCTTCAGCTACATAGTGAGTTCAAGGCTAGCCTAGGATACAATAGCTGTCTGAGGGTTTCTGTTGCTGTGAAGAGAGATGCCATGACCACTGCAACTCTTGTAACTGGGGCTGGGAGGGGAATCCCAGAGAAGACATCAGAGGTGACTTGATACTCAGACAGACCTCTCTGTTTGTAGCCCAGGGTGGCCTCTAACTCTCTGCATAGCTGAAGATGATGCTTAGGTCCTGGCTGTCCTGCTCTCCCCTCCCTATGCTGGGATTACAGGTGTACACACCACACCCTGTCTATGTGGTGATAGGGATCAAACCCAGGGCCTCCGTGTGGGGCAAGCACTCTCCAGCTGAGCTATTCCCCCAGCCTAAACATGTTTTCTTTATAACGTTCCCAACCTGAGGTATTTTACTATAAAGAATGGACAGAGTGGTCGGGGAGCCAAAAAGGCATGGAAGAAACACTGAGCTCATCAAGAATGGTTTTCCTGGATGCAGCACCCGCTCTAAGGCTGAGTGGATATAGAGTTTGGGATTACTGAAACCAGGAAGCGTGAGACATCAATCTCTAAGAAGCAGACACTGCCATCGTGTGAGCCTCTCCAGGAGTCCGCGGGCCGCCATCTGCCTGCTGGCAAAGCTGCCGCCCCAGTCACCACGGCAGGAAGGAAACACTGTGTGGGTGACACCACATGAAGCCGTGCGGTGATGCCCACAGAAGCAGACAGGAAGGACCAAGTCCCTTCTTCCTCCCACAGACACACAGTTGCTGCACAGTCCCCCATGGCTGGGGCCCCGTGGGGACATAACAGAAATGTGGCTGGAGACTGCTCAGCAGGTAAAGGCTTTGCTGCAGTCTGGCTACCTGAGCTCTACCCCTGGGACCCGGACGGTGCAAGGAGAGAACCAGCTCCTGCGTTGACCTCTGACGGCCACACGTGTGCTCATACTCGTGGGCACACATAAATAACTAAGACAAGTTTTCGCATTTTATTTTTATTTATGTGTATTTCTGTGTGCCTGCCTGCCTGTCTGTGTTCCGTGTCACACGGGTGTCCATGGAGGCTGACAGAGAGTGTTGGGTACACTAGAACTGGAAATATAGGTGGTTGTGAGTTGCCATGTGGATGCTGGGAACCAAACCCAGGTCTTCTGCAAGAGCAGCAAGTGCTCTATACTTCTGCTCTCCAGTCCCAGACAACTTTGTTTTAAACAAGGTCTCACTAGCCCTGGCTGACAGGGAATCTGCTCTATAGACCACACCCATTTATGCAATGCTAGCCATTAAACCCAGGACCTAACGAATTCTCAGTAAGCACTCTTCCAACTGAGCCACATCCCAACCCAGCTTGTTTTTGTAAGAAAGGATATTATATAGTCCAGGCTGGCCTCAAAAGATCATTCACCTCAGCCTCCCTAGTGTTGGGATCAGGTGTGCCCCTCCATGACTGGCCTTTAGAGACTCCTTTGGCTCCCATTTGACTCCGTACCATTTAACCTGGATTGCAGGGCCCAGTTCTAAATACAGCATTGACCACAACAGCCATAGTGTGCAGTGTGCAGACTTACAACCTGATAGCCCCAAAGGCCCAACACTCCCAGTCCATCACTGTGGCAACCAGACTCAGGGAACAATCTCAAAAGAAAATCAAGAAGTTGGAATTTCTGAGATCTGTCTGGGGTTCAGGCCACTGTGCCATTGTACCAAACTTGGAGGCAGAGGGGCTGGCACAACCCTGCCCCTCAGAGCTAGAAGCCTCAGCAAGCAGAGCCAGGACAGGAGGCTGATGCGAGGGTGAGTTCCTGTCTCATGCAAGGGGAGTGGGGATGAACCCAGGGAACGCTGCATTAAGTGAAATAAGCCAAATCCAGAAAGAAACACAGTATGGCCCCACTCATGCAGGGACTCGGAGTCCCTGAAAGACTTGGAAGAGGATCAGGATCAGGACTTCAAGGTCACCCTAGGCCACCTAGTAAGTCTGAGTCCAGCCTGGCCCGTCACAAACAACACCAGCCCATCTCTTTGAGGTAGAGAAGATCATGGTTCCTAGACACTGGTAAGTGGCAAGGAACTTGGCCAGTGAACTATTAATGTCACAGTTATGAGTTCAGCCACACTGCAGAGGAATTAGAGTTAGGAATTAGACTAGACTCCCTGAACTGAAGTGAGCAAGCTATCCTCCAGTCTCAGCCTCGGGAGAGCAACCGGGAGGGGTATGTGTCACTCACTGCCCATGCTGAAGAGATTTCAGATACTTCAACAAGAAAGAGATGAGAGTGGGCAGTGGTGGCACACGCCTTTAGTCCCAGCACTTAGGGAGGCAAAGGCAGGCGGATCTCTGTGAGTTCTAGGACAGCCAGGGCTATACAGAGAAACCCTGAACAAACAAACAAAGGGAGGTGATGCCTAATGGCCCAGGGTTGATCTCACATAAGCTTAAGTGTATAGTGGTACACCTGCCTGTAAATTCCTACCGTTACCACAAAGTCTTTAACAACAACAAAAGGATGGGCTGAGTTCCCAGGCTCGAGGGGAGGAAAGGTGGTCAGCCAGGGCTTGAGAGGCAGCGTCAGGACCTTGGGCTCACCTGCCTTGGGTCCGAGCGCCTGAGCAGTAAGTCTGCCGAGACCGACAGTGGTCTCCTCCTTGCATCCCCGAGTCCTCAGTGGTTCAGACGCAGCTGCTGTGAGAATTATCAGAGGCTCTATTAAGCTTAAAGCAGTAGCCCCCGCCAGGCTGCCTGCACAGTCATCGTCCTGCTTTTTGCTTGCACGAGGTCCCTCTTTTCTCTCCCGCGGCCCCCAGTCACCTCCAGAGCCCTCTTGCCCTCTGGATCCAATTCCTAGCCAGGGGAGACCGCCCTGGACAGACTGCTGCTGTCAATTAGATCGCCAGCATGTCTGTGCTACAAATTAACGATTTCCCTCATCAGCTCATAAATCACCTCCTGCCACAAGCCTGGCCTGCTCCCAGGAGAACGTCCAGGCTCAGAACAGGCTAAAAGCAGACCAGCATTCCCAAACTATGTTCCAGGGAACCTGACCCTCCCCAACAGGTGTCTAGGGCAAGCCCAAGCCAATGGATATCATCTGCAGGATTTGTTAGAGCCTTGACCACACTTGAGGGCTGTGTGGCTTTCTGGGGCAGCACCACGGAGGGCTGATCGTGGACCCTCAATAGCAAACCCTCCCATTCCAAGGAACAGTTTGCAAATGTTTAGGGCACACCTATGCATTGTAGACAAGAGGGCTGGGGACTCAGGGTTAGCCTAAGCTATGTGAGACCATGTCTCACAACAAATGGGCTGGAAAGATGGCTCAGCTGTGGTGCCTGCACCACCTGGAACCGGGATCGGGCAAGGGTCTGGGGATTAAAAAACACCGAGTGCCCAATTTATTGTGTGCCAGGGCCGCTTATATAGGGCTCTCCTTGACTAATGGCCACACCCTCACTCTCAGGACTTTTCAGCTGCAAGCCCACCAGAAACCACTCCCTTGTTATTAGGAACTCATGAGGGACTCAGGCTCAGAGCAGCTACAAGCATTGAAAAACAAGATGTTTATTCCAGCAGGCAAGGGGTCATAGAAAGTTCAGGGTCTGGGGGTCCACAGCCCCCAATACTCAGCAGTTAAGAGCATTTGTTGCTCTTGCAGAAGACAGGGGTTTGATTCCCAGAACCCACATGGCAGCAACTCACAAGCATTTGTAACTCCAGCTCCAGGGACTCTGACACCCTCTTCTGGTCTCTGTGGGTACTGCACATACATGGTGCACATACAATCAAGCAAATTCATGCCCATAAAATAAAAATAAAGCTAAACAAATAAATAAATAAGAATACCACTGACAAAGACGTTCCCAGACTGACTGGAAAACAGGCCTGACCCCCCAAAAAACACTCATCCATCTCCTGTCTGTCTTGGACAAGGTGAGAGTTAAACACGGAATGTCAGTCACCTCCTCCTAGGGACCATCCCACAGCAACTCTTAGCTGCAGTGAGCTGTGTGCCCCAGAGGCACAGCTGCCTGGGTGCCTCTCCCCTTAGAGTCCCTGTGTGCTTTCCACCCCTGTCCTGTCCCCTACATCCCAGAAGCTTCCCCAGGCCCAAGATCAGGATGGGCTAGGAGCATAGCCACACCCCACTTCCCCTTTGGCTTGTGCGCCCAGCCTCCCTGACAGGATAATACCCAGTCTGCCAGGCCTGGCACACTCCCTCTGCCCATGTGGATACATATCTGCCCACATGGAGCAATCCCTTCTAAGGTTTTTTTTTTTTTTTGAAAGATGGGGTCTCTTGTAGCCACAGCCAAAGATGAGGGACACATGGGAGCCAAGCATGTGGCAGTCAGTGTGTGTCACCAGGAAGAAGCCCAAGAAGGATACCGGATATCCGGAGTTCCGATCCTCTGCCTCCGGAGTACTGGGATTGCAGACATGAGCCACCAACAGCTCTTTAGTGAAGTTGATTTCTAATATGAAGCCCTTTGATAACTGAAGCATCATTGTATGATCGGGTGACAGGTCCTGTATCCTTCATCACACATTAGAAGGACCACGGAAGTCACAAACACAGCCAAGCAGTCAGAGACCTGGTCCAGATCTCTGAGACCAGTTAAGTCCCCAATGGGACAAGGAAAGGAGCTGCTGAAGGAAGGGAGCCACAGGATGGACTTCAGGCGTGGCTGAATCCAGCAGTCTAGCGTCTCTGAGAACTGGGTTCCTTCACCAGAACTACAAAATATCAAAACACATAACTGTAGCAGTCAACTGTGTGGGCAGGATTTGGAGACTTCCCTGTCTGTCATCCTGGCCTCGGCCATGCTGTTCCTAGAATACAGTCCCTCATGGTCACAGGTTGGCTGTCTACAGAAAAAGGGATTTGAATCTGCACCAGCCATTCCTACTTCTGGGCAGCCCTCCCCCAAGGGCCGACCTGGAAGGCCCTAGACGGGTCTGAGTGGGTAGGAAAAGAAAACTGGGAATTTTTGAGAAAATGCCCAGCCTGGAGAAGCCCCGAGTTCTGTCCCCGTAGGACAAATAACAACTAACGGAAAGCAGAAAAGACAGTAAATGCAAGAGAGGTGGGCGAGGAAGTGGCCGTAACCAGAAACCACAGGCCAAGGAATGGCCACTAAGCGCCAACACCCGCAAGCGCCTTTGTTCCCTTTAAATGGTCTGATCAGTCTTTCCTCCCCATAGTCATGGGAGTGTCCTAGGACCCCCCACCAGGCCCATCCTGGGTGCCCTGGCTGAGGGGCTGAATCCCAGTCTCTCTCAGCACCTGGGAAGCTGAAGCAGAAGGGACTACAGAAAGTTTGAGGCTGACCTGGACTGCCCGCAGCCAGCTCCCGAAAAACAGAGAGAGAGGAAAAAGGAGGAAAAGAAGAGGAAGGAGGGAGGGGGAGAGAGGAGGGAAGAAGGGAGGCGTGATTGTAACCCAGCACTTGAGAAGTAGAGGCAGACCAAACTGGTCTGCATGAGGCCCTTTCTCAGAAAGAAACAAAAAAAAGAAGACAGAAAAAGAATAGAAAATATATGTGTGTGTTACACCCCATCTGCTATGATCACTTTCTCAGTGATGGACACTGTGGCACCTCAGGGACCCACACACACTGTGGAGACAAGGTGCAATGTGTCACTGCTCTCAGAGCCGTGAGCATCTGATGAAGACTGCACCTGCCTACAAACTAGCAGCCAGAAGGAACAGCGGCTGCAGTGGGAGAAAGGAGATTGATTGATTGATTGATTGATTGATTGATTTTAATTTTTTGTCATATAAAGAGAAGTCCAGGGTCTTGCAGAGATGACTCAGCTCCTAAGAGCACACGCTACTCTTCCAGAGGACCTGTGTTCTGTTCCTAGCACCCAAGTTGGAACCATCTCAGGGGAGCAGACGCCCTCTTCTGGCCTCCACAGGCATATGCACAGTGAACACACTTTTTTTTTTTTTTAATTTTCAAGGAAGTCTCAAAGTCCTGCTGTAGGGTTGAGGCTGAAGCAAGGTCCCCTCTCTCCATCACCATCAACACAAGGTTCCCATCCTTCAAGGCACCTCCTGATTCCAAGCTCCAGATAACACATCCACACACAGGTCAGACGCCCTCAACACCCCTCACTCCCAAAGCAATGCCAAGTCAGCTCCTCTGCAGAGCCCTCCAGCCTCCCCACCTGAGCCCTCTACTTACATCTCGTGACCTCTTCTGAGAGGGCAGGAAAGAGCATTGTTAGAAATTCAAGGATCAGCTCAGCTCGCTGTTGCTAAAACAAAGGGTGTGGCTACTGGGTGTGACCTTAGCAACTCCCTCCTCCCCCCCCCACCTCCACATAATCCTGATCCTGGATAAAAGACAGGCCTGAGAGCTTCTGGAAGCTTCTCCCTGATGCTGTGGGGCCTCAGCAGGGGAAGGATGCAGCTTGGAATCTGTCCCACAAAGCTTGGGAGACTCGGCCTCCTTCCTGGAACTTGCTGCAACAGGCCCACTGCCATCCAGCACCATCGAGAGGGTGTAAAGAAAACTTCGGATTGTGTTAGATCCCCTGTGCTGGGGCCCAACAGAGCAGGCTAACATCGAAGTGGCCTCACTTGTTCCCAGATTTCTCAAGCAAAGTATTCTGGGAAATCAGGGCAAAGAGATAGCAGCTTTTCTTTTCTTTCTTTTTTTCTTTCTTTCTTTCTTCCTTCGTTCCTTCCTTCCTTTCCTTTTCTTTTTTTCTTGGCTTTTCAAGACAGAGCTTCTCTGTGTATAGCCTTGGCTATACTGGAACTCGCTCTGTAGACCAGACTAGACTCAAGACAGGCTAGACACAGAAGATAGGTAGGCAGATCTCTGTGAGTGCTGGGTCCACCATTTGTACCACCACTGCCTGGCAACACAGACTGCTTTCAATCAAGACAATAATAAAATCCTCTCTGCTTTAGTTTACCAAAAATAGAACTATAAACCTAGGCTCTGTGACGCCCACCTGTGGTCCTGGCTACTTGAGGCAGAGACAGAAGGATGGTTTGAGCCCAGGAGTTCAAGACTCACTTGGGCCATACAATGAGACCCCAGGTCAACCAATCAATAAATCAATCAAATTTCTTTTAGAATGACTTCATACAACCAAAGTTGATGGATCCATATTTCCACACTTTCTCCCTGTGTGATACCATCTGGGCATGCAGGAATAGGTTTGTTTTCTCTGCCAATTAAGTTTGGAAGTGAAACAACGCCAAAGTTTATTCAAAGGGAACAATTTTAAAAGAAAACCCCCAGAGTAGGCATGATGTAAATCTCAGCTGCTGCTTGGAGAGGAGAACAGAGACGAGAAAGAGAAAAAAGTCTATGCTGCAACAGTTAAGCAAGAACGGAGATTGCTTTGGGATAGACAAGAGGCTGTGGGGCAGGGAGAATTAAAAAGAAAGAGGGAGGGAGCCCAAGTACTGGAGGAAGCACACACACGTGCACACACACGTAAGCATGCACACACACTCACACACACAAAAGAAACAGGAAAAGGAAGTGTTGCACCATTCTGAATCGGGAGGGAGAGCAAACTCAGCTGAACCTCATTGCCCCCGTAGGCACTGCAAAATGGGTAGGAATTCTAGAGGGTGAGTACAGTATCTCATTAAAGGAGTAGTTATTCCGCCCATCTCTTAACCTGCCTTAAAGAGGGCCTCCCTTCCTCAGAGTGGGCGCTAAGCCAGGTGATCAGCTGGCCCAACTGGATTAGCTATGTTTTCGGTAGCATGGAATGCTCAGTCTCCACCCAGGCCAGAAATGTCAGGGGCTTTGCTGTGTCAGCCCCCTCTCTGAAGAGGTAACCCCAAAATCATCAAGGATGTGGGCTGAAGCTGGGAACTAGCTTTAACTCACTTTCACCATGAGAAATCTCAGGATTTGTCTCCACAGTTGTTTGGCAAAAGAGATCATTGTCATCTGGGCCGGAGTTCTAGTCCACACCCTGCAGCGCAGCTCCAGGCAGGAACGGCCCTTGTGGAGGGTTGAGGAACTGGAGCTCCCTGCTAGCATTCCCGACCTGAGAACTAAGCAGAGTCCTAGATGCGGCCTCCGCGGGGCCCCTGCCAGAGCTGCCTGTCCAGTTTCCACTCCTCGTTTGCATTGCCTGCTCCTGCCTGGCAAAGAAAGAAAGTCTGAAATTACATCTGTTTGTTGTGTGTATGCCTGTACTGGAGGCTAGAGTTCCCAGAGTCCGTCTCTCCTTCCACCGTGTTGGTCCCAGGGATTAAACCCAAGTCATTAGGCTCAGTGGCTTTTACCCACCCAGCCCCCTTGTCAGTATAAGGAGATGCTTTTTAAACCGATCTCTTTGACCTGTTTCTTCTTTCCTCCGCCCTTTTCTCTTTCTCTCACTGGGACACTTACTCTCTTGCAGGATGAAGTGCCTGACTCTCAAGCCAGGATGGTGAAGGCAGAGGAAAGGGATGTCTGTAAATTCAGGGCCAGCCTCATCTACATAGCAAATTCCATACTAGCCAAAGCTACATAATGAGATCTTGTCTCAAAAAAAAAAAAAAAAAGGAAAAGAAAAGAAGGGCTGATTAAGGCTGATTAAGGTCTTTAGCTGATTAAGGACTTTAACGAATTTATTTCACTTTCATCCTTTGACACAGATATGCTCAGCTGGTAGCCCACTGGGGCCCTGGTTTTCCTCTGAGTTCTCAGTTTGTTGCTCCTGGTCCAGCTTCCCTTTGTGGCATTTACTTTTTCCTCTCTGAAACAATTTATCCCACCATGCAGTTCCAGTTGCTCCAGGACACAATCTTCACAGTGTGATCCCGAGCTGTTGATCAGAATGGAAAGCTGAGCTAAGCTGAGGGACCGGGCAATGTCACATGCTGACTGGTGGGATACACTTCAACTAGACAGCAAGCCAAGCCAGCATGTCTACACTGCTGCAGGCTGCGCAGTCAGAGCGGTAACTAGACCCACAGTGCCAACGAGCCGAGATGTGTAATAAGGGAAGGTAAACGGCCACAGAATCCTCCGGAAGGCAAAGGTAACTCTGGGAGGTGTGCCCAGGCTGGGGTGTGAAGAGGGGCGTGTCCTGAGCAGCTGCTGTGGGACGGTGGACAATGTGTGCACCCTCTCTGAGCCTCGCTGTCCTCTCCCACGCAGATGGTGACAGTTCCTTTTCTGAAGTGGAGCCATTTGTCTAATAGCAGTGAGGACAGGACCTCAGATCTTTGTGGCACCCAGCCTGGCACATTGATACTCCACAGCTGGGCTTGATGACCCTGTTCTCCTGGTGTCCCAGGAGGAAATTCCCTGAGAGCATTTCCTCTTTCTCCACACAACCCCAGAAACTTCCCCTAACTTGGCTTTACAGAAACAAGAATATCTACCTCCGCCCAGGGGAGAGGTGAGGATCCTGGAGTCAGCCCCACATCGGCAACACCTGCCCAGGACTGCTGGTGACCGGATGTCAGACGTCTGTGGCTGCCGCTGCCTCGGGGAAGCTGGGAGAGGCAGGCGCCTCCTCACTCTGTAGAAAGCTTGCTCTTCTGTGACCGGAGCAGGAGGGTGGATGTCTGAAGTCCTGGCACAAGGCTGGACCCTGCCATGTGCAAAATTCTGGGAGCTGGGAATTTCAGTTCATGAATCTAATCTCAGCACCCAAGAGAATGAAACAAGAAGAGGAATGCCAAGAGTTCCAGGGCAGCTTGGGCTACATAGTGAGTTCTAGGTCAGCCTGGGCTACAAAGTAAAATTCTATCTCAAAATGTTTTAAAAAAAATTTTTTTTAAATATTTAAAAAAAAAAAAAGGCTGAAGCCATAGCATTGTATTGGAGCTCTAGCCTATGGAGGGCTGGCCTATGGAGCTCTAGCCTATGGAGGGCTGGCCTATGGAGCTCTAGCCTATGGAGGGCTGGCCTATGAAGCTCTAGCCTATGGAGCTCTGGCCTATGGAGGGCTGGCCTATGGAGCTCTGGCCTATGGAGGGCTGGCCTATGGAGGGCTGGCCTATGGAGGGCTGGCCTATGGAGCTCTGGCCTATGGAGCATTGGCCTATGGAGCTCTGGCCTATGGAGCTCTGGTCTATGGAGGGCTAGCCTATGGAGCATTGGCCTTTGGAGCATTGGCCTATGGAGCATTGGCCTATGGAGTTCTGGCCTATGGAGCTCTGGTCTATGGAGGGCTAGCCTATGGAGCATTGGCCTATGGAGCTCTGGCCTATGGAGCTCTGGTCTATGGAGCTCTGGCCTATGGAGCTCTGGTCTATGGAGCTCTGGTCTATGGAGCTCTGGTCTATGGAGCTCTGGCCTATGGAGCTCTGGTCTATGGAGCTCTGGCCTATGGAGCTCTGGCCTATGGAGGGCTGGCCTACCATGCACAAAGCCCTAAGATCAATCTGTAGCATTGCATGAACCCAGTATGATGGTGCATGCCTGTAACTCATAACCTCAGCAATGGAAAAGAGAAACAGGGTCTGAAGCCCAAAGTTCTTCCCACCTATCCAGCACTTCAAGACCAATCTGAGCTACATGATATCCTGAAGGAAAAAGGGAAGACAAAAGTGGGGAGGGCAAAGAAAAGCAACTTCCAGCAAAGGCAGCATGGCCAAGGAGGCTGCTCTAGTGAGTCCCTTCCTCTGTGTGCCTTGGTTCCCTTGGGGATCATGGGACTGTTCTCCACCCTGACGGGAGCCAGGAATACTGATTAAGGCATTCACAGCCTATTTTCCAGGAATCCAGGAACCACAGGCCTCTACCAGACAACTTGTTGACCTCTTCTTGATTAGTGCTAAGTGGCCTTAGGTATCTTGGGACTCCCCACAGCCAGTAGGGACCTCAGGAGAAGTATGAGGGCAGGGAGGGTCAAAGGTGGAAGGGAGAACACCTAGGGCCCCGGCCAACACCACAGCAAGTCAGTAAGCTGGTTCCTCCATATCTCTCCATGTTCCTGCCCTGGCTTCCCTCAGTGATGGACCACAGGCTGTAAGATGAAATTCTCTTTCCACCCCAGACTGCTTTGGGTCATGGTGTTTCTCATAGCAGGCTGTATGGGCTCAGAGATCAGTCTGCCGGCCGCTCTCCCCTATAAGAAGTCCACTCTCTGAGAAGCCAGCATCTCCTGTCTCCCATCCCCGCTGCCACAGCTGTGTCCTGTGTGCCCTGTCACCTCATCGTCCCCTCACAACCGCCTCTGCAGTGGCCAGCTCCATTGTTTGAATTTGTCAGTTAAGGTCTGGAGGTACAGAGAGGTTCAGGAATTAGCCCCAGGTCAAACAGCTGAAAACCAGAGAGCCGAAGGTCCCTGGGGCTGCCCTCTGAAGACTAGCTAAGGCTTTCCTTAGCCTCCATCAGAGGACACTGACACCCTGCCTTCTTCCCTCTCCAGCTCAGGAAGACCTTCTCCAGACAGAACTGGATCTGAGCGTCAGTCACCTCCCAGTCCCTGTGACAGGTAAAGTGAGACAAAGAGAAGAACTATGATGTCCCTGTCCCAAGGCTACATAGTGTGCAGGGCAGGCAGTAATGCTATTGGCAGCGTCTGGCCAGACACGGGACCTGCTGGGCAGCTTCAAGGCCACCCTGAGATGTCCACCTGAGGAACTAGGACAATCAGGGTCTAAATCAGGAAAGGAGCTTCGCCAGGGTTTCAGTCATAAATGTGCCTGGCTCCTGACACGGCAACCATCAGCTGAGCACCTGGCGGGTGGGAGCGTGGCTTGGGAGAACCACGTGTCAGACTTAAACACCTGGGGGCCCTCTTGACATTTGTTCACTAAAGTCTTGAATCATAGTGGGAGGAGATAGAGTGTAGACACCTTGAAGGTCCTAACACACAGGACCCCCACCCTGTGTTACAGCAGCCTATGGAGCCAGAAGAATAGAAGGAACCGGTGCCAAGGGCTAGCAACAGGGCACCTCTTGGGGCTCACCCAAGGGTCCTCTGTGTCATGTTATGAAAGGAGCAAATGGGATTCAGGGACCAGGACTCAGAGGCACCAACAGTACCCAGGGGCCCAAGATGCAGCACCTCTGCCCCACCCCCACCCGTGCCCTATTCCCCTCAGCCCAGAAAACCCCACCCACTTTTACACTCCCACCAAGTTTCACAAAAGAGAAGGGTGGTCTGCCTGGGAGGCAGGGAGAGGAGCCTGGAGCTGCAGCCTGGCATCCACCATCTTCAGTGAGCTGTTGGTAACAGCTCTGCGCAGATGTTTGTCATGGAGCCAGCCAGGCACCTGTGGCCTAGCTGCCTGGGGCTCTCCACACAGCCTAACCTCCCACTGCCTGCGCGGACACACACACACACACACACACACACCTTCTTCCTTCAGTACTCCAGGCTCCCATTCGTGTGTCCTACCCCCAACAGCTCCAGGCCTTACAGACAGCTCACCTCCCAGTCACCACGCTGGGCCCCTAGCATCCCAAATCCCTATGACTACAAAGTTCCCACCTCCAGCCTGGCACTGGAGGAAACCTGGAAGAATAAAGGATACTCCAGGGTGTAGCCAACGACACAGGTGTTACCCCACCTACTATGGCATTTGTGTATCGCTCCACAGGTCCTAGACAATGAAAGAGGGACAACAAAAGCAGGATCCAGGGAGAGAAGATGACTCAGCAGTTAGGAGTACACACTGCTCCCTGCACACCCACACAGACACACCTCACTGAAAATAAAAGAAAGCTGGGCAGTGGTGTACTTTCTTTTCTTTTTAATATTATTTGGTGAGTTCAAAGTTTTATAGCTAAACCACTTTCTTTTTTTTTTTTTTAGATTTTTTTATTTTATTTATTATGTATACAACATTCTGCCTCCATGTATGCCCACACGTCAGAGGAGGGCGCCAGATCTCAGTACAGATGGTTGTGAGCCACCATGTGGTTGCTGGGAATTGAACTCAGGACCTCTGGAAGAGCAGCCAGTGCTCTTAACCTCTGAGCCACCTCTCCAGCCCCAGCTAAACCACTTTCTATCATAACTTTGTATTACCAGCCTAAAAATATTTTTTAAACCTTAAAACATTTTCTTAGATAAACAACTTAAGTATTTGTCTCCCAACCTTTATAAACTTTACATCTCTCTTGTGAGTTTTTTTTTAATTTGTTATCAAAAAAATGGTGAAACTATAACTGTCTAGTCTTCAATCCCCCAGAGACCAGAGAAGGATATAGTATTACCTGAGTAAACAGGAAGTGCAGAGCTAGTAACTTCCAAAACTGTAGAAATGACAGAGACAGTTGGCTACCTAAACCCAAGGTTCCCCTGCAACATTGGAGCATTCATTGTCAGCCTACAGGCCTAGAATATCTGACAGACTTTTCTGTGAAGCAGGAATTTTGAAGGTCTGTCCTACCTAGTCTGTCCAAAGTTCAGTAATTAAATTTCTTGCTTTTGGATAGCACACTGTCAGCAGTCAAGGCAAGGGCAGCTTCTTGCCCAGTGGCTAACTGTGCCACAGTGAAACCAAACTCCATGTGGAGGTTCTTTGATGCCCATCATCCTTTCTTTGAAGTCAATTAGTGCTGACAGGAGCAGATGTGTCTCACTATCATGAAAAGCCTTATGTTATTAAAACATCTTAAATGCCATTTTCTGTAAATCTCTGAAGAGTTTGAAGGCCACCTATCCATCTAAAATAAATGTTTAATCTTGAAAACATACCTTAAATGACCAGTTTGATTGTTATAGATGATTAACCACTAACCTGCATTTTCTAATTATCCTAAACAGTTTGTAATAGTAGCTTTCGATGACTAGAACTTTACATTTTTAAACGAGCTGCATAGGTACAATACCTTAAACAAGAGTATAATCATATATACAGTATGTTGTAATAAAAACTAGCCTTAAAGCTGGGCAGTTGTGGTGATCATCTTTAATCCCAGCACTCAGGAGGCAGAGGCAGGTAGATCTCTGTGAGTTCAAGGCCAGCCTGGTCTATAAGAAATAGTTCCAGGACAGCTAGGACTGTTACACGGAGAGAAACCCTGTCTCAAAACAACAAAACAAAACACTTAAATTTGTATCAATAAACAAAATCCATACCAATGTAAACTATTTAAGACTAGAAGTTGTTTTTTGGTCTAAAAGTAGATCCAATAATCTACCCTTTTATCTTACTATTTCTATATCCCCCATGTTTTCTTTTCAGAAAGAGAACCCTGAATCTAACCTCATTTGCTTAATTTCCTCCCTGACCAATACCAAAAACAACTTGCAACTAACCCTCCTATACAATGACAAACATCCATAATCCACCGAATGGCCAAAAACCACCCAACCCACCTCTGGGGAATGTAGGCATTGTGTTCTTAAAATTACTTCCTGTTGTCTGGTGGTGATGGCATCTCTAGGAGACCCTAGAAAACTGGGATAATGGTCAAGTCTCGAGAGAGCTAGCTGTATTCATCTGTTGTTCAGTCTCTTGTGTGACAGGAAAGTGTGAGGCTTATCTGAAGTCCTGGCTGGAGTAATCTATGAGGCTGAACCATATTAACTAACAGTTTTGAAATTTTCCTGAGCAATTTTTAGTCCAAAACTGGTCTTTCAGTGGTGTGTGTCAGCTTGATGGCGTTATCACAGTCAAGGTGTGCTGGTGGAGGCTCTTTGTTCATTTTTTGGTACATTTTTTTAAACACACTGTGTTTCATTTAGAAGTCTTTTTTTTTTTAAATCTGAATCTCTCTTTACTGTGTGCGTATCTGTAATTATTTTTTTGACCAGGAACACCCTTTTTCTTTTTTTAATGCTAAGTGGGTGATGTGGGATTCCCCTCTGTATGCTGTGAATACCATTGGCTAATAAAGAAACTGTCTTAGGCTTGCACAGGGCAGAATATAAGAAGGTAGGAAAAACTAAAATTGCATGCTAAGAGAAAGAAGGCAGAGTCAGGAGAAGCCATGGAGCCCCACTGGAGACAGACACTGGGAACTTTACTCAGTAAGCCACAGCCACATGGCGATACACAGATTAATGGAAATGGGCTAGTTTAAGATGTAAGAGTTAGCCAATAAGAAGCTAGAGCTAATGGACCAAGCAGTGATTTAATTAATACAGTTTCTGTGTGGTTATTTCAGGAGTCTGGGAAGCCAGGAAACAAATGAGTGGTCTCCTACAACAAGAAGGCATGGCTAGAACCAATTCCACAGTCCTACCTGCTTACTCCACCCAGTTTAACATGGCAGAGGTATGTTTACTGCCTCTGAGAGCCATGTACACCACCCCAGCTCCAGGTCACAGTGGGTCTATATCACCTTTAAGCAATTTGTAACACACTGCTCACAGACCCCATTTAGGTGCTTGGGTTCCTGAAAGAGCCAGAGCTGTTCATGCAACTAGCATGAACCAAGAAGACACCATTTTTTAAAGAAATCATAAATGTTTTGTTATTAATGTTAAATCAGGAAGACCACTCTTGAAGGAGCCCAGTGCCCCTGCTCACTGCCAGCAAACACAGCCCATTGGGGGGGGGCTGGGGGGGCTGGGGAAAACTGGCTACCAAGAAGCTGTGCTAAACTCTGGGGGGTTTTTTTGTTTGTTTGTCTAGAAATTTTTTTAAGTTCTTTCAGGTTTTATGTGGATGCAGTTACCCCACATTGGGCGCCAATCTGTTGGTGAAGGCTGTTTGTTCATTGTTCAGCCACCCAGAGCCAAAATAATCACACAGAAACTATATTAATTGCAATACTGCTTGGCTAGCTCTTATATCTTAAATTAATCCATTCCTATTATTTTGTGTTTTGCCACAAGGCTTGTGGTTTACCAGTAAGGTTCCAGCATCTGTCTTCTTTGGTAGTGTCTGTCTTCAATGGCATCTCTCTGGCTCCACCTTCTTTCTCCCAGCATTTAGTTTAGTATTTCCACCTAGTTCTATTCTACTCTGCCATAGGCCCCAAACAGCTTCTTTATTCGCCAATGATAATAAAATATATTCACAGCATATAGAGGGGAATCTCTCACATCAAAGGTAGATTTGTTATTGCAGGGCCCCATCATTTTTTTTGAGACTTCAAAGGTCATAGTTCACTGTGGAAAACTTAAACATTTTAAATGTAGATCTCCAAGAGGTTAGAGGGCCACAATCTATTAAGTACATCCAGGGTACATGAACTTAGTTCCTAATTACCTGCTTCAGACTTAAACCCAAACAAATGTACAAGAAGCTAAATGAAGCTTATTCCTAGAATTAGTTAGTATTCTGTATGACTACTAAACCCCAGACAGAAAATTTATATATGTATATATGATTATTTATATATATATAAAACACATAAGAATATATATNAAGATAATATATAAACTTCATGTCTGAATATTATATAATAAAAATCTATGGGATTGTGTATATTTGAAAAATTTAGGGGCTGGAGAAATAGCTGAGCAGTTAAGAGCACTGACTACTCTTCCACAGGACCTGGGTTCAATCCCCAGCACTCACTGCAGCTCACAACTGTCTGTAACTCCAGTTTCAGAAAACCTGGCACCCTCACACAGACATACATACAGGCAAAACACCAATGCACATAGAATAAAAATAAGTAAATCATTTTTTTAAAAAAAGAAAAAAATTTAAAGAGTCAAAATTAAAACCAAAGGAATATAAGATTAGTGGCAACAGAATAGTCCCTTAATTTTGATTTTCTTCTGTCCCATACCAGGTGGCTCTTCTGATATAAGACAGAAATTTTGGATTTTTCTTTAATAAAGATGCTTGGGTTTAGAGAAGCAGAGAGTCGCACTCCGACTCCAAAGCCAGCTTTGATTTTTTTTTTTTTGTTTGCTTGTTTTTTTGTTTTGAGGGGTTTTGGGGGGATTGTATATTTGTTTTTTTGGGTTGTTACGTTTTGTTTTATTTTGAGACAGGGTTTCTCTACAGCTTTTGGAGCCTCTCCTGGAACTAGCTCTTGAAGATCAGGCTTGCATGGAACTCAAAGAGATCTGCCTGCCTCTGTCTCTCGCCTGCTGGGATTAAAGGTGTGCGCCACCACCACCCAGCCAGCTTTGATTTGTAACTGAATTGGGACCACAGAAAGACCATTTGCCTTTTATGTTTGTAGAGAGCATCAAAAACGAGCATTTGGGAAGACGTATGAAAGTCTACCCCATAAGAGGTGTGCTACACCCTGAGGCCAGCTTACTCTCTTTCTTAGGGTGTTTTCTCTGGATGATTCTCCTTTCTTCAGATGTCTCATTTGTCCAGTGGTCTCTGGATTTCTTAGTTGGATGCTTTTATTCTCCTGGAAAGACAAAAACAAAATCCTGCCCCAACCCTAACCTCCTTTTTATGTAGGTTATATCTTTTTTAAGGAAAATGATTTTTGGCAATAGAAAAAAAATATTGTCTTTTAATTTCAAAAAATGTTTTTAAAATTTTGAAATTAAATGTACTTTGGTATATGTGGATAAATATACCTGTTTTCCCTTTCTCTTTACATATACATAAATTCAAGGTTAAGGTATATTTACTTTTAGATCACAAGGGACCATCATTTTGAATTTTAGCCTGTCTTTTTAGTAACCCTTTGAATTTGCTTAAAACACTTTAAATCTCTTAACTGGATTTTTAATACCAGACAACAAAAATATCCTTTTAATTTGAAAAGAAAATTCAAAAACTGATGTGCAAGATGGTGTGGGTCACATGACAATCTACAGTTTAACATTCTAATATGGAATTAAGACATGCGGTTTAAGAAACCCCATATTTCCTTTCAAGCCAATAAGGCAATTGTGCCTTTGGTAAATTATCATTCAAAAATTTATTATTATTATTATTTTAATACCTATCAAATGAAAGGCATTTGTTAGTCTTATAACTCAGTTTGGACAGGATGACCAAGCTATTTGATGAACTATCACCTCTCCTTAATCAAGAGGTCTTTTCTGCTCAAATCTAATCTTTGTTGATTTTGAAGCAATCCATGGCATTTTAAAGGCATAACCTCTCCCCCAATGCGACATTTCCTGACTTCCATTCTGAAGTTATGACATCCTTAAAATATATAGGCTGGTTTAATTCAGCAGGGTTTTTTTCCCCACAATCCAATGTTTCTCAGTTGCTGTTTTAAATGTCAATCAAATTTAAAAGCTTTAAAGTTAACAAAGTACCACATAATCTACTCTGGAGGTCTTTGCTACCCCTTCCTATTTCAGCTTGATTAGAGATAACTGCTTATCCTGTAGGATTGTGTGGTATGCCTGTAATATGCTTTATGTTGTGATATGAAAAAAACTGTTTCATCTTTCCTTGTTAATTTACATTCATTCGTCCATCGTCAGCTTTGCCACGCTTTTTGCATGCTCCAGAAGGCTGGAACCTTTTTGAATTCTCTCTAGAGAAAATATTGTTTCTAGGAACGCTTGCCTACGATCTCTTTGGAAACGAGTTTGTTTGCCACAGCGAAGACATTGTCTCAGAACCTTTAGAGATTACTTCTCCTATTAAAATTGAATGAGATCCAATATCAGCCATATTTTTAATTCTTTAATCTAGTGGTGCTAATCTTTAGTGTTTTCAAAAGCCAGCCAAAGATTCAATTAATATTTGTCGGATTTCTAGGCCTGATAGTATTCTATATACAGCTGAGGTCAATCTTTGCAAAAAAAAAAATCGGTGAAGGATTCTTTTGGGCCTTCTATAATTTTAGTAAGTGACTCAGACCTCTTTCCTGATTCTTCAACCTTGTCTCAAGCATTTTTTAAACATTTATTTATTCGTTATATATACAGTGTTCTCTCTGTATATGTGCCTGTAGGCCAGAATACAGAACCAGATCTCATTAGAGATGGTTGTGAGCCACCCTGTGGTTGCTGGGAATTGAACTGAGGACTTTTGGAAGAGCAGCCAGTGCCCTTACCTCCAAGTCCCGTCTCCAGTCCTTTGTTCCAAGCATTTAAGGCTGCTAAACAAACGAGCACCAAGGTATGGTCATCAAATTCAAGCTGCCTTCACCTAGCAGCTGATCTTGGGAAATATTAACACCTCTAGCCCTGTTTCATTCTTCTATGGCCCTAGCTTCCTCTTTCCAACATATTTGCCATTGTAACTGAGGCCAGCTTCCAACGCTGCTGATGCCAAATCTTTCCAATCTTGGGGATAATTCAGGTCTGAGTTGCCCATGAGTGTATTATCCGCTTCACACAGGGTAAACGCACACCTCTGCTTCACACAGGGTAAATGCACACCGCTGCTTCACACAGGGTAAATGCACACCTCTGCTTCACACAGGGTAAATGCACACCTCTGCTTCACACAGGGTAAATGCACACCTCTGCTTCACACAGGGTAAATGTACACCTCTGCTTCACACAGGGTAAATGCACACCATATGAAACAGCCTCTTCTCAGATCTCCTCGTCTAATATTTCTATAGGATTCAAACTCTTCATAACCCAAGGTTGCTTTTCTAATATCTTTGGGCCACCCTTCATTTGCATCATGCAATGACACAGTCGAGGTATCTTCTTATCAGTCAGATTTTTATTCTTTTTTTTTAGTTTAATTTTTTGTCTCTTCCCCACCGCCGCCTCCCCTTTCCCTCCCCCTCCCCCAATCAAGTCCCCCTCCCTCGTCAGCCCAAAAAGCAAGCAGGGTTCTCTGCCCTATGGGAAGTCCAAGGACCACCCACCTCCATCCAGGTCTAGTAAGGTGAGCATCCACGAAACTGCCTAGGCTCCCACGAAACCAATAGGTCTAGTAGAATCAAAAACCCATTGCCATTGTTCTTGAGTTCTCAGTAGTCTTCCTTGTCTGCTATGTTCAGCGAGACCAGTTTTGACCCAGGCTTTTTCAGACCCAGGCCAGCTGGCCTTGGTGAGTTCCTGATAGAACATCCCCATTGTCTCAGTGTGTGGGTACACCCCTCGCGATCCTGAGTTCATTGCTTGTGCTCTCTCTCCTGCTCCTGATTTGGACCTTGAGATTTCAGTCCGGTGCTCCAATGTGGGTCTCTGTCTCTGTCTCCTTTCATCGCCTGATGAAGTTTAATATTCAGGAGGATGCCTCAGATTTTTATTCTTGCTACAGTTTTCAAACCTTTTCAAAGGATCAAATGTGAATTACCAAAATGATGGTAATTATCATTGGCATCATGCCAATCCCCTTGTTCATTTTTCCATTTTCAAGCCGTCTGTAGTAGCACTATACAGAGTCCTAACTCCCTGAATTGTGGCAGTTCTCGTTCTTAACATGGGAAAGATTTTTCTTTTTAATATCATTTAACTCTCCCCTTAAGACTTCCCAGGTGTCTCACCGAATCTGCTGATGTCTTAATTTGTCTGCAGCAATAGCACGGTCAGTGGTGGGCCCGAGCCCCTCTCATGATTTCCAGGTGAGAGCCTGCTTTCGGGAGTCCCTACAAGTGGCGGCAGCCTACTCTGCATGAATTTTCCCTTTGTGTGGCAGTGCCCGTGCTGGATGCCAAGTGATGATATTTTTTCTGTCAGCTTAGCAACTGCACATGAATCTACTGATGTTTTAATTCCGATCTCTGGCCCTGTGGCCCCATAGTCAGTACACTTTCCACTCAGGCCACAGCCTGCAGGGACTTCCAACCCGGTGGCCCCAGCTCTGCTGCCTTGGCTTTAAACTATAGGGCTTAAACTCTCCCGCTTTTCATGACTGAATTTAAGTTGCAGCTCTCTGAGAAGGGCAAAACAGGTGTCTCTCCCAACAAAGGGCTATTTATCCTCAGTGTCCTCACATTCAGGGCTGAGGGAGAGAACAAACACCGGGCCTAAGTCAGCCTCACAGTGTCTCAAGGACAAATCCAGCAGCCCCCTTCTGAGCCACCTCCAGACTTGCCCAAGCTTGTGCAAGCATATCTAAAAATGATAAGACTAAACCTCAGTCAATTAAAAGTATCCTGATGTAATTGTCCCTGCAACTCCCTTCAGCTGTGCTTAGGAGCCTGCATGCCCCTCAGGATCGTTGCCAGTTTGTACAGGTGTGGATCCCTGCATGATGGAATATTAAATTTTCTTTGTTCTTACATACTGTTTGAGTCTAGGGTCTTTCTTCAGCTTTTCCTCGGACCCTGAAAAACTAAGTCTCTATTATTCTATTTACCAACAAAGACTCAGAAGTCAGATATGGGAGTGAAAACCTGCTAGGTCAGAGAGGACGAGAAACAACCAGCTGACCTTCCTCCTTAGCCGGCAACCTAGAAAGAAGGACTCTCTTCTGCCATCCCAAACCAAAAAATGCCTGCCACATTCAAAGTCCCTCCCTCCTCCTTCCTGTGGGTCTCTCTATCCACCTTCCTGGCTCCCCTGGACTCTCTAGGGCTAATTCCAGCCAGCTAGTTGCGGGCTCCACCAACTGAAACAAGGTTGATTTTAGTTAGTTAACACCGACACAAACTTGGTGTTCACAGTGTGACTGAACATCCCACCATACTGGGCCAAGCATGTGGGCTATTGTGTTAATGTTTCCTCCAATACTGAAGCATTCCATCCTGCCCAGAAGCTCCTTAGACAGGAAGGTAAGGAACTCAAAATAGCTTCAGGAAGTTCCTGAAACCAACCAGATTCATAAGGACTACTGCCAGAGGAAGCAATAACAGCAAAGAGTCCCTCTCAGAAGAGCAGTGAGACCAGATCAGCTGCCCTAAAGAGGCAGAAACCAGCCAAGCTGCCTGGTAGAGGTTTAGATAGCTGAGGCTCTGGGAACAGACATCTCCAACCTGCTCAGCTGCCTGCAGGCTGTGCTGTGTGCTCCAGAGTCCCTGCTCTGTGAGCTGTCACCGTGCTGGGGTAGGCTTTGTTTATGCAGCTGTTTTAGTCATTTCTCCAGGAAAAGTCCTGTCACACAACAGAGGTGCACAGCTTTTAATCCCCGTACTCCAGAGGCAGAGGCAGGTGGATCTCTGTGAGCTCGAGAACAGCCAGGTCTACAGAGTGAGTTCCAGGACAGCCAAAGCTACATAGTGAGAGTTTGTCTCAAAAACAAAACAATAAACTGGGTGTCGTGGCTCAAGCCTTTATTCCCAGCACTCAGGAGGCAAAAGCAGGTGGAGCTCTGTGAGTTTGAGGCCAGCCTGGTCTACAAAGAGAGTTCCAGGAAGCCAAGGCTATTACACGGAGAAACCCTGTCTCAAAACAACAACAACAACAATAACAACAACAATAATAATAATAGAAAATAAGGTCCACAGCCTTGGGGACCTGAACTGGGTCTGTCACTTGATCTCCCTGAACTTAGAATTTTTTTCTTCCTTCTTGGAGGAAGTCCCTACCAAAATTACCTTTAGAACCCTGCAGTGTGTCTGTCTTCACTTCCATTGAGGCTTTTAAAACCAAGTGAGAAGTAAAAAACAGGAGTGGGAGAGGTCAGGCAGGAGTTTGAGCATCTCTGCAGGACCAGGTACGTACCCTCCTACAGTACTCAGTGCAGGCCCTGACACCTGCTGATGCCCCTGGGGCCATCACCCATCCCTGAAGCATGCTCACCCCAGCACATCCAGCAGAGGAGGGAATCACCTGTGGAGCTTCCTGCCTGGCTCATGGCCCCCACACACCCCGCCTGCCACACTCTAGAAGGGAAGAGTCAGTTTCTGGAGCACGGCCCAGTGAGGGCAGAGGGTGCTTTTGGCGACAGAGTCTCTATTCTTTTCTTCTCTTCGTTTTTTTGAGGAGAGTGGAGGGGAGAGAGGGTCTCATATAGGCTCGAGTGCACTGTGTTCAAAGGACGGCCTTAACACTCCTGGTGCCCGCCTCCCCCTTCCCAGTGCTGGAATTACAGGGTTGCACTGCCACACCCAGTTCATGCAGGGCTGGGAATCAAACTCAGACAGTTTGCACACCAGACAGGCACTCTGTGCAGCATGGCTCAGGACAGCAGGGAACTGAAGTGGTCTGACAGCCAAAAATAGAAATAATCCAAATAAATTGTGGGAAGGAATGCCTGTGGCTCCACAAAATAATTACAAAATGTAACCGGGAATGGAAATGGTCACCATCAGCCTCTGAGTCCGAGGCGTGCTATGAGGATCTAGTTACATACTGATGGCATTCCAATTAAAATTCATATCCATAAAGAAAATGGGGGAGCTGTGGATATGGCTCAGTGGGTAAGCGCATGCCCAGTACGTATGGAGGAAGCCCTGTTTTCCAGTCCCAGCACCGCACACACCTGTATATGCAGTGCTTAGGAGGAGGAAGGAAGCAGAGACTCAGGAATTCACAGTCGTCCTGGGCTGCACATGGAGCTACAGGCCAGCCTGGGCTACAGATGACCTTTCCGCAAAAACAAAAGGAAAATGTGGCAGTGTCTGCTTCAAAATATTGAGAAAAATCTAAAAAAGGAAAGAGAGAGAGAGAAAGGGAAAGAGGGGCGGAGGGAGGAAGAAAGAAAGAAAGAAAGAAAGAAAGAAAGAAAGAAAGAAAGAAAGAAAGAAAGAAAGACAGACAGACAGACAGACAGGTGTCATGGTGCATTCATTTAATCCCAGCACTCTGGAGGCAGAGGCAGATCTGAGTTCGAGGCCAACCTTCTCTTACAAAGCCAATTCCAGGAAAGCCAGGACTACATGAGAGACCCTGTCTCAAAAACACTTTGTGTCTGTATGTGTGTGTCTGTATGTGTGTGTGTGTGTGTATGCGTGTGTATGCGTGCACGTGCACGCTCAGAGTATCTGTGGAGAGTCATGCCAAATGACTCTTCACTTTCTTCTCCCTGTATTTTCTGATTTTTCCCTTCAAGCAATATTCAACTAATATGAAGTTTTACTATCTGATTATTTGTTTGAGTAATTTGGAACTACTCAAGAATTCATGTGCGCACACAAACATACCATGGCACACACTTAAGACCAGAGGACAACTTGAGTGAACTGGTTCTCTCCCTCCACCATGTGGGTCCCAGGGATGGAACCCACGTTGTTGGGCCTAGCAACCGCCCTTGCCAACTAAACCATCTCACCAGCCCTGTAAACATTTTTAGACTTACTTATTTTTATTTTTTTAAGTGGGTGGGTGTTTTGCCTGGATGGATGTCTGTACACCATGTACACGCCTGGGGCCCACAGAGGCCAGAACAGAGCGTCGGATCCCCTGGAACTACTGGGGTTACAGACAATTGTTAGCCATCATGTGGGAATCGAACCCAGGTCTTCTGATAGAGCAATCAGCACTCTTAACCACTGAGCCATCTCTCCCTCCCTCCTTCAGAATCTCTTTTTACTACAATGCTCTGTGCTAGTGAATGGCTAATGAAATGTATCTGCTCCCTCGTTTATTTGTTAGTTTTCAAAGCCCAGGATCACCTTGAACTTGCTGTGTACCCAAGGATGACCAAGGATGACCTTGAACTCCTGACCCTACTTGACTTCACTCCTGCGTGTTGAAGGACCAGGTGTGTGCCGCCACATGTGGTTTATGTCGTGCTGGGCATGGAACCTAGGTCTTCATGCATACTACAAAGCTCTCCACCAACTGCGTCCCCAGCCCCCATTTTCCTATCTTATTTTTTTCTCTTGAGACCGGGTCTGTTTTTATAGCCTTAACTGTCCTGGAACTCACTATGTAAACCAAGCTAGTCTTGAACTCAGAGAGATCTGTGGGCCTCTGCCTCTCTAGTGTTGGGATTAAAGGTATGCACCACCAATGCCCAGCTCCATTTTCCCATCTTAAGTGAGATTCCCACTCTCAGTGCTCAGGAAGAGCCCTGCACACTAGAATAATTGAGCGAACACTTAGTGACTGAGTGTTCACATCCCAACACCTGTTGATTCTCAAGCAACTCTTTCGGTTGAACAGGGAAGCCTGGGCTACTGGGAGGCTTGCTCACGTCACACGGTCAATAACCAACAGCACAGCAGTCAGAGTTGCTCCCAGATAGAGCTCCTCCAAGGAGCCTTGTCGGGGGCTCCCCACTGAGCATACCAACCCCCCACATCAGCAGCCCTGCCTCTAAGGCCTGCTCTGCTTTGCCTGACATTGGTAACTCCAGGGACCCCACCTGTCATTAGAGAAGCCCACTAAATCACTCTCCCCCCTTGGAAGGGGAAGTCTGCAATCCATAGCTAATCAGCAATGGCATTCTTGACTATAAAGATGAGCTCAGCGTAGCCACATGACTTGATGGCATCCAGTAGAGCACAGCGCCAGGCTTCCTAAACACCTGTCACCTGGCCAGGTACTTGTGTCATCTGCCTTTAATCCCAGGACACTGGAGGCAGAGGCAGACAGATCTCTATGAGTTCGAGGCTAGCCTGGTCAACAGAGCAAGTTCCAGGACAATCAAGGCTACACAGAAAAACTCTGTACCCCCCCCCCCAAAAGAACACATCACTTGATTGTTTCAGACAGGCCAGAGGTCATCTTGCCTTAAAGAGGCCTCCAGGCCCAAATACCAACAGAAGCTGAATAAGGAAGAAACGTTGGAAATGTGGTCCAGAAGGCTGCTTTCACCCACATCAGGCCTGGCTAGAAGTTGAGGTCTGTTGTTTCAAGAACCTAAAGTGGGCTTATATTTTGCTTAAGTGAGCAAAGCTATCTGCCAGTCACAAACCTGTCCAGAGCTGCCCAGACACACACCCGAGATGAGTTTGGCTTGTGTGAAAAGCTCAGGAGCAGGGCTGGAGAGATAGCTCTGAGGTGAAGAGTACCAGTTGCTCTTCCAAAAGACTTGGGTTTGATTCTTAGCATCCAAATGGTGGCTCACAACTAATAATTCCAGTTCCAGGGGGGTCTGGCACTCTCGGCTGACTTCAGATGGGATGCGTGCACGTGGTGCACAGACATACAGGAAGGCAAGATACCCATACAATACACATAAATAAAAATGAAGGAAAAAATAAAAGATTTTTTTTAAGTCCAGGAGCTGGTTGAGTTTTTTCCTGGCATGCACAAAGCACCAGGTTGGATCATGGCGGTGCACACACTCAGGAGGTAGAAATACGAGGGTAAAGAGTACCAGGTCCAAACTACTCCCTCAACTACATAGTGAGTTCCAGAACAGCCTGGACTACCAGGTCTCAAAAAGCAAAAGACATGAGTGGAGGGTAGGAGTGAAAGATGACATAAATGTGAATGGGCTTGGTGACCCCCACCCCCAGCTAAGTAGGGATCTCTGGAGCTAGCTGGCTGGCCAGACCAGCCCTATCTGTAATTCAGTGAGTGAGATGGAGGGTAACTGAGGAAGACTCTCAGCATCAACCTTGGGTCTCTGCACAAATGTACACGTGCACCTGAACACATGCACACCCTCAGTGACGTAAACAGGTATACACACACACACACACATACAGAGGAAACAAAATGATGGGCCTGGGGAGGTAAATCAGTCAGTAAAGTACATCTAGTACAGGCGGAGAGGGGACATGAGTTGGGAGCCCCAGAACCCATACAAAAAGCCAGGCAGCCAGGCATAGCCAGACAGTATTGGCACATGCCTTTAATACCAGCACTCAGGGAGGCAGAGGCAGGTGGATCTCCATGAGTTCGAGGCCAGCCTGGTCTACAGAGTGAGTTCCAGTTCAGGCTCCAAGGCTACAGAGAAACCCTGTCTCGAAAAAAATAAAATAATCCAGGCATGTCATGGGTGCCTGCATCCTCAGCCTTTCAGAGGAAAGAGACAGGTGGGTCCTGGAAGATGGCTAACCTGCCTCACCCACCCAGTAGATCAATCTCAGGTTCAGTGAGCAACACTGTCTCAAAAAATAAAGATGGAGGTTGACCAATGTGGTACATGCCAGCGTTCAGGAAACAGAGGCAGGCGGATCTCTGTGAGTTCGAGGCCAGCCTGGTCTACAGAGCAAGTTCCAGGACAGGCTCCAAAGTTACAGAGAAACCCTGTCTCGAAAATCCAAGAGCAACAAATAAATAAACATTAATTAATATTAAAAGATGGAGAGCAATCAAGGAGAGGCCGTCTACATGGACCTTAGGGCTCCACACACAAACACACACACAGGTGCACACCACACACACAGCTAGGTGACAAAGGATGAAGTTCGACACCCTCTCAAAGGTCTACCTGTCCCTCACCCCAGCTCCAGACATTCCCACCATGAACACAGACCACAGGTACCACACGCAGCACTGGATGGAGTTTTATTTTAAAGTCAAAGGCACAGCCTAGAGGGGCTGAGGCAGTGACTGTAGATGCCCAGCCCAGACCTCCAAGGATCCACTGGCAGCCAGAAGCAGCTGTGCCCATGGGGAATAGGTGAGTGAGAAAGGGGCTCCCCTTGTAGGGAAGCACCTGCCTCCTTCCTTAGCCCCACTGGGGGAGAAGCCGGTGACATACGAGTGATGAATCTCAGAAACGCTCTAGAGGTCCCCCAGGGTCTCTCTCCTGTTCCCAACACAGGTCTTTGGTGGACATAATTGCACATGGTCCATAAAGCGACATCATATTGACAGATATCCCCTCCCAGGAGCAAGGCCCCAGGGGAGCACAAGAGGGGGGGGCTCCTGATTTCTTCGCCATGGCAACCGCGTGCTTAAGAATGGGATAGGATGCCCTTCCTTAGTGGAGTAGGCCCTGGGAGGGGGGACGGGGGCAAACCCACTCTGCTCACAACACTTGCTTCCCTGTGTCCCTAACTCTTATCTGATAAGACATTTTTTTTTAAAAAAAATCTCTGCTTATAAAAATACTTCTGCTCTGTCTGGGACTGGGTGGGGAGGGGCGGGCAAGTCCTGGGAATCAGAGTGGGAACCGCTGGCACAAGTCTGGTGGCAGCACCGGGCTCCCCATCACAGCTCCTAAGGGGAAGGGGAACACAGTGGCGGGAGCTAGGAGGGGGACAAGGGGCCGTTGGCTCGGCGGGGTGTCCCCTTGGTGGCAGGGGCTGGTAGGCGACCCGAGGAGGCAGGCACTGGGGAGACGCGGCGGGAGGCAGCTGCGCTCCGAAGCTTCTGCTTGCGTCTCTTGGCCAGAGGCGCATTCTCCACACTTTTCAGAAAGAAGCCCTCGCGCTTACCTCGGTTGAATGCCTGGGAAAGACGAGGATGAGTGTCCCCACCAGGCCCGGTTTGGGTTTGCTGAACCTCGTCTTGAAGTCTTGGAGCGCATCCCATCGTGCCCAGATCTACAGTCCCCCAGGCCCCCAGCCTCCAGAGGTCAGGACCCCCTCCCTACGCACCAGGCTCCGACTACCAGCGGTTTACTGCTTACCATGAAAGTGGCGTTGAGCCCAGAGCGCACTGCTGGCCCGGAGGACTCCAGCACATCGGGCGTCCGAAGCGGAGGAGAAGAGCGCGCACTGCCGTCCTGAAGCCATGAACTGCTTCGCAGCCCTTCCAGCTTCAGTCGCTTGGCGGGGTCCACTGTCAGTAGCCCTGGTGGCGAGGAAGGGACATGTTGGAAAGAACGACTCCCTCTGTTTCCGCACCTGCCCCTCAACTAAGACCTGATCAAGGATTCACTTGCTTCACACAAATACCACCCCACCCCCGCAACCATGCCCAAGCCCTCTCCAGCTCCGCACCTCGGACCAGCTCCTTGGCTTCCTCTGACACACCCTGCCAGGCTTCTCCGTCCAGTGAGAAGCGCCCTTCACGGATCTTGCACATGATCTCGGCTGCCTGGCTCTGCCCGCCCTGGCCAGAGGACCCTTGGAAGGGAACCTGCCCCGACAGCATCATGTACTAGGAGGAGAGGAAGGAGTGAGACGGGTCCAGGATGCAAGACGAAGGCCGCATCCTCAACCCACCTACAGCACCACTGCCCTCGCCACCATAGGGACCCAAGAGTGATGGGCCTTCAGTCCCAGTATCACAGAGACCCTGCTTCGCATGCTGGCCTCAAAGACACTGCTACCGCCACTAACACACCTGGTCACCCCAGATACCTCCAAGAATCTTACCAAAATGACACCCAGGCTCCAAAGATCACACGACTCATCGTAGCCCTGCTGTGCCAGCAGCTCTGGGGCTGCATACTGCAGCGTGAAGCAAGGCGTCTGCATGGGCCCCGCCGGGCTCTGAGGCCGCAGTCGTGCGAACCCAAAGTCGATGATCTTTACTGGAGCCTCGGGCGTGTCATCTGCATACAAGATGTTCTACAAGAGGGAGATGAGCGAGAGTCAGCGGCAGTCCGGTGCAGGTGTCAGGCATTCCTGCCCAATTGCCCGGGCCTGCGCCCACCTCCGGCTTGAGGTCGCGATGCACCACGCCCGCCTCCTCGTGCATAAAGCTCACGGCAGACACCAGGCTGCGCAGGATCTGGCTGGCCTCCGATTCGCTGAAGAGCCGCTTCTTTCGGATGCGCTCCAGCAGCTCCCCTCCTCGCAGCAACTCCAGGACCAGGTACGTGTGCAACTGTGGAAGGCGCAGTGGGTCACCACCACCACCACCTCGTATCTCCAGAGCCCTCAGATTCCACTCCTGAACACGCGCGCGCGCGCACACGCACACACACACACACACACACACACACACACACTGCTTTCCAGAACCTCCTTATCCAATTTTACTCCAAGTCCTCTAAGCTCCGCCTCCTGAGCGTGCTCCTTATATTCCATTCCTCCTCCATCTTCTGCAGTGCCCCACAGTCCTCAGGTCCTACGCCCCTCAGATCCCACTTCTAGGGTCTCCCACTCCATAGGCCACACCTAACGTCAGTCACCTGGTCATGAAGCACCTCATGTAAATTCACCACGTTAGGGTGTGACTGGCACAGGCGAAGGGCAGCCACCTCACGCTGTGTGTTCTCCTCCAGCCTAGGGACAAAGCGGGAGAGGTTACAGAGGCCTGCCGGGCCCTTATCCCCAGGTCTCTCTGTGAGCCCTCCCCAAAGCCAGCTCCCACCTGCGGCTGAGGATCTTGACAGCGAATTCCTGGCCGCTCTGTCGCTGGCGACATCGCCGACACACAGAGAAGCTGCCCTGACCCAAAGCAGGCTCCTGAAGGTCCAGCTCATACTGCTGGAAGAAGGGCGAGTCCTGGAGGCAATGGAGTGATGGTCAGGTTCTCACAACGGAGTTGGGTGGCCATGTCATGGCCGATGGCCTCCACCCAAGTCATACCACCAGCAACGGGTAGAACCAGGCCAGAGTCCCCCAACCCAGAGGACTCCAACAAAGCCAAAACCATTGCCATCCCAGGCCAGCCCACCTGCATCATGGCACTCCTGGCAACTGCTGCCCTGCCAGGCCTGTGTCCAGCACCAGGTGCCTCCAGCACATCTGTCATCACTGCATTGTTGTGGTCGAAGAGGATGGACGGGGCCACAAAGGAGTATCCCTGCAAGGATGAATGTCAGGGTCGGCCGCCCATGGGGGCTGCTGTGCAAGTCAGTGCAGAGGGCTGAGCTCATCACAGGGAAGACCTCCACAAAGGGGCGGTTAGGAGCTCTTACATCCGGGTGTGCACAGCCTGCGTGGACACATTTTATTTCACCTTGTTTTATAATCAAAGGGCCATTGTCTATCCTCCTAGTGTGCGACACCCCACTTTTCTCATCACATGAAGTCCCCCACCTGCAGAGTACCTAGCACAGCCTAGTGGCCCAGGATTGTACAGAAGGGCTGCACCTGCGGTCACACACACTTAACTAAATTCAGCAGTATCTTTCGAGACAAGGTTTCTCTGTGTAGCCTTAGCAATCCTGGAACTCACTCTATAGACGGGGCTGCCCTCGAACTCATAGAGATCTGCTGCTTCTGCCACCCAAGGGCTGGGATTAAAGGCATGCACCACCACCACCTGGCAAAAGCACTATTTTTTAATTTATTTATTCTGTAAGTGTGGGTGTTTGCCTGCATGAAAGTCTGTGCACCACGTGCATGCAATGCCCTCAGAGGCCAGAAGAGGGTGTCACATCCTCTAGAAATGGAGTTGTAGATGGTTGTAAACCACCATGTAGGCACTGGGAATTGAACTCCTATCATCTGGAAGAACAGCAGTGCTCTTAAACATTGAGCAATCTCTTTAGACCCAAGGGTTCTCAGCCTGTGGGTCATGACCCCTTTGGGGTGGAATGACCCATTCACAGAGGTTACCTAAGACCATCAGGAATATCAGATATTTACATTACAATTTCTAACAGTAGCAAAATTACAGTTATGAAGTAGCAACAAAGATAATTTTATCATTGGGGGTCATCTCAACATGAGGAGCTATATTAAAGGGTCGCAGCATTAGGAAGGTTGAAAACCACTGCCCTAAGGCATTTTTTTTATATAACAAGGAGATGGTGGAATGGAAAGGAAATGAAAAGCCAGGCCTGGAGGTGCAGGCCTATATTTCAGCTACTCAGGGGTCTGAAGCAGTAAGAAAGTTCAAGGACAGCATGAGCAACTCATCAATGCCATGTCAAAATAAGGCTTTGTGGCAGAGCGCGCATTAATACAAGTAAGGCCCTATGTTTAATCCCCAGCATATAAAGGGGGAGCAGGGGTGGGAGAGATGGCTCAGCAGCTAAGAACACTGACTACTCTTCCTGAGGACCCATGTTTGATTCTCAGCACCTACGTGGTAGCTCACAACTGTCTGTAACCCAATCCAAAGGGATATGACACCCTCTTCTGGCCTCCTTAGGCACCAGGCATGCTCTGGTGCATAAACATTTAAACAGACAAAAAAAAAAAAAAACCTATGCTCATAAATACATGGATGGATGGACGGATGGACAGACAGATAAAAATTTTGGAGGGTGAGCAGATGTGACACAGCTGTGGCAGCTCCTTAACTGACAACTTCAGGCATCCCCTAGGAAGTGGAACTGTCTGTGGAGCTGGGTCCCCAGCATGACCCAGGGACTGTGCAGTGACTTTGCTAGCAGGACTGAAGCAGGCAGTAGTGTCCTGCATCTCCTCCATCGGGGTCTGGTGAGTTCCCACTCACCTGAAAGATCCTGGAGTCGCCAGGCGGAGGGCTGCCAGCAGGGGAGTAGACAGGCTCCAGCCGAGTGAATTCCTCTGCAAAATTACCCACGTCCAGCTCAGAGCGAATCTGGGGCCGGAACGGGGCTGGGATCTTCCTGGCAGCCAAAGCAGCCCAATCCAGACCCTGGGGAGGAAGGGTCAGGGGTAAGAGGTGAGAACATGGCTGAATCACTCTGATTAGGGCCTTTCAGGCTGTGCTTAGCCTTGAACGGCTGACCTGAGTTACTCCATTTTGAGTCTAACTGCAGAGAAAGAATGGCTTTACATCTTGTTAATACAAGAAAACATCTGCCGTCTGCCAGCAGAGCCAGGGGCACATGCTGATAAATATTTGTATCTGATAAAGAAGGACACCTGAAAATATGCCTGTCCAGGAGCTCGGGGATAGCTCGGGGCATAGTGTGCTTCCCTAGATTGCACAAAGCCCTAGGTCCAATCCTATCCTAGGAGTGGAGAGATGGAGGCAGGAGGATCCAAAATGCAAGGTCCTCCTCAGCTACATAGGAGGTTTGAGACCTTGGCAGGATATGAGAAAAATCAGTCACATGAACATATCACATTTAAAGGAAGTCCCTCACCTGGGACTACGAAAAGAAAGATAGATCCCACGACCAAAATGTGTCCGCTCTGCTAAAAAGTCACTGGGTCATAAGCAACAACCTCATCCAGGAAAATTGTCCCGGTGGAGGACAGGCTCCCTCGCAGCCTCTCCTGCAGTGACATTCAGCCTACTTCAGACTGGGCCCAGAAACCACCTGGCCCTGCATCTGCTCTGTGCCTTCAGGACAACCTCAGCAGTAGCCTCTTTAACCCTTTCTTAGTCTTTCTACATCCTGAATACTTGTATATCGTGCGGCATGTGGACCAGTGATTGGAGAGCTGATATGATCCGGACGGGACTGAAAGGGAGGTGAGATGGCTCCAGAGGTAAAGCCACTTGCCACCAAGCCTGACAACCTGAGCTCACTCCCTGGGACACACACAGTGGAAGGAGAAAGCCAACAACTGTCCTCTCGCCTCCACATGCATGTCCTGGCTTTTGGTTAACGGAGACAAGGTCTCTCTACACAGCCCTGACCTTCCTGGAACTCACTGTGTAGACCAGGCTGGCCTTGTACTCACCACTACACCCAGGGCAAAAACAAGTTTTAAAAAAACTTCGGCAGCACATCTACTAAAACTGGAACACTACAGAGAGGATTAGCATGGCCCCTGCGCAAGGATGACACGCAAATTCGTGAAGTGCTCCATATTTAAAAAAAAATAGATTAGATTAAAGAACCTGTGGAGGCTAGGTGGTGGTGGCACACACCTTTAATCCCAGCACTCAGAAGACAGAGGCAGGTGGATCTCTGTGAGCTCGAGGCCAGCCTGGTCCACAGAGCTAGTTCCAGGACCGCCAGGACTACCAAGAGGAACTGGATTACCTGACAGTCACCGACCAATCACACTGATGCAGCTTGTGAGCTTATTGTCCCTCAGTAAATTCTGACATTGTGGAGAGACGCAAAGGAGTCGTGTGTTCCATGTGTTGCTGATGCAGTGTACAACAAAAGGTCAGAGGACAACGTGTGGAGACCCCACTTTCCTCCGTCTACCCTCGCTGGGCAACCCCCCCCTGAGGCTGTGACCTCAAAGTAGGCGCCTCCCTGCCCCACTGCCTCCCCTTTGCCCTTAGAGAGCTTTCACTTGCCACACTCTGGGTCCCTGAAATTGTATGGCAGTGACATCAAACACAAGCAGACTGGACTGGAGAGATGACTCGGCTGCTGCTCGTCCAGAAAACCCAGGTTCAACCCCCCAGCATCCGCAAAGCAGCTCACAAGGGTCTGTAACTGCAGTTTGATGCCTTCTGCCCTCACAGACACTGCACACACATAGTGCACAGACAAGTAAAAATAAATAAACAAATATTCCTAAATAAAAAACTTTTCTTTGAATTTTCCACTTCTGGGAGTGAGCACCTACCCTTCTATGTGGGTCTAGACTAATGTAGCCAAGCTACATTACTAATCTCTACCCAGCATCCATCCTCCCTATCTTTTCTTAGCACCATAATCTTAACACAACCAAGAGGTACCATCTTACAAACACTTCCTTTAGCTGGCTGTGCCCAATAGCTTGCAATCAAATGCTGTCAGGTGGAGCCTAGGGAAGTACCTGGAAGGAAAGGCACCAGTAGCTGACAGATGCCCTCCCTCCTCCTGCTTCTTGCCTGGGAAGCAGTCTAAATAGCAAGAGCTTCAGCAGAGTCACAAAGCAACCCTGGGATTGGGTGCCACATACTAAGAATGGAGGAACAAAAAAAAAAAAAAGCTTCAATTCTCAAAGACAACTTCTTTCTCGCCATCACCCACCCACCCACTGTATGTGCACATATATATGTGTGTTTGTGTTCGTATGTGTGTGGTGTCAGGTGTGTGTGTGTGTGTGTGTGTGTGCACGCGTGCGCAGAAGCCTCCAAAGAGCTTTCCAAAGAAAGAGAAGAAGGAAGGGAACACCCCTTCCAAGTATCATGCCTCAAAGATCTTGGGGCTTCTGCAGAATGACAGGTGAGAGTTCTCCTAGCATCTAGTCTTGAGTTTGGGGGTGTTTCAGAAATTCCCTGAAGGAAGTAGACCCTGCTCATCTGCATTTTGGGCTCCACTCTTGCCCACACCTCCACCTAGGGCCATGTTGGTCTGAGAGCAACCCAGGAGGCCCCTCCTTGGCTGGGATCCCAGCAGGGAGGCAAGGAGTACCCACAAATGGATGCCCTTGCTGCCATATCAGACAGATGCCAACTAGGATGCCTACATGTAAACAGAAGAAGGCAACAGCTGGGAACCCAGGCAGTGAGGTCTAATATGAAGGCTCCATGCCAGTTCCTGCATTCTCAGGGAGCTGCCTGGTGAGAGTAGCCTGAGAACAGCAGGGTCTCCACATTCTGCCCTTTGACCTCTTATTGTGTGCAACATCAGACAAACATGGATACCTTTATGCTACCCACGCTGCAGCCCAGCCTACGGAGGTGGAGGATATGAGAGGCAGTCATAGGTTAAAACTCACCTGGAAAAAGGGGTGGCTCTTGACTTCCTGCGCACCCTGGGGACCCGCGCCCAACCTCTTCTTAGGGTCTTTACACAGCAGCCTCTGTAGCAGGTCCTGTGCCACAGGCCCGATCCGGAGAGGGAAGGGAGGGGAGCACTTCAAGATCCGTCTGGGAGGATGGGTGGGGGTGTCAGGGGCAACAAGCCCCCTCCCAGCCCAGCCCAGGCAGGCCATATAGCCCTCAGCTGCCCTCCATGACCCGTACGACATACCGAGACACCTCGGCCTGAGTGTTCTTCTCTCCCTCCAGTGTGAAGGGCGAGGCCCCTGTCAGCAGCTCGAAGAGCAGGATACCCAGGCTCCACCAGTCCACAGCCTATGGGGGCAGGGCCAGAATGAAGGCCCTGTGCACTCAATTTACCCCACCACCGTCACCCGAATAACCCACCTTGCCATGTCCAGCCTTGCTTCGGATGATTTCGGGGGCCATGTACTCGATTGTGCCACAGAAGGAGAAGGTCCGCTCTTTCTGAGAAGCCGAGAGGACCCATGTGGATACCTTAACCTCTCCCATGCCCCAAAGGCCCTAAAGGCTTAGTGCAGAGTTTGCTCTCAACGTTAGATGATCCCGGGGAAACGGTGGGAACCTCTGTACCCGTCCACTCTGCAGCCCTCAGGGTGCTGATCCGGAGGGAGCAGGACAAAGGCCTGGCTGGCAGCACCATGAACCGAGCTCCCCACCCTCTCACCTCCTCTGTCAGAAACTCCTTGCTCAGCCCAAAGTCTGTGAGGACGATGTGACCTTCTGAGTCAAGCAGGACATTCTCTAGCTTCAGGTCACGGTAGATGATGCCCAGCTGGCAGGAGCAAAAGGGACATTGAGTGTTGCCCTGATAGACACTCTACTCAGCCACAGCTCTGCGGGTTCCACGTGGGATAAAGAGGCATCTTGAAGATCTTTAGCCTGCAGGGTAATCTCCAAGACAGGCCTAAACCAGGGCAGAGTTCGCTACTAGAAAAGCCACTAGACCCAGGCCTGTAAACTCACACCTGTCATCCTAGAACATAGGGGAAATGGCAGGAGGTCAGCCTAGACTAGTCAGCAATTAGCCAGAGGGCTGGGCTACAGAGTGAGACCCTATCTAAAACAAAACCAAACCAACCAAAAGAGAAAAAAGGAGAAACGGCTAAGGCTGAGTGTGATCTGTCAGTGGAGGGCTTGCCTAGCGGAGGCCCTGAGTTGGATGCCTGGCAACACACAAAACTGGGCTTTTGTGAGACAGAGGAGGCAGGATCAGAAGTTCAAGGTCAGGGGCTGGAGAGATGGCTCAGAGGTTAAGAGCACTGACTGTTCTTCCAGAGGTACTGAGTTCAATTCCCAGCAATCATATGGTAGCTCACAACCATCCATAATAAGACCTGGTACCCTCTTCTGGCCTATAGGTATACATGCAGACAGAATACTATATACATAATAAATAAATAAATAAATAAATAAATAAATATTTTTTAAAAAAAAATAAAAGAAGTTCAAGGTTCATTCTTGACTACATAGGGAGTTCAAGGCCAGCTCGGGCAATGGGAGATGCTGGGGGGAGGGGGTTAAACAAGAGGCTCAGCAGAGAACATACCTGCAGGGGAAAGCTTGACAACCTAAGTTTGACCCCCCAGAACCCATGTAAGGTGGAAGGAGAGAATTAATCTGACCCACACACATGCTGTGACACATATGCACCTACACACATCGCACGTACAATAAAAAATAAAAAAATAAGAAAGGCATAGAAAGGGACCACTGACGTTATAAAGCGAAAAGGCCCTGTGGCCAAGGTCTCCAAGAGGAGTAGGGTGAACAAAAAGCCCCATTTCAAAGGCCTTGGGGACTGAGGTCTGAGGTCACCACTTGAGGAAGTCCGGTGAAGATAAGCCTGAGTTCCTGTTTAGAGGAAAGCCCCTTCCAGAAGGAGACCCTACCAGGAGGTGCTGGCCATCCCTGAAACAGGAAGCCCCTTATCAGGCGCAGGGCAGTCCCCAGAGAGCAGCCAGAAGCCAGGCCCCCTCTTACCTTGTGCAGGTGTTCCAGGGCCAGCACAATCTCACCCCCGTACACTCGCACCTCAGCCTCCTTGAAGTACTGACGCTGGTAGAGGTGAGTGAACATTTCTCCACCGCTCACATAGTCTGGGGGTGCAGGAGAGGTTGAGATGTCCCCCTATAAGGTGGCCTAACCTAACTCCAGTCCCCCTCCAAAGCCAGGATGTGACAGGCCCTCACCCAGGATGAGGTGCAGCTTGGCATCCGTCTGGAAGGCGTAGTGCAGTGTAACCAGGAAGGGTGCCTGGCGCACCAGCTCCAGCACCGAGCGTTCGGTGCGGGTATGCTCCTGTGTCTTGGCGCGCTGCACCAACGCCGCCTTGCGAAGCACCTTCATGGCATAGAGCTTGCCCGCATCGTGCCCACCCGCCTTCCGCACCAGGAACACCTTCCCATAGGCTGTAGGAGCAGCAAGCAAGCGGATGGAAGGTGGGCTGTAAATGTGAGGGCGGTGCAGACTGGTGGGAAGAGGGGTGCAGGGGTGCAAAAGGCTGACAAAGCCTTCTACGGAAAAGGTGAGCATCTCCCTGGAGGGTGCTAAGTTAAGCCTAAGAAGAAATGTGCAGTGCATACTAGCCTGGGGAGCTTGCAACTCCAGAAGGCCTTCGGGGCGGGGAGGGGGCGGGGCACGTGCAAACCTGGGATAATCAGAGAGCTGAGAAAGGATGAAAAGCCTGGCACCGGAGGCAGAGGCGCGCTCCCAGACAGCGGAGGGATGTGCAAACCCGGACTGGGGGATTTGCAAACTACAAGAGTGGGGCTCTCAAGGGGAGAAGGGGAGAAGCTATACAAAGCTCTTGGGAAGGAGTCAAACCCCCAAAGAGACGAGGAAATCGTGGCAGGGGGGCATGCACGTACAGGACTTTGCAGAGAGAAGTGATGTCAACGTGGACGCCCTACAAGTGGGCATGGAACCCTGGCACGGTAGGGCGGGGCGGGAAAGGGGAGTTGTGCCGGGAAAGGGTGGGGGGACCTCCCCAAAGCCAGGCCCAGGCCCAGGCCCAGGCGGGTGAGCGGGCAGAAGGCCCAAAGCACCATGCCAGGAGCACTGGCCCAGTGAACGCGGTTCCTCACCTCCCGTGCCCAGCACTTTGAGCAGCGCGAAGTTCTCCACGCTCACCTTCTCCTCATGCCCAGTCAGATTGGCTGCGGGCACAGGGGGCCGAATGAGCTCAGCGGGTCGCTGGCTCTTGCCACCCGTCCGGGGCAGCCGCTTCGGGATCCCGCACCCACCTTCGGTGATCTGCAACTCCACGGCGCAGCCCTCGTCCTCATCTTCGTCTCCCATGGCGGGCGGGTCTCTGGGGCCCGCGCGGCTGGGGCTCCGGGCGGCGCCGGTTACATGGCGGCTCCGGCCGGGGCGGGTGCTTCCTGGTGCCGCCTCCAGGGCCGAGCGGGCGCCGGCACCGCCTCCCGGCTCCCCGCCCCACGCGTCCTGAGTCAGGCGGCTGGAACGTGACGGAGCGGGGCTGTGGGTGGGCAGCTAGAGTGGGTGGCAGGGTCTCCCCAGCCCCGGGACCAACGAGAGTCGTGCAGGGTCTTTGGATGACACCTGGCCTCTGCTGGGATAAGCAAGCCTCCAAGCCAGGTGTCTGCCCAGCAGGACGTGAAGGGCACCAGAGGTTTATGTCTCATGATTTTGGGAGGGCTGCCCACCCGGGCTCTGAGAGCCCTCCCTCCCACGTGGCAGCCATGCCTCTTCTGCCCCTTTTAGTCACTTGACACAAATCATAGCCGACCTCCTTCTTTAGGACCACACCTTAACCTCAGCAAATACAGCAGAGATCTTTATATTCCCTGGGACACTGGAGTCCTAGGCTCTTGATGCTGGGCAGGCAATGGGTGGGAGAGGTCTTGAGAGTACGCTTCAAAAACAGAAAGCCACTTTTCATTGGTAAAGGTGCTTTTGCCCCAAAGGAGACCATCTGAGTTGGATGCCTGGTTCCCACATGGTAGAAGGAGAGAACTGACTTCCCCAAGCTGTCCTTAGATTTATATGCCTCACCCACATACAATACAAGCAAAGGACATTATATAAAATAAATGCAATTTCAAAAAAATTAAAGAGGGAGCCTGCAGGGCTGATTGCTCAAGGACCCAGCTCCACCTTTCCCAGGGCGCCCCACCCTCCCTGGGCAGCCTCAGGTGCCCTGACTCACATCCTGCCACCCAACCTAATTGTCCCTGTACTAGTTTGCTGAGATAAAACACTCTGACCCAAAGCAACTTGGGGAAGGGAGAGTTATTTGGTTTACAGGTTATAGTCCATACTCGGAACTCAAGGCTGGAACCTGGAGACGAGAACAGAAGCAGAGACCATGGAGGAACACTGTTCACTGGCTTGCATCCCTTCCCCTCATCAGCTAGCTTTATTATACAACCCAAGCCCACCTATCAAGGGATGTACCACCCGCAGAGAACTGGGCCCCGCCTACATCACTTAGCAACCAAGAAAATGCCTCTGAAGACACGCCCATAGGTCCATCTGATGGAGGCAATTCCTCGGCTATGAGTTCCTTCTCTCTTCCTAGGTGTCAAGCTTGACAAGTGAACTGTGATATTCCAGCCCTTGTCAACTGTGGCACCCAAGCACATCCCCATTTAAGCATAACCTTTCCTTTCTTGTTTGTTCCCAAGATCTCATGTTAATATCACAATATGAAAGACAGTCCAACCGGACAATGGCACACGCCTTTAATCCCAGCACTCAGGAGGCTGAGGCAGGCAGATTTCTGTGTTCCAGGCCAGCCTGTTCTACAGAGCAGGATGGAGAAACCCTGTCTCAAAAAAAAACAAAACAAACAAACAAAAAATTATAGTACCTTGATAGTCGAAGTTATCTTTAAAAAAAAAAATCCAGTCTCTTAAATGTGGGCTACTGTAAAATCCAAAATAGTTACATAGTTTCTTATTTCAAAAGGGAAGAACCAGCCGGGCGGTGGTGGCACACACCTTTAATCCTAGCTAGCACTGGGGAGGCAGAGGTAGATGGATCTCTGTGAATTCAAGGCCAACCTGGTCTACAAGAGAGCTACAAGACAGGCTCCAAAGCTACAGAGAAACTCTGTCTTGAAAATCCAATATCAAGCAAAGTCCAACATCCAGTACTGATCTCAAAGCCTGCATCTTAGGGTTCAGTATTTGTGGTCTGCCGTCCGCAGCACACACTGCTTGTCCTGCAGGCTGAAGTCGCTCCTTTCTACAGCTGCTGCCATCCTCGGCACACACCTCACACTCATGTCCCCTATAATCTGAGGTTCCCACTGTGACTGAGACTGCACCTTCACCCATGGCCTCCTGGCCTCTCTTCAGGGACCCTGACCCTGCCACATGGTACCAGACCTCAGCTGTTCCCCATGACACTTTCGTGCCTTCAAAACCAATACCAAGTGGAAGACACACGGTTTGCCAAGTTCTGCTGAGAGCTTGCAATGTAGCCTTGGCCCCTACTAGGCCATGGCTTCTGTGTGGCCACCCTGAGAAACACTTCCCAGAAGACTTTGCCTCTGATTTTTCAGCCCTAGCTAACAAACATCCATTGCCCCAATAGGGCAAAGGTTTCACTTCCACTGTCTGCGTTGCTCTCAACGGTCGTCTGAGTCCCCACAACAGGTCTCTAAGCTGAGCACTCAGCAGCTTTTCCTGCTCAAAGTTCCAAAATCCTCTGCCTTCGTCCCACAAGGCAACCCAAAGCATAAAAGCCAGATGGCCAGATCCATCACAGCCGTACCCCACATTCCAGGTACCAACTTTTATAGTAGTTTGCTTCTCTGTTCTATGACAAAAACACCTTGGGGAAGAGACAGTTTATCTGGCTTACAGGTTTCCGTCCTCCTGTAATGGAAGCCAGGGCAGGAACGCAGAGGTTGGAACTGAGGTAGAGCAATGGAGGAACACTGCTTGTTGGCTTGCTCCCTTTGACTTGCTCGACTAGCTCTTATTTTCTTTAAGGTTTATTTTTTATTATGTTTAATTACATGTCATGTGTATGTCTACGTGTGGGTATGTGCACGTGAGATGGCTAGAAGCATTCATTCCCTAGAGCTGGGGTAATAGACAGCTGTGAGCTGCCCAGTGTGCTAGTGGAAACCGAACTTGTGTCTTCCAGAAGACCAGCACGTGCTCTTAACCATTGAGCCATGTCTCTAGCCCCTCTGCTAGCTTTTTTGTATAGCCCAGGCTCACCTGCCTAGGAATGTGTCACGGGTGCACTGGGCCCTCCTACATCAGCAAGCAATCAAGAAAATGCCTTCATAGACATGCCCATAAAGCAATCTAATGGCGGCAATTCCTCAGTTGAGTTTCCTCTTCGCAGGTGTCAGGTGGACAACTGGAGCTAGCTGTGACAGCTTCTCTTCCCAGTCATCATGCTTGGGACTCGGGTCAGAGACATAGCATGACCTCTTAGAAAGCACCGCTTGTGACACTGTGAGCTCCCTGAGGCAGAGGCTCAACCCCAAAGGAGTGGGGGGAAAGATGAGGTTGGAAGACATAGAGAGAGAAGAGGTACCCTGAGACGCGGGGTCAGAGTCAACCAAGGTCACCATGTCCCACTTCCTAGATCCTGGGTCCCTTTCATTGTTGAGTACCAACCCAGACCCTGCCCACCTACCCACCTGGACAGCACATTCAGGTTTTGGCGAGTTCAAGTGGCCACACTATAATTCCTTTTGCTAACTGGTCCAGGCATGGCTCCCTGGCTACAGAAGCCCACTGATAGGAATCCCCAGCACTCCAGGCTCCCAGAGGCAGCCAGCAGACACAGAGCCCAGATTCAAGGTATTATAGCTTTATTTTCCTCTCCCGCATGTCCCCAGCAAGGCTTAGATATCAGCCCAGCTTGTCCCCAGGGAATGAGCCTTGACGTCCCATCTAGACCGGGCACAGGGCTCTCTTGCCCACTCTTGCCAGCCTCCTTCAGCTGGGGCATCCCCTAGAGATCGTCTCCTAAATGGTGGCTGTGTGGCACAGCAAGAGCCCCGGACATGAGCGACCTGTTGGGACCAGTAGTCCCTGCCTACAGACTTATCCCAGTTCCTTTGCAGGGCCCCAGTACAGGTTGTGGGGGGCCTGGGAGTCCAGGCCTCTCTGTTCAAGGACTCTTTCCGAGATCCCTGGGTACCACGGCACTTGGGTTGCCTGGGAGACCCACCAATGGTGCAATGAGGAGGAGGCTGCTCTCCTAAGCCTCCTGTCACCTCAGCGTCACTGGCTGAGGGAAGGGGTAAGGGGATGTTTCTCCGGTTTCTGCTCCTGGAGGGCTAGAGAGAAAAGCTGGGCTCAGGCTTCCTCTCCAGGAAGATGCCCAGCAGTCAAGGCGGCCCAGGGGACCCTGGGCCATCTGCCCACCGGCTATCCCTCCACCCCGTGCTCCTTTCTGCCTCCAGGCTGTCCCTAAACTTCAGCTCCTCTCTGAAACCTGTCCCCAGCCAGCTCCCTCCTTCAAATCCCAGCCTGTACACACACACACACACACACACTTACTTCTTCCCCAGTGCTATAGTACTGCTAACATGCCCACACTGTTATATGCCTACATGTGAAAAGCTTTAAAAACTTCGTATGAGGGCTGGAGAGATGGCTCAGTGGTTAAGAGCATTGCCTGCTCTTCCAAAGGTCCTGAGTTCAATTCCCAGCAACCACATGGTGGCTCACAACCATCTGTAAAGAGGTCTGACGCCCTCTTCTGGTCTTCAGGCATACACACAGACAGAATATTGTATACATAATAAATAAATATTTAAAAAAAAAAAAACAAACTTCGTATGAAAAAAATAATGAGTGTGGTGACACACAACCTTTATCCCAGAACTGAGAAAGTTGAGGCAGGAGGATTGCCACACATTTGTGGCCAGCCTGGGCTACACAGTGAATTCTGGACCATCTTGGGCTATATAACAAGACTGTGTCAAAAGAACAAAGAAAATAGTAAGGCATAGGCAGGCGCAGGGTAGGTAGAGGCAGGAGAATGAGTTGAATGCTAACCTAGAAAAGAAAGGAAAGTCTTGAACTGGACATGGTGGATCATGCCTGTAACCCTAGCACTCATGGGGCAAAGACAGGCAGATATTTTCGAGTCTGAGCCTGGCTTCAAACTACGTGCCATATAGTAAGACCAGCCAGGCTGCACAGTGAGACTCTGTCTCAAAAAGTAAAATAATTTTTTCTTTCATCCTAATAGCAAACAAGTAAAATAATTTTAAAAAGAAAATCTCATTTGTAATTTTTTGCACTGAGTACACATTGAAAGTGGTAATTGTCTAGGCAGACGGAGTTAAATGAGTCATGCCATTAAAAGCCTTGTACCTATCTCTCTTTGTTTTCTGCTAAAAAGGAAGAAAAAATACACACGTAGCTCACAAGAACGTAGTTCTCCCCCCCCCCCCATTTAAGACAGGATCTTGTCATAGAGCCTAGGCTGGGCTTGACCTTTCAATCCTTCTACCTCAGCCTCCCAGCTCCTGGGATGACCGGCATGTGCCATACATGCCCTGTTCACTCTGTATCGCTATCAGCGCGGGCTGTTGTAGACAGTGGGTATGCCCTGTTCACTCTGTATTGCTATTAGCGCGGGCTGTTGTAGACAGTGGGTATGCCCTGTTCACACTGTATCGCTATCAGCGCACGCTGCTGTAGGGTATTTTCAGGCAGTGTTTACTGTCTGTCTCCCTACACCAAAATGCTCTCTGCCATATCCCCAGGAGTGCACCATCTGGGGTGTGGTAAGGGATCCTTCCCCATCAGAAGAGAGAATTGGTGATAAGACTTGCCAGGGACCCCCAACTCACCCTCTCGACTGGCATCTGTTTCATGTTCCGGGAGGGTCTTAATGGAGCCATCCCATTCCACACCAGATCCTGGGAATCAAAAGGTAGCCACTGGGCCATGGTGCCAGGCAGTGGTGGGTGAGGCACACAGGGCACAGAGACTAACAGGAATGAATCTCCTCCCCAAAGGGGCAGGGTCCACTGGAGGATGATGGGGGCTCATATTCAGGGACTCTATATCTCACCTTTGCTATGGGCACTGGGTGCCCCCAGGGGGCCTGGCCTGCGCTGTCGGAATCGCTGCCTTGGGGTGTCCCCTGGACTGAATGACTCAGAGCTTCGCCCGACAGGGAACCGGGAGCTGAGTCTCCGCCGCTGTCCACCTGCCAGGGTCTCATCTCCCAAGCAGAGAGAACTCTGGGCACGGCGCATGGGTGCCGGTGACAAGGACCCTGTGAGAGGCATATGTGGAGGGGTTGGGTGTCATCAATGTACAGGGAGAGGCCAGTCAAACAGAGAACCAGTGAGTGAAGCTACACAGGGCAGAAAGAGGAGCAGAATGTAGGAAAGAAGGGAGCTGGCAGAAAAGCCTAGCCAATGTGTTGCTGGCTCACAGCTCACTGTGTGGCCACAGGCAAAGCACCTCCCACTATCTGGTCCTCAGGTTCCTTTTGTACCAACAAGGATATGACCCTTCCCTAATGTGCCCTGCCGCTATGAGGTCTTAGGCTTGGTGTGGGTTGTGTAGAAATGGGGAGGAGACAGACAGGAGACTCCGCAGGCCCAGAGACAGAGCAGCCAACATCATCAAGGCAGGTAGCAGGAAGTCTCGGAGGCAAATGTGCAGGCCAGATAGTAAAGAGATGCCAAAGATGGGAGATCCTGGTCACCAGGCCCTCAAACCCACCTGTCCCATCTGCCTCCCTGCCCTCAGGGAGCTCCGTCTCCAGGGGGCCCCCCAGGCTCTCCGTGCTGCCAGCCCCATCGGCCCCCAGGCGTGGCCCCCCATGGAGGGCCCCCTCCCGCCGTGGCCGAATCAGCCGCTTCACCTTGTCTGCCAGCCAGCTGCCCTTCCTGGGGGCAAGAGGGCATAAGAAGGGATAAGGGAACAGGAGAAGGAGGGAAAGGAGAGTTGTGTCAGGGGATGAGAAGGGCCAGGAAAACCCTCACTAAGACCTGCATCCCAGTCTGGTATTTAGGGAACTGGGGGTCAGAGATAGGACGGGGCAAAGGTTAGCAGGATCCCATTCCAGAAGGTGGGGCCTCACTTGGTGCGGGGCAGGGGCCCGGGTTCCAGGACGCGGTACTGGTCCATGATCTTCTCCACCAGCTTCTGCTTCTCCCGGCGTAAAGCATTAAGCTGGTCCCTGGTAGAAAGAGGAGAGAATGGGTTCACAGAAATCCTGGCAAAGCCCTGGCAGAAACAGGTGTAACCCAGGGCAACCACTTTGCAGGTAAAACTCCCCTATGCCTGGTTTCTTTTCCTAGGACCTGGGCGGGGGTGGGGGTGGGGGGTTTGCTCCCTGAAGGACCAGAGGGCGTGGCCCTGGTCCCGCGCATGCTCACAGGTATTCTCGCTGCTCTCGCTGCAGATGGTCGCGACTCTCCAGACTGCGCTCCAGTAGCTCTCGGTTCTCCCGGCTCAGGGCTTGTACCTCAGCTAGCAGCTGCCTGTTCTCTTCCTCCTGGGCGCTGCGAAGCTGGGTCAGCAGCTGCGGGCAGCAGCAAGGCCAGGATGAATACCTGGCTCGAGACTGTCCCAGCTTGGCTTGCCTGCCTTGGCCTCCCTGGGCGGCCCTAACACTGCGTCACACCTCGCACTGTGTTGTCAGCCGACAGGCGCTCAGGTCCAGCTGCTGGTTGGACTCACGCAGCTGCTGGCTCTGCATCTCCAGCTGTGCCCGCTCCAGTTCCAGCCTCGCCAGGCGGCCCCGCAGTTCCCCACGTTCACCCTGGAGCTCCCCTCGCTCGCGAGACACCTCAGCCAGTAGCTTCTGAGCTCTTTGGAAGCAAAGACTACTGCTCTCCAAGAGACAGGAGGGCCACACCCACGGAGAGGAGGCGAAGCAGAACACACAGTGGGCAGTGACTAACCCACCCCAACCCACGTCGCCTGCGGGAATGCTGATATGGGGAGTGGGAGGCAGGCCTGAACCAGAGCTGGTACCTGTCGTGCTCATTCTGAAGTCTCCGCAGCTCCTCCTCCAGGCCCCGCTGCCTTTGCCCATCCTGCATCAGGCGCTCACGCTCTGCCAGTAAGGCCACTTCTTGTGCTTCCACACTGGCCCTCTGGGCCTGCAACTGCTCATGCCTATATGGACAAGGCCAAAAGGGCTGCAGTGGACTTCAGCCTTGGCAAGTAGGCACTGCATTGTGGCGGTCAGGAAATCTGACACTTCCTAAGCATAAGCACTACACCCCAGCAAAGCCCCCAAAAGCAGAACCGCATGCCAGGTGCTACCGTTCCTAGCCTCAAAGTCGGGGAGCCCACACCCCAAAAAGATCAGCAATAGGGTAGATATGCAAAGGATGGAATTGCCCACTGGGTCAGACCTAATGAGGGAGACAGGCAAGTGGCCATGCCAGGGAGAGAAGTGGCACTTGGGGAGTCTCACCGGCCCTGCAGCTCGCGGTGGGCCAGCTCCAGCGCGCGCATATTGGCCTTGAGATCTCGGTGCCGTCCCAGCAGTCCCTCCAGCTCCGTCTCTTGTCTCCGCTGCAGCTGGGCCAGGGCCTCATGATCTCGAAGCAGAGCCTGCTGCTGCCCACGAGTCTCCTCCTGGGCCCGTCTTGCTGCCCGCACCTCCTCTTCTAGCACCCCCAACTTCCTGTGCAACTCCTGGCCCTGCATCTCCATCATAGACTTTTCAGCCTAGGGTGAAGCAAATGGGCAGAACCAGGGCAGTAGGCACCCCGCCCAGAAGGAATAAGGGGCATGACCTGAGACCAGAGGGCAGAGGACAGGTCAAGCTATGGAGGAAGCGGAGGGACAGCTGAAGGACAGAAAGAGGTTAAAGGCGGTAGAGAGGCATCATGGTGGCATGGAAAAGCTGGGCCATACAAGAGGCCGGACTCAGGGATGGGAACAATGGGTAGAGAGTAGGGAAGGCAGTGAAGGCTAGCGGCTAGGATGGCAAAAGGCTGAGAGGGTGAGGTGACGGGGACGGAGATGGGGACAGATGGGGAAGGCAGACTGGGACAGCTGAGGTCAGAGGACAAGTTCTGTGGAAACAGGTGGGGCAGCGGACTAGAGTATGGGAAAGGGCCCAAAACGACACAAATGGGGAGGGGACGATGGACCCGGGCTGCCACCCACCTGCAGGCGGCTGCTGTGTTCCTGTGCCCGCTGGCTCTGTAGCAGGAGCTCCTGTGCCCGGCCCTGCAGGCTCCCTAGCTGCCCCTCCAGGTGCTGCAGCTGCCCCTGCAGAGCCGCCTTCTCGGCCGCCAGTGTGGCATTCTGCCAGAAAAGGGTGTCGATGGCTAAGTGGCCAGTCCTCCCATCCCCTGGGCAGTCTGCTCTATCAACTCACACTTCGCTCCACCTCGATGAGCCGGCCACTCTGGGTCTCCACAGTCCGAGGCTCAGCTCTCACCTCTGTCGCCAGCCCCACAGGGTTCTGTCGCAGCTGCAGGGACAAGGTCCAGGGACACAGGTAACAGGTGCCTCGCATTCATAGGGGAGTATTGGAGCCCAAGAAAAAGCAGAGCAGTCACCCCAAGAAGAGGCTCCATCCACTTAAGGAATGGAGGAAACAGCCCCACCAGCATATGAGGTGAGCAGCTAGCCACCAATCCAGAGCAAAGACCTGAGTCCTGGCAGCCCTGTTGTCCACTCCCAGGTTGCGGCAAGGGGCTGGCACCTCAGTTCCCAGGACAACCTTACCTGAATCAGCTCCTCCTCCAGCTTCAGGGATCGGGCCTTGAGCTCCATCAATGCTTCCTCCTTACTGGTGGCTGCTGCCTGCAGCTCAGCTTCCAGCCGCTGCTCCAGGCCCTGGTACCTACCAGGAAAAACCTTGAACACCCAGTCCTTACTTCCCTGTCCCTTCCTGTCCCCAACCACTGTGCCCACCTCTGGTGCTGGCTCTCCTGCTCCCGAAGGAACTCCTGGCGCTCCAAGGCTGCCTGTTCCAGCTCTCGCTGCAGATGCTCCAGCCGGGCCCCCAGCTCCTGGCCCCGTACCATGGCCTTCTCTAGCTCCTGAGGGCAGGCAGGGCAGGCTCAGCAGATGGGGATGAAAATGGGGAACATACCTGTCCCTTAAAGACAGAGGAGAGCTAGAGACGGGACTGAGAAGGGGTTTTCCTGCTCTGCCTTGCTCTGTTACCCTGGCAAATGTCTTTAATCCTTTGGATCTCTGTGTTCCCATCTGGTGGGCATGGTGGTTCACATCTGTAACACCAGCTCTCAGGAAGCTGAGGCAGGAAGATGACTGCAAAGCTAAGGCCAGCCTGGGCTACATAATGAGGTCTAGGCTAAAAGACCTGCAAGTGGGGTGCAGTGGCCTTGCAGGATGGATATGAAAGACGTGGCCCCTAACTCTGGCAGGGTGTGAACGCAGCCCCTGAGATGCACAGTATGTAGGTGGCTTCACCTCTTTAACCCCATAGTTTCTCATGGACTCAGGAGGCTGAGGAGCCCCGCGAGCTGCCATGCCAGCCATGTGCAGGGGCTCAATGGAGAAAGGCCTGCAGAACCCCCTCCACCACAGAGGGCTGGCTACTGAGAGCAGTCAGAACAGGAACTCGGGGTCTCGGGTGTAACCACAGTGCAGGGCCATAGAGGTCGGGTCAGGGCTATGGCATTTGGCAGTTGGGCCACAACATTCCAAGGGAGGGGAGGGAGGCCAAACCATTCTGACTCCTGGGGACCCTAGAAGATGAAGCTAAACAAAGGTGAGTGTACCAGCCCCTGGCCACACCCGGCCTCTGAAACCAAGACTGCTGTTGAGCCATCATCCTAGCTAACAACTCTGTACGTCCTCGCTGGGCACTGCTGTTCCCAACAGCTGTGGGCATGGCATCAGGGTGAAAACCCACAATTCAGGTGGGTGGTGGCGGCACACTCCTATAACCAGGACTTGGGAGGCAGAGGCAGGCGGATCTCTGAGTTCAAAGCCAGATTGGCCTACAGAATGAGTTCCAGGACAGCCAGCGCTACACAGAGAAACCCTGTCTCGGGGGAGGGAGGGAAGGAGGAGGAGAAAATTATAATTCCCATAAGGCCTTGCTGCCTGGCTGGCAACTAGGGCCCTGGCACTGCTATAGGTAAGAGAATTGTAGTGCAGATGCAGTGGAGACCAACGGGCTCTGCCCATTCCCTGTTCTGGCTATAGCCCCACCAGCCCTAGCTGTCCTCGAACTAGCTCTTGTAGACCAGGCTGGCCTTGAACTCACAGAGATCCGCCTGCCTCTGCCTCCCGAGTGCTGGGATTAAAGGTGTGCACTACCCCATCTAGCCCCCTCTTTAGCCTCAGCGGCTCTGCTATACAGCTCAGACTGGCCTCTAACTCTCAATCCTCCTGCCTCCGCCTCCCAAGGGCAGGACTGCAGGCATGCACCACCACAGGAGGGGCAGGCAGCTTTGTTTCCACTTTAGAGATGAGGAACATGACACTCCGAAGTAACCTGCTCCAAGCTGACGATGGCGGGGGGGGGAGGGGGCGGGCACAGCTGAGACACCATGCAGTTCTTTACTGACAGATCTCCAGGTCCCATCCTGCAGTATGTACCCCAGAGAGAGAGGCTCTCTCTTCATTGGCTCATGCGCATCAGTTCTCACTCCCCCATGTATCACCCCCATAGCTACCCTGGGCAGTGCCCACCTTGTGTCAACCAGCCCCCCCAATCCCGCTCCCCATCCTCACCCCTGGGAGGGGCCGATGCAAGGTATTCTTCGTCTGAGCCTCAGTGTCTTGCCTGTGCCCTGGGACGGAACTGGAAATTGCTCACACTGGGGCACCCAGTTCCCAGCCCACAGTTCCCCCTTGGCTTCGCATCCCAATGGGGACTGACCATTTTGGTCTCCAGCCTCCAGAGGTACCATTCACTCACAAAAAGCCCTGGCTTCTCCCTCAGCACAGAAGGAAGCGTCCACCATGCCCAACAAGACCCCGGCTTAATTCCTGCTCAGCCTTACCTCTCCTGACATCTCTAACTCACACTGGGATCTGCTCCTCCCTGCCTCCTCCGGGAAGCCTTCCCTGGTGTGTCCAGCATGGACCCATGTTTCCCTGCACTGTCCTGTCTCCCCCCACCTGGTCACTGCTGAGCACACGACGACCTGGTACAGAGCTTTGGCTGACCTCACAAAGTGTGTGAATGGATAAATGAATGAAAGTCTTCCTAGACATTCTCTCCCCTCCATCGCTGGCCCTGTGCTCCTGTCTGCCTTGCCTGCCATGGCTACCACTCCCACTGCCTCATGAGGGGCTCAGGTTCCCATCCACCAAGGTGACCCTCCTCAAACTCAACCCCTGAGGCTTCCCATGCCACTGCTGTGACATTTTCTGGGTCCCCCAGCATCTCCAATGCCTTCAAGTCTTCGCCCCTCCTCATCAAAGCTCTTAATCTTTCAGCAGTAAGTGGAATCTTGGTGACCTTCCCTGGAAGCCCCTCCCACCCAGACAGGCATTCCACACCCTCCTGGGTACTCTGCGGGCGCTTCATCTCTAGTAAATGTTTTTGTTTTCTCTCTGGACAGAGTCTCATGTAGCCCAGGCTAGCCTTCAATTCATCATATAGTCAAGGATGTCTGTGCTGTCAGCCTAACACAAGTCACTCATCTGAGATCAGGAGCCTCAGCTGAGAAAATGCCTCTGTCAGATTATCTGTAGGAAGTCTGTGAGGCATTTTCATGGTTAACGATTAATGTGGGAGAACCCAGCCCACTGTGACTGTTGCTGTCCCTGGACAGATTGTCCCGAGTTATAGGAAAAGTGAGTAAGCAGCGGGCGGTGGTGGTACTCGCCTTTAATCCCAGCATTCAGGGGGCAGAGACAGGCAGATCTCTGTGAGTTCGAGGCCAGCCTGGTCTACAGAGTGAGTTCCAGGACAGGCTCCAAAGCTACAGAGAAACCCTGTCTCGAAAAAAAAAGTGAGTAAGTTATGAAGAGAAGCCAATAATAAGCAGGGCCCCTTCACAGCCTCTGCTTCATTCAGTTCCTGCCTCCAGGTTCTGGCTCTGAGTTCTTGCCCTGACTTTCTTCATGATAGACAAAATAAGACCTTTCTTACCGAACTGGCTTTTTTTTTTTGTCATGGTGCTTAACACAGCAACAGAAAAGCAAACTAGAACAATGACCTTGAACTTCTAATCCTTCTGCCTTCTTGTCCTGAGTGCTGAGAGACATGTGTGTGTCACTGTGCCTAGTTCACGTGGACCCGAGGGCCATGGTGCCTAGTTCACGTGGGCCTGAGGGCCACCATGTCTAGTTTACGTGGACCCGAGGGTCACCATGCCTAGTTTACGTGGACCCGAGGGCCACCATGTCTAGTTTATGTTGACCTGAGGCTTTGTGTATGCCAGGCAAGCTCTCTACAAAATGGACCCCGTATCCAGCTTCTAAGGAACCACTGTTCGGTCACTTACAGCAGGCCTTGGCCAGGTATAAGCCAAGAGCTTGCCACAATTATCCCGGTCTGCCAGACTATGAGGGCTGCAAGGCACATCTTTGTTTTATACAGGAGGGGGGGCAGGGCAAAAGGGCAGAGGCTATCACAACTGAGTGCAGGATAGACCACAGACTGGCAGTGTGAGTCCCTCCTGTAGCCTACCCCATCAAGGACTAACCATCAGCTGCATCCTGCAGCATCAACAGTGGCCTGGGCTTCCTACCTTCCGTCCCATCTCAGTACCGTGAAGGAACCCACAATGTACATCCCTGACCCACTGCCGTACCCAACATACCTCCCTGAGGGCTTGTTTCTCCAGATGCTCCCTCTCGGCCTCCTCCAGGTGACTACGGACCTGGCTCTCCAGAGTCTGCACCTGCTGCTCAGCGGCCTCAGCTTGAGCCCGCAGCCTGGGCCCCTCACGTTCCCACTGCCTTCGCTCACGACCTGCTGCTGCTAGTGCCTCTGCCAGTGCCTCACGCTCTCGTGATGCAGCTTCCAGCTCCAGGCTAGCTGTGTCCAGGGCTTCACGCAGACGGGCCTGCTCCCGAGCCTGGGTCTCTGCCTCCTGGTGCGCCTCAGCCTCTGCTCTGCGTGCTTGGGCCAGCTCCTCAGAGAGGCAGATAGCCTCTGCACTTCGGGCCTCCAGTCTTTGGGCCTGGGCTTGTAGTTTAGCCTCAAGGTCCACAACCTCCCTTCTTAATTGTGCCACCTCCTCTCTGAGGGCCTGCTCTTCTGGGACAGCACTGGCCAGGGTCTCTCCTAGGACTGACTCCTCCCTGGACCAGGCATCAGGAGCCTCTTCGGATGTCTGCAGCGGTTTCTGAGGGACTAGTGTGCTGACCATCCCCTTGGGCCTCTGTTCTTGCCCTCCTGTCTCTGTCTGATGCTTGGACAGTTCTAGCCCCTCCTGATCCAGCGGCTCCTGATCCTTCAGTGGCTCCAGGAGTTTGAACTCTGGAGATCTGGGCCTGCACTGAGGGCTCTCCTGTTTTGGGACCTGGGCCTCAGGCACCAATTCCCCTTGGAGAGCCTCCCTGCTTCCAGTCTCTCCTAAAAACTCCTGCACCTCAGTTCTAATCTCTGGACCCAGTGGTGGGGCCAAGACAGTGGGGCCATGGAGTGAGACTCTGTGGCTGGTCTTCTCCGGAGATCCATGTGTCTCCACAGTAGTGTCTGATTCTTGAGGAGTTAGGGCTGAGGTCTGGGGATCCCGAGAAATCATCTTGAAAGAACTCTCCATCGCCCCCGGGTGTGAATCAGGAGCCTGGGGACACTCAGGTGACCTTGTGATGTCAGAGTCTGACGCTGAGGAAGCTGGGTCCAAGGAGTCAGAGCCCTCATCTCCCCTCTGGCAAGCCCAGTTTTCAAGGCTGTGATCTGGGGTCAGGGGAATTGGGGAAGCCCCATTGAGCACAGCCAGCACGGAGTCCTTGCTCTGCTCCTCCAGCAGAGGGTGCTGAGGACATATGAGAGAGAGAGAGCCAGTATAGGGGAGCATTTGGATAGGGGTCGTCAGGGTGGTAACCAGCAAGGATAAGGACGCTGGAGGGACCAACCTGACTGCCGAGCTGCTCCTGGAGCATCTGCAGCAGGCCTCGAAGCTCCCGATTCTCCCGCTCCACTGTCCTCAGCCGCCCAGCCTCCGCTTCCCGCACCTCATCTTGCAGTGAGGGTGCTGTTCCTGGTAGGGAAGCTGGGGGTGTGGTCAAGTCAGGACCCTACCCACCCTCCCTGACTCCCCATCCACGCCTCTCAGAGACCTAGTAAGGCCATGAAAACAAGTCCTCCCCACTCGTAATCTGCCTCCACCCCAGACCTCACCCCTACCCCTAGACCCCACTCACCCTCCCCAGGGGAGCTCGGGGGTGGCTCCAGGCCCCTCTGAAGCTCCAGCTCCAGCTCCACATTTTCTTCTACCAGCTGCTCCAGCTGATGCCGCAGAGAGTCCAGCTCCTGGGGTGTGGAGGAATGGGGTCAGGGCAGCCTTCTTCATTTGGCCCAGGCCAAATGTGCAAGTCTGGGTGTCCCAACAAGCTACAGGAACCACTTCGAGAAAAGCTGAGTGATGTGGGAGTGTCATATATCAATCTGTTGATTTCATTGGTTAACTTATAATAAACCAACTGCTTGGCCTCAGCTTAGAACATAGATGGGAGGAGTAAACAGAATAGAATTCTGGGCGGAAGAGGAAGTGAGGTCAGACTCTGCTCTGCTCCTGATGAGACCCGACAACTCTGCTGGAGCAGAGACGCCATGCTCAGCTCTCCTGGGTAGACGCAACGATGGATGGAGGCTAGAATTTTCCCGGTAAGCGCACCTTGGGGTGCTTACAAACATCATTAGAAATGGGCTAGTCCAGGTGCGAGAATTAGCCTGTAAGGGTTAGAGTTCATGGGCCAAGCAGTTCTTAAATGAATACAGTTTGTGTGTTGTTATTTTGGGCATGAGCTAGCCAAGCGGCCGGGGTGTTGGAGACGCAGCCCCGCCGCTCTTATTTCAACAGCTGAGCATCACTGGGGTCATGGGAGAACAGGGACAACGCGCAGAGATTCAGGTCAACCTAGCTCACCGCATGGGCCTCGCCCAGCCTCGTGCGCAGCAGCAGGTTCTCCCGCTGGGTCTCATGCAGCCTGGCCGAGCGCTCCCGGGCCACCTCCAGTTGTTCCTCTAGCATGGCCTTGGAGGCCTCCAGGGCCCCAGAAAGCACCCGCTCCTCCTGGTAGGAAAGCAGGGAGGTTCCGTGGTGAGCGGCAATCCCTATGCTCTTCAACACCTGCAGTTCTCAATTCCTTCTCCAGAGACGGCCTCGGACCCTGCCTCCTTTTCCTACCTCTTCCCTCCATCTGCAGCTCTCTCCAGGGTCTCCCCAGGTACCCTTCCCAAGCTCCTGACCCACCCTCCCGTACCCCCTCCAGAACCTCCTTCCAAGGCCACATCCCTGCAGACCACCCTAATCAGCACCCCTTCTTGTTAGGGTCTCACTGCAGACTCCTCAGTGTCACACGGCCCCATCCTTCAAAACCTGCCCTTCCACAGTCTCCTCCTCTTCCCCCTTCCACACGCCCATCCTAAAGGGTTTATCTCAGACTCCAACTGCCTTATACTCACCCATTTCTCCTTGCTAGCAAGGTCTCCCCAACAAAAGTTGGACCCACTCCTCCCTTGGCTAGACTCCTCCTGCACGCCCCGCCTCCAGATCACGCCCCCAGCGTGCTCCGCCCACAGCCCCGACCCCACCTCACCTCCAGCCGGCCCTTGAAGACTTCCGCGGCCTGCAGCCTCTCACGACAGCGCCGCAGCTCCTCCTGCAGGCGTGGCAGGCGGCCGACCCGCTCGCGCAGCGCCTCTGCCTCCTCGCGGTAGAGCTCGGCGCGTTTGGCTTGTCCGGACAGTGCCTGGGCCTGGGCCAAATGGTATGGAACTAGGATCAGCCAGCCACGGGACAGAGGTGAGGGACTGCTGGGAGAAATGGGGCCGCGATGGGGAGGGGACAGTGGTGGGGGACATTGGAGTGCACCTCCTGGCGGAGCCTTCGAATTTCAGCTTCCAAGCCCTGCACCTCTGCTTGGGAGTCCAGCAGCAGCTCCGCCTTCTCCTCCCTGAAGGGATGCAGTGATGGAGAGTGTCTGCTAGCCGCAAACCCGCACCTGGGCCCTATCGCGCCCCCAAGGCTGGAGGCCCATCCGGGTCCCATTGACCCCCTTCCCCAGCCTACAGACACTCACACCTCCTGCCGCAGTCGTCTCAGCTGGGCCTTGGCGTTGGTCAGCTGCAAAGCCAGATGGTGCGAGGGACCCTCCGCAGAAGCATTAGCAGGAGCTTCTGGCAACGGCAAGCGGGCTGGCTCCCGCTCCAGAAGCAGTTCAGCCAACCGCTGGAGGGAAGGCAAAGGTCAAGAGGCGCCTTCCAAAACCTCTGCATGTAAGCCTTCCAGTCCCGACAGAATCACTCGTGGTTGTGACTGGCTCCGAACCCCACCCCCTGCTCAGCTCCACGTGACTGTTGCCTGTCCCCTACCTGTGCCTCCAGATCACGCTCTCGCACCAGCCTGGACATCGTCCCCATCAGGTTCCGTAACTGCATCTCCAGCTCCACAGCCACCAGCTCTCCAGACTCTGGTCCAGCCAGAGCCAGTACCACACCAGCGCCAGGCTGGGTCACCTGAGAGCATAGAGAACAATACATCAGAAGGAGAAGGGTGGTGAGGGTCACTTCAGTGGTCGTGATAGTCCCACATGCCACCCACCACAGTACTGACAGACCAAGGAGTCAGACAGACCCCCGGTAGGCAGACAGACTGGGAGAGGAGGCATGACTAGGTAATAAAGGTGGTGGCAAATTTCCAAACTAGCCATCTTCTTCCTCAGCCTCCTGATTGGAGACAAAAGCCTGGCAGTTTTTGCCTCCCACCAGCAGGCCCCTGCTGATGTTCTGACTCAGCAAGGCCTGATCAGGGCATGCCGCACAACAGGTTCTGACCAGTCAGCTACCCCATCGGTCTTCAGATCACCAGCCCTAAAGTAGGGGAGCAGGACTCCTCAGAGGCTGTAGAGCCCCGGGCTTTTCTCTGTGTGTCCTGCTGCGTGTGTTCGCTCACCCCAATAAACGCCTTTTTCTCTGCTGCCACCTGGTGCCCTTCTGATCTTTCCTACCTGTAATTCTTTAACTAGCAGAGAAAATGAACCCAACCAGGACCCCTAGACTGTATCACTTCTAGACTGCATCAGTACCTCTTGGATTACAGCGGCCAGCTCGCTCTGGACATCAAGACTAAGGCCCCGGATATGACGGATGAAGAGCTCCCGGTGTTCACACTGCGGTAGACAGGAGGACCAAAGCTGGTACACAGAGGGCTCCCTCCTTCTGTCCAAACTCCATTCTGTTCCCCCTTCCCTCCTCACCTGCACTGAGGCCCCCAACAACAGCCGAAGGATGCCTTCCAGCTCGTCCACTGCCTCTTCTGCTGGGCACAAGCCACAAGGGGTTAAGGAGGGGCATGGGGCAGGGACAGAGGGCAGAAGGCAACACCACCTGAGGAGACAGCACCTGAAAGGGGGTCAAACCCCAATGTCTGGAGGTCTGGGGGCGGTGACAGGATCAGCAGCTGCAGTTCCTCCTAGAACAGGCCAACAATAAGAAAGCCACCTTCACAAGGGCTTGCCAGGCTCCTTGTCGGGTCTCCCCAGTGCCTTACCTGATAGAAATCTCTCAGTCGTCCCCACAGATGATGGAGGTTCCACATCCGACAGGCCGCAGGACCATCATGGCCCCTGATCATCCGAAGACCTCCTCCTCGGGAACTAGGAGCACTGTGGCCACCCCGGAACATGAGTGAGGACCCACCCACCCCCAGGCCTTACCCTCCACCCCCAGGCTCCTCCCACCATTCCGCTGCCACCTCCCCTCAGACCCGCCTCCCCCCTTCCACTCAGACCCGCCTCCCCCCGCCCCCATGTCACTTACATGATGCCCAGCACCCGAAGGAGTAAGGCCCCATCACTCAGCTGCTGGAATCTCTTCTCTGTACAAAGAGGCCCCTTATCCTCCTCCTCTGTCTCCGCTGATTCCTCTGCCTCCCCCACCAGCCCAGCCAGTCCCAGCGCCTGTCGGGCCAAACAGGAGAGGTTGGATGAAGAGGTGGAAACTCCCAGCAACCAGTAAATCCGTCCTGAGCCCCTGATCTGCCCCAGCACAGGATCCCCCTCCTCACCGCTGCCCCCAGTGCCTCTGGTCCCAGATCCTAGACTCTCCCCACCTCACTCTCCTCCGCCCACTAGACTCTACACATCCCAGCCACCGCCCCCCACCCACCCCAGCCTGTGCTGACACTCACTTCCTCGCCCAGCCCTCCCACCTGATCCTCACCCAGGTGGCCAGACTCCCACTCAGGAAGTCTTTGAGTCTAGGCCCCTTGGCCCCCTCCATGTTGGGGGTCAGGGTGTAGTCCCTGTCACGCTGTGGCAGCTACACCTGCTCTGAGAGGAAGAGGAAGTCCCTGGCTGGGGGATCCCAGGGGCCCAGCCACAGACCCTGTACAGCTTCCTTCTTCCGGGGTTCTGCCGGGCTACGTGTCTTGCCTCAGCGGCACACACACACACGCACGCACGCGCACACACACACACACACACACACAGACACACACAGGCACACACAGAGACAGACAGACACACACACACACACACAGAGAATCTTCCTGGGTCTCAGATAAGACTAGATGAGTGGAGGCCTATGGGGTTCCAGACTCCGTGGCAATGATAGGGAGTCCTTTCCTCTCTAGGCGAGAGAAGGTGACCTCAGCCTGGCACTCTGTGGTCACTAAAGAGGCTCTGGCTTTGTCATGGAGTCTGAGTGTAGAGCCACATCTCCTTCTTCCCTTGAGCCTTGTGGCAATTCATCTCATACCCTGACGCCTGCTGCAGGTGCTACCTGTCCCAGCCAGCAAGAGTGGACACTGACCCAGCTATGCTTAGCATATACTACACTGAGAAATGGCTGTGGCCAGGAACCTCAGTTGCCAGCCTCAGTTCCCCAAATGTTTTTGTTTTGGGGGGGTTGTTTTGTTTTGTTTTTTTTGAGATAAGATTTCTCTCTAGCTTTGGGGCCTGGTCCTAGCTCTTGTAGACCAGGTTGGCCTCGAACTCACAGAGATCCACCTGCCTTTGCCTCCCGAGTGGCCAGGAAACCACCGCCCGACTGTCCCACCTGTAAACGCCTTAAAGGGAAGCAACACAGCACAGAGATGTGGCTCGCTTGGTCAAGTGCCTGCTCAATGATACCTTCAATCCCTAGCATCTTATAAACCAGATGTGGTGATACACCCCTGTAATTCCAGCACGTGGGAGGTGGAGGCAGGAGAATCAGGAGGTCAAGAGCATCCTGGACTACCTACAGGGAATTCTAGACCAGCTAAACCAACTTAGTGGGAGACTGTCTCCCCAAATAATGATGATGCTGGGCCTGGGGGCACACCTTTAATCCCATCACTTGGGAGGCAGAGGCAGGTGGATCTCTGTGAGTTCAAAGCCTACACAGTGAGTTCCAGGACCATCAGGGCTATTTAAAGAGACCCTGCCTCAAAAATAAATTAAAAATTATGGTGATAATAGTCACACGAAATATGACATTGTAGCCCTACTAAGTGCTTTCCCAGTCCAATCGGGGAAGCCCTTCCTGAGGAGGTAGGAGATTCGTGCTGAGTTCACAGCCTGCTGAGAGGGGAGATGTTCAAGGAATCAATGCACGATTGCTCGGAGGCAACCGGATGCAGAGATCAGGAACTATTCACGTCTTGTTCGCCACGAGCGGCATTTCTGAAGTCAGGTGGCAAGGTGCTGTTGCCCTTCAGCTGGCTTCAGTCCTGCCCGAGCTGTCATTGCAGGCACAAGCCCACACTTCCAGGCTCAGCAGCAGCGGTTTCTGGAGAGGAGGTGTGAGCCACTTAGAAGAGGACCCTGATGCCCTGCAAATGGTGGGAGCGCCCTCAGGAGGGACCTGATGATCTGAGTTACTCCCGCATCCCAGCAGAGAAGTCTGGTTCCCAAGCCCCCCCCCCCCCCCCCCCCCCCCCCCCCCCCCCCGCTGGTGCGACCTGTTTGAAGTGCAGCTCTGTGGAGTATTCTGCACGTCCCCGAGTGGGAAGCAGCCAGGAAATACAGACATAAGGACTCAGAACAGAAGGGGTCGCAGGCCTGGCCACGGGAACTCTGCCACTGCGCTCACCCATTGTCTCCGTGCTGTCATCCCCTGCGCGTGTGCATGGGAAGTTTAGGTGATGTGAGCCTGCATCTAATCAGGAAGCGGGTCTCCTGGGAAATACAGAAACATCCTAGTGAGGAAGAGCCTGGGGCATGGTTAACTTTCTCCTTGGTGGCATTTTTTTTAAATATTTATTTATTATATATACAATATTCTGTCTGCGTGTATGCCTGCAGGCCAGAAGAGGGCACCAGACCTCATTACAGATGGTTGTGAGCCACCATGTGGTTGCTGGGAACTGAACTCAGGACCTTTGGAAGAGCAGGCAATGCTCTTAACCTCTGAGCCATCTCTCTAGCTCCCAGTGGCATTTTTTTTTACACTTGATGACATCTTAGAGTTGATATGATATGAGGTAATAGTACCAGCAATGGAGGTGTGGTGGTGCAGGCCTGGAGTCCCAGCACTCAGGAGATGGCATGTCAGCCTCTTCGTCTAAGGGCAGGGGAGATGGCTCAGGAAGCCTGGAATTTCAATTGCCAGGACCTACACAGTGGGAAAGAACCAGCTCCTGCAAGCTGTCCTGATCTCCACACTCATGGTGGCATGTGGGCCCCACAAATGTGACCCAAAATTAAAGCAGTAAATACAAATAATGTGAATTATAGCAAACACAGGCTTCACATAGCTGGACTGGATTCTAGCACAAATTCTAATTGGTCTTAATAATAAAAACTCGGAGTCAGCTATCAGGGGGTGAAAGCTGAAGGATCAGAGAAGCAGAGCGGCAGCCACTAGAGTTCTTATCTCTACCAATGCTCAGACCAAAGCGGCGATCCGGTCCTCAGACTGCATCCTCAGACTGACTGCCTAGACTGCAACCTCGGACTGACAGATGCTCAGACTACTGCCTCAGACTGCACTGAGCTCCTGTCTCCTCTTGCCTATATTCCTCTCTTCGTCCAGCCATATCACTCCTGTCTTCACCTAGCTATCTGGGATTAAAGGCGTGGGATCCCAAGGCTAACCTGCCTCTGCTTCTCAAATCCTGGGATTAAAAGTGCGCTAACACTCTCTGGCCTCTGGTGGTTTAGCTCTGTTCTCTGATCTTCAGACAAGCTTTATTTGTTAAAACACAAACAAAATATCACTACAGGACTCCTCTGTGAAATAAAAACTATGGAATATTTCTCATTTTGCAAAGAGGGAAAAAAACCCAAGGCACAGAGGCTTAAGAAACCTGCCTAAGGTCATACAGCTATTAAATTGGTAAGAGACCAACTGGAATAGGGCAGCATGGCCAGAGAATAAGGAACTAGGGACATCAAGTCAAGGCAAGCTGGGGTGACAGGCAGTGGGAAGTCACGCAAGACTAGGAGAGAGGCTTGTCCTTGAAACACATTCACAAGGGGGCTCAGACAAGAAGTTGTTGAATGACCCAGCTGTGCCTTGGGCCTTCCTAGTAACACTTTCCAGGGGTTGTCGACTTGAATCTTGCCTCCTCCAACACTTTCAGTCCAAGGATTCCTGGAGGTACCGCCACACTGGCCGAGAAGGTCCTTCACAGTCAGCCAGAACCGGTGACTGCTGCTCACCTCCACTGCGGCAGAGGGAAGGCCCTGGGTTGCTCAACTCTGAGTCACACCCTTCCTGCGCCCTGAGGCAAGGACCGTGTCCAATTGCTCTTACTTCCTTCATTTAGATAAAACTGTCTGCACCTCTGTCTGTCCTCAGACTGCTGAGTCAGGTAAGGCAGGATGGGCAGTGAGGCCCACAATCCATTGGCACAGACGTCCTGTGATTCCCAGAATTAAATACAGAGAATTCATGTCGGGAGGCTGGCCAGGGTCCCTGGCTTGAGTCTTCCTTTAAACATTTTCATATGCATATGCATGATTTTGCTGACCAGTTTTATGTCTATTTGACACCAATTAGAGTTATATGGGAAGAGGGACCCTCAACTCAGACAATGTCCCCACTAAGCTGGCCTATAGGTAAGCCTCTGGTGCATTTTCTCTATGATGATTGATGTGGGAAGGCCCAGCCCAGTGTGGGCAGTGCCTCATCTGGGCCTGTGTGCTCTAAGTAGCAGGATGAACAAGCAAGCTGCATTCCTTTATGGCCCCTGTTTCAGTTCCTGCCTCCAAGGCCCTGCCTTGGAATCCTACCCTGACTACCCTGGATGGTGAGCTATAAATGGTAAGATGAAATAAACCCTTTTCTCCCCAGGTTTGCTTTTGGTAGTGGCTTTTTATCACAGCCATAGACCCATGCATGAGACAATAAATGTTTAAAAAGCAGGGCTTTAGTGGCACCTGACTGGAACTGGAACTTAGAAAGCTGAGGCAGGGCTAGGAAGTTGTAGCCAATCTTGTAGCAAGTTTTTTGCTGGACTCTTTTTGGGACCGCCAGCACCCGCATAATGACATGGAGACTTCTTATTAACTATGAAAGCTTGGCCTTTGGCTTAGGCTTCTTCCCAACGAGCTCTTATACCTTACCCTGCTTTTATTAATCTACCTTTTGCCACATGACTTCTTACCTCTCTTTCATTCTGTACGTCTCACTTCCTCCACGTCTCAGAGCTGGCATCTCTAGTGCACCTAGATTGGTCTTGAGTTCCGCCTATTCTCTCCTGCCTAGCTACTGGCCATTCAGGTCCTTATTAATCACATCTTCACACAGTGGAAAAAATATTTTGAAACACAATCTGGACCCTGTCAAAATAAATAGGTAAATAAAAGGACATAGTGGCTCACAGCTGTAATCCCAGGACTTGGGACAACTGAGTCTGGAAGCTTATGGTAAGTCAGAGGCCAGTCTGAGCAGGCTAAGCAGTAAGGTCCAGCACTGCCCACGGCTAGGGTGCATTGAGGCAGGTGGATCTCTGAGTTTAAGGCCAGCCTGGTCTACAAAGTGAGTTCCAGGACAGCCAGGGCTACACAGAGGAAACCCTATCTTGAAAATAAAAGAAGGACAAAGAGAAACTCAAATGTCCATCATCCATCACTCCCACTGCCCTAGCTAGAGATAGTCACTGGTACACTTTTGTCTGCTTTCTGAGGACCTCAGTGGCCGTGTGCCTTCTACTTTGCTTCACAGGGCTTTACAGCCTTGTTTCTCTGGTGGTGCTGGGAGGGGTGCATGCCGTCACACATGCTAAGCAAACAGTAGCACTGAACTAGTCTGAGCTGCAGCCCCAGGCAGCCAAGATCTCTTGTCTTTCTTTTCAGGGAGCCAGGCATGGTGGTTCATGACTTTAATTCCAGAACTTGGAAAGTAAAGGCAAACAGATCTTTGTGAGTTTGAGGCCAGCCTGGTTTTTTGAGACAGGGTTTCTCTGTGAAATAGTCCTGGCTGTCCTGGAACTCACAGAGATCTGCCTGCCTCCGCCTCTGAGTGCTAGGATTAAAGGCGTGCACCACCACCACTGTCCAGGGTATGTGGCCCATAGCTTCCAGAGAGTCTCCTGTGTCAGCCTTCCATCTCCTCAGAACTCCAGGACTGCAGATGCACAGGCCCCACATCTGGTCATTACGTGGGTTCTGGTGATTCAAACTCAAGTTCCCAAACTCGTTTGATTGGCTGGCCTGAAATTTACCGCAGAGCCCAGGCTAGCCTCAAACTTGTGATGTCTTGAGACTCAGACTTTCCAAGCACCAGGATTACAGGTATGAACCACTATGACGTTTTTGTTTGCTTGCTCGTTTGCTGTCAAGGTACCACTTGTGTCATCCAGATTGCCTGCAAATTTGCAATCCTCCTGTCTCATTTTTCCAGGTCCTGGTCACAGGCACAGGCCACTAAAGCTCTGGTTTTTTTTTTTTTTTTTTAACACTTTTTAGCCCAGCCCAGACTTGATATTTTAAGAACTCACAGCTCTGGGCTTCTGCTGTCTCTTCTCCACTTAGTCTCCTGTTTTTGTGTGTTTGTTTTTCGAGACAGGGTTTCTCTGTGTAGCCTTGGCTGTCCTGGACCTTGCTCTATAGACCAGGCTGGCTTCAAATTCAGAGATCCACCTGCCTCTGCCTCCTGAGTGCTGGGATTAAAGGTGTGCACCGTCACCTGGCTTCGTTCGTCTACCGCTGATGGATGTTGGACACATTTGCATCTTGTACTACGAACGACAATGGCACAAGAACCGGCTTTCTCAGAGGTCTTTCTTGATCAGTTCCTTTTCAATGAAACTAACTCCTCAGTTCAGCATGGGGTCTCACACCTGTAACCCCACCATTCAGGAGGCTGAGAGGGATGGTAAGTTTGAGACTAGCCTTGGCTACATAATAAAACTTATCTTTAAAAAAATCTACTGGGCATGGTAGCACATTAAATCTCAGGAAAGGCAGGTGGATCTCTGTGAGTTCTAGGGCAGCCAGGTCTATAGAGACTCTGCCCCCCTCAAAAAAAAAAATAATAGTAGGCCTGGTAGCTCATGCCAGCTCTTAGGAGGAAGAGGCAGGGGGATCAAGAGAAGTTCAAAGCAAGCTTAGTCTAGTCTAAATAAGAAGTTCCAGACTAGCCATAGCTGTAAAGTGTAACCAGAGACTGCTCGTCAGTTTCCCAGCCGCTCAGACCCAAATAACCACATAGAAACTATATTAATTATAACAATGCCTGGCCAATAGCTTAGACATAGTCCTAGCTGCTCTTACATCTTTTTTTTAAATATTTATTTATTTATTTATTATGTAAACAATATTCTGTGTGTATGCCTGCAGGGCAGAAGAGGCCACCAGACCCCATTACAGATGGTTGTGAGCCACCATGTGGTTGCTGGGAATTGAACTCAGGACCTTTGGAAGAGCAGGCAATGCTCTTAACCTCTGAGCCATCTCTCCAGCCCCTGCTCTTACATCTTAAATTAGCCCATTTCTGTTAATCTATGTATCACCACAAGGCTGTAGCCTACTGGTAAGGTTCCAGCATTTGTCTCCTTGACTCTGCCTACTCTCTATATAACTCTATATATACTCTACTCTCTATATATCTCGGTGCAGATCCCCCCCCTTACTCGGCTAAGCTATTGGCTGAAACAGCTTTATTCAATAACCAATAAAAGCAACATACATACAGAAAGACATCCCACATCATTACAGTGAGGCCCTATCTCAGAAAACAAAAACAGGGCCAGAAGGATGCCTCAACAGGCAGAGACACTGTTGGCCAAGCCTCACAATCTGAGTTTGTGAAAGGAAAGAGCCACCTCTCATAAGTCATCCTCTCACCAACACACACACACACACACAATAAATTAATAAATGTAATAAAGTTTAATTAATTATTTTATTTTGATTGATTCATAAAATTTATACTAGAAGTAGAGAAGGTACAAATTTAATCTAGAGGGCTGAGGATGTAGCTGAGTTAGGAGACCATTTGCCTCCCGTGCAGGAAGCCCCAGGTACCATTCCCAATACTAGATAAGTCAGATCAAACCAAATGTCATGGCACATGCCTATGATCCAAGACTTGCGAGGAGGAGGAGGAAGGAGGATCATCCTCAGCTATAGAAGGACTTTGAAGCAAGTCTGGGCTACATGAAGTGCTGTCAAAAAAAAAAAAATCCTGGGCTTTGGGGCACAGACCTGTGTTCCCAGCCATAAGGGAAACTGAGGCAAGAAAATTGCAAGCTAGGCTCTCTAGTCTAACAAGTTCAAGACTCTGTCTCAGAATACAAAGGTAGAAGTTAGCTGGGCAGTGGCAGCGCACGCCTTTAATCCCAGCACTCGGAAAGCAGAGGCAAGCAGATCTCTGTGAGTTCGAGGCCAGCCTGGTCTACAGAGAGAGTTCAAGGACAGCCAGAGCTGCTACAGAGAAACCCTGTCTCGAAAGTGAAGGCTATGAGGTTTGGCTTGGTCTGGGACAAGCTCTCACCGTATATGTAGCCCAGGCTGGCTTCAAACTCAAGATCCTTCTGCCTTAGGCTGGTAAGTGCTGGGAGCACAGGCTCCCACTGGTGGCAGTTTTTAAAAGGGGCTCAGTTCACACTGCTGTCCAGTAGAGGGATCCAAGAGAATCAGAAAGGAGCAGAAAATGTCAGACAAGCAGAAGGCAGTGGACTCAGTGCCCCTGCCCCGTCCCAGAGCCCTCTCCAGGCACAAAATCGGGCTGGGAAAGGCTGCAGCCCTCAGTTCTCTTCCGGCTTTGAGATTTCTGCGCACTGTGATCCAACAGGATGCCCAGCAGGCGGCGGGCTCCACGGCTGGGGTCAGAGGCACAGTCACTGAGAAGCTTGTCCTCTCTGGGCAGCGTAGAGTCCCACCTGGTACCGCAGTGGTTAGGCTGCACCCCAGCTCTGCATTCAGGGTGTTCAGGTCCCCCAGACTCAGAAAGTCAAAACATGGAACAGAGCCTCCAGGGCTTGCTGGAATTTCTGCAGAGACCCCCCTCCTTTCCAGCCACCTGTGAGAGAAGCTGCTCAGATCCAGGAATGCCCAATGACCCATGCTGCCCAGGTGGGAGGCCAGATCCAGCTGGAGCAGAGCCCCGTGCCCTCTGCTCATGGCAGTACCCACCGTGTGCCCCTCAGTGCCAGCTGTAGCCCTGACAGCTGAAAAGAGTGAAGCCGCCCAGGTCTGCCACCTGTCAATTGACCACACCATTTCTTCCCAAGGGTCTCGCTTCTGGGCACCTTCCCTGCCTGTCTCCAGGGCTCCAGGCATCACTGAGACACAAACCTCCCTCTCTTTCCAGGCCTTCTCCAATGGCCTCTACCTATACTACAAATCAAGCTGGAATCTCGGTCCATGGCATTCAAGGCCCTGTAGGAAAGGCCCCTTTACCACCCTGACTACTATGGTTTGAATCTGAAATGTCTCCTGCAAGCCTAGTGGCTTGAAGGTTTGGCCCCCAGATATGGTTCTGGAAACAATGAGAAAGCAGATTTCTAGGGGTTAGTCTTTGGGGTCTATTATTTCTGACTACTGCCTGTCTTGCTCTCTGCCTCCTGTTCAGCCATGCTGTGACTCTGGCTGCTCCACCGTGCCATCCCCAACATGATAGGCTGAAGCCTCTGAAATCATGGGCTGAGTCTGTGGCTCAATTGGTAGAGTCTTGCCTAGCATGTGTGATGCTCTGGGTCCAAGTTCCAGCACTGCATAGACAGGACTGGCGGCACACGCCCTGGGTCCCAGCACTTGGGAGGTAGAAGCAGGAGGATCAGGAGGTCAGAACCATCTTCAGTCATCTATCAAGTTTAAGGCCAGCCTGAGATCGGCAAGACCCTGTCTCAGAAACAAATGGGCTTCAGCGATGGCTTCACAGATAAGAGGATTATTGCTCTTCCAGAGGTCCTGAGTTCCCACATCCACGTGGTGGTTTCAACCATCTGTAACTACAGCTCCGGGGACTCCCATGCCCTCTTCTGGCCTCCACAGGCAATGCATGCAGGTGGTGAAAAAGTATACATGCAGACAAAACACATAAAATAAAAATAAATTAATCTTCGAAATGAAGTAAAATTAAAAATTTGAATAAGCAAATTTAAAAAAATCTTTGTTTCTGTCAGCTATTTGTTAGAGTAAGAAGTACACTAATCCGGGCTGGAGAGATGGCTCAGAGGTTAAGAGCATTGCCTGCTCTTCCAAAGGTCCTGAGTTCAATTCCCAGCAACCACATGGTGGCTCACAACCATCTGTAATGGGGTCTGGTGCCCTCTTCTGGCCTGCAGAATATTGTATATATAATAAATAAATAAATATTAAAAAAAAAGAAGTACACTAATCCAATCTTCTCGCCTCCACGCCTTCCTGGAGCTCTCTGTCCCCTCCATGTCCCTCTGTCCTTCTCCCTGTCCTCTCTCTCCCTCTCCACAAGAATCCCGCCCCTCTTTCTCACTACAGTACGCTCAGGCAACTCCCCTCTTCTCACAGAAGCCTTTTCCTTTCTTCTGAGGACCCCAAGCCCCATGCCAAATCTATGCCATTCTGTGGTTGCTTCATCTTTCCTGTGGAACATTTGTACCTGACAACCATATATGGCAACCACAGCCATCACAAGACCGCAGGCTCTGTATTAGTATCAGCCCCTCTCTCCCCCAGCCATAAAACCATGCTGTTATTATCACCTTCTACAGAGGTTCCTTCAGTCACCCAAGGCCATGCATCCAGGAAGTTACGGTGCCAAGATCCAGAAGGCAGTCAAGCTCATGCTCCTGACTAGGAGAATTCCCATAGCAGAGACAAAGAAAATGAACCTCCAGCTAGGTGTGGCAGGGCACACCTGTGATCCTAATGCCAGGGAGATGGAGGCAGATAAGGAGTTCAAAGTCATCCACTCCTCAGCTTCGTATCAAAATTGAGGCCAGCCTAGGTCACATGAGATTGGCAAAAGAACAAAAAAGGGGCTAGAGAGATAACTGGAATGTTAAGAGCACTGACTGCGTCCAATTCCCAGAACCCACGTGACATGACACCTGTAGCTCCAGCTCCAGAAGAGCCAAAGCTCCTTCTGGCCTTCAAGGACAGTGCACACATGTGCTGCACAGCTATACAAGCAAGCAAGACACAAATACGTATAAAAATAAAACATTTTTTAATTTTCTTGATTACAAAAAGAGCACTTGTTGCTCTTAGGGACCCAGGTTGGTTCCTAGCACCCAGATGGCATCTCACGGCTGTCTGTAATTCCAGTTCCAGGGGATCTGATGCTCTCTTCAGACTTTCAGGAGTACCAGGCAAGCACACGGCACATAGATGTATATGTGGGGAAAACACTCATACACATAAACAAATAAAAAAGGAAGAAAAGAAAGAGGCCACCTCAGTACTAGGTGGTGCACACCTATAGTCCCATAGTCCCAGCTGAGGCAGAAGGATCACTTGAACCCAGAATTCAAAATTAAATTGAACAACATAGTGAGAACCTAAGCAAAGGAGAGAGAGAGAGAGAGAGAGAGAGAGAGAGAGAGAGAGAGAGAGAGAGAGAGAGAGAGAGAGAGAGACTGAGGGACTGGATGGGGATGGAAGGGAGCACCTTGGGCTCTTAAGGACCTACCACCATTAAACACCTATTAAGCAGGAAAGCAAATCCAGAAGGAAAGTGAGCTGTGAGGTGTACAAACTCCTCAATGAGGCCTCCAAGAGGGTCAATAAAGCACAGCCTTTGCCCTGGCGACACAGCCTTGAAGAACACACCCTGAGGAAGGAGTCCAAGAAGAAAGAAAGAGAGAAATGTGTCTGCAGCTGCTGCTCCTCTGAAAGCTGGGGATGCCAAGTTTCCACCAAGCCAAGAGAGCCACACGTTTCTGCCTTACTCTGTCAGACTTCCCCCATTCTACCCACCTTAGCACAGACCTCTCCTGCATCTTAGGACACCCTCCAGTGTTTACCTTCAGAGTCCGTGCCTGGCAGATTCACTGCTAAGTCCCTGAATGCCAGGCAAGGACTCAGACTTGACTCAACAGACAGCTGCTGAAGGCAGGGCACCCTGTGTGACTGTGAGGGGACCTGGAGGTGAGAACGTGAAACCCTAGACATCCGAACACTACCCTTAGAATTCTGCAAAGTTACTCTGCTCAAAGGAAGAAATAGCTTTGTGAGATCCAAAGTTACATTTTAAGTTTTAATTACTATGCCTAAGAAATGCAGGAAATTACTGGGCAGTGGTGGCACCTGCCTTTAATCACAACGCTTGGGAGGCAGAGTTAGGCAGATCTCCATTAGTTCAAGGCCAGCCTGTTCTACAAAGGAAGTTTCAGGACAGCCAGGACTGTCACACAGAGAAACCCTGTCTCGAAAAACAAAAACAAAACAAAAAACAAACAAACAAAAAATTTATGAAATTGTATGCCTCTGATCTGAAAGCCTCGTGTCCAAGGAGAGAGACAGTTCCTGAAATGCTGGAGGCTGTGGCTTATGGGAGATAACAAGCCACAGGTTTTCACTCCCCTAAACAAGTTTGAGTGACCCATCTGCTCCGGATGAGCTTGATCACTGTGGATGGGCAGGAAATATGTCAGGATGTATGCTTGCCCCTGATTGGGCCTGATGGGAAATGCTTAGGCCGCTGCAAACCATTCTGGAAACCCAGAGATGGACCTGGCCAGAGCCTACCCATCCGGTCAGTAGTTAATTAAAGCTTGCTTCAAATTTGGCTTTTAAAAGGTAGTGGTCGTATTCTTGACCAGTGGGATTAGCAGCTTCCCACTTGTTGAAGTCACCAATATTACGAATCCATTTTGGGACCTAGGCATGGTGGCACACACTTGTAATCCCAGTACTGAGGCAGTCTGAGCTAGTGTGACCTGTAAGAGCGTCCCTGGTGGGGGGCAGGTTGTTGCAGACTCAGCAAAGATGGCAAAGAACCTGCCTGACTCCCTGTTGAAGGCAGGAGCCATTGTGCGGTATTATAAGTTTCTGTTGACAATGAGAGCTGAGTTGCTCTATCCTAGAACCTGACCTTCCCCAACCAATGACCTTGACTTTTTTTTAAGGTTACCCACACCCTCCCGACCTACCCTAATCACTTGGTGACTACCAATGTTTTCCTGAGATTTTTCCCCTGTATTTCCTTATTGCCTCATTATCTCCCTTCTGTAAAATTACTCCTGCTCTTATCCCTTAAAAGGGGCCCAAGACATGGATTTGGGGCTTTTCTCTTTAACCCGACTTAGGAGGCAGTCGCTGGCCAGCTCTTGGGTGCACCCCACTGAAAATCAAGCTTGCTTCAAATTTGGCTCCAACTGTGGTAGTGGTCTTGTTCTCGCTGTTGGGGTTAACAGTGGCTACAGAGTAAGCCCAAGGATCTGACTCATTCAATCCCAGAACCCTCAGGGAAAGAGAACTGACCCCTGAAACTGTCTTCTGGTCTGGGAGATGCCAAAGGGAGAGGGGAGCTGGAAGATCCACTACTATAGAATTAGGGTGGAGAAGATCAAGGTTGATGGAACAGAGGGTTACTGTAGGGTCAAGAGGCAGATGAAGCCACACAGAGATCTGGGACAGCTCAGCACACACTTCCAAGGCTGACAACTCGGATTTTTGAGAAAGCGTCTCACTATGTATCTCTGGTTTATCTGGAACTCACTCTGTAGACCAGGCTAGCCTCAAACTCACAGAGGTCTGCCTGACTCTGCCTCCTGAGAACTGCGTGCCACTCTGCCTGGCTTCCAAAGCTAGTAGAACACAAGAGAAGTGACACTAACCATTTGGATGCCATGGGCTCCCCAAAGGTCCCTCGTCTCAGAACTGGTCCCTGAGTGGCCTATGCTTCTTGCTGTCTACCCAGTGTCCTGTCCCTCTTCCCGCCAGGGCAACAGTACCCTCGGTTTTAGCTGAGCATATGATTTCTTAGAAGAAAGTGATTTCCCAGGTTCCCTTGCAGCTGTTTGGGCCACGAGACTAAATTCTGTCCAATGAGATAGAAGAGGAAAAGGTACAGAGTAGAAGCCTCTTTACCTGGGTTTAATTTTCTGCACTTTTAGTGACTTATAAGGGTCTGGAAATATTAAATAGAATTTTGCAGAAATAAATAATTCATACCTTTGAAGCTATGGTAGAACCTCATTCTACTTTATCCATGTTATCCACGTTGTATAGGATACCCTCTGTAAACAGAGACTACTTTTTATTTCCCCATTACCCAGACCTGAATAATCACACAGAAACTATTTTAATTACAACACTGTTTGGCCAATGGCTCAGACATATTTCTAGCTAGCTCTTACATCTTAACCCATTTCTATTCATCTATGTATCACCACAAGGTTGTGGCCTACCAGTAAGGTTTTATCATCTTTCTCCTTCATCAGCTACATGGCATCTCTCTGACTCCACCCTTTTTCTCCCTATATTCAGTTTAGTTTTTCCACCTAGTTCTATTCTGCCCTGGCATAGGCCAAAATAGCTTCTTTATTAACCAATGATCATAAAATAGATTCTCAGCACACAGAGGGGAATCCCACACCAACCCACCTGTTAATAATTAAGTGGCCATCTTGATCGTCAGCTGGACTGTCATAGTGTCACAGCTCTTGGGTCCAAATAGCACTTGCTGGGCTGAGAGATGACTCACGATCAAATAGCATTTACTTTATTCAATAATTTGACCCCACAAAGTAGTGATGCATGTGAGGATTGGGAGAAAACACTCTCTCTCTCTCTCTCTCTCTCTCTCTCTCTCCCCTCCTCCCTCCCTCAAAACAGGGTTTCTTCTTTGTGTCTTTGTTTTTCTGAGGCAGTATTTCTCTGTAGCTTTGAAGCCTATCCTGGAACTCACTCTGTAGACCAGGCTGGCCTTTTGTAAGGGTCTGTCCTGTCCCTTTAAGATACAAGCCACGCCCACTCCGTCACCCATCTGCTAAGGCAGGCAGATCTCCCTTCCTGCATGCAGCCTGAGTCTCTTTCTTTTCTGTTTCTCCCCTAAAGAGGAAGCTTCTGCCTCGTTCCATTCTCCCTACTTCTCCCCTTCCCATATCTATCTATCTATCTATCTATCTATCTATCTATCTATCTATCTATCTATCTATCTATCTCTGCTCTTCCCCCTTCTCCCCTTCCCCTTCCCTTCCACAACACACTAAATAAATATCCAACCTCACTCTGCATGGTGTGCCTATCCATGTCTCTGTTTCTCACCCACCACTGTGTGGCTCCCTGTCTGGGACCAGCCGCCTTCGGAGACCTGTCTGCCCATCTGTCTGTCTCTTCTCGTGAGACTTGCTGCTCCTTGTGGCCCACTGCAGCCACTTGGGGAATTGCATGGTCTCTGCCTGGGATTGGCTGCTCTCGGGACCCACTGCTCACTGCTGCTGCTTGGGACCTGCAGCGTTTTTGCTGCTGCAGCTACTTGGGGATCCACAGCATTTTTACTTAATCCATTTCAGAGATCCACCTGCCTCTGCCTCCCAAGTGCTAGAATTAAAGGCATGCACCAACACTGCCTGGCTGGACAGGGTTTCCGTGTAGTGCAAGTTGGCCTCAGAGTCACTACTTAGCTGAGGCTGGTCTTGAACTCCTGCTCCTTTTGCTTCCACCTTGCTGGTACTGGGACTACAGGCTTTACTACCATGCCTGACTTAATGGACCCTGCCTTCCCTGTTCTCATGCCACTAAGTTCAGCACAGACTCAGGCATCTCCACATGACAAGCATGCGTGACCCCTGATCCAGTTCAGTTCTGATACTCTGCCAGGAAATGACACGAGGCCCCACTAGTTGGGGGTTCACTCCCCAAGACTGTCCCATCCTAGATGCCAGCTGCAAGCTTCAGGTTGTTTTAGTTGTGCTTTATGCCTATCATCTATACGTCCAGGTTCCCACGGCATAGATTTTTTTAATTTGTGTGTTAGGGTTGGAGAAATGGCTTTGTGATTCCAAGTACTTGCTGCTCTTCAAGAGGCTGGGTACATAAAACCCATACAGGGCACTGTGACTCCAGCTCCAGGAGATCCAGTGATCTCCTATGGCCTTCATGGGCACCCTTTGCTGTAGGAATTCAGCAGAGTCACTGTAGCTGGGTAGATATTAGAATGAACTACTGTTTCTTTTTTTAGATGTACTTTGACCTTGAAGAATCCTTGTGGAAAACAGTGACTGTTTTCCTGTGATTAGTAAGTAGAATTGTTTTCCTGAAGGGCATAACAGACATCCCATGACTTGACTTTGGTCACAAGACACCTCAGGCACACCTGAGAATCTTGTATTATTGTGTATTGCAAATGCTACATAATAAAGGACTAGAGTCATGGGGTCATGTGACGCCCCCTTCAGTAAGACGTGTGAATTAGATGAGGGACCTTGGTATGAGGAAATACTTTGTGTAACTTTCAGTAAATACACCTTTGTATAGTAGTTCAGGGTTCAGTCCATTGGAGAGGCTGCCCCCCCCCAGCTGCCACACAGGCCTTAACATTTCATCTTGCAGTTACTTCTTTCTTCAACCGATCTGCGCTGCACGTGCACCTCGACACCTTTCCACAACACATACTTAAAAATAAGCCTAAAACAGAAAAAGGATATCTTAAAATTTGCGTATATGCTATGTAGTTGTTAGTGTTATGGTGTGTGCATCTGTGTGGATGTGTTCATATGGGCACAGATACATGTGGAAGCCAAACCTTGACGCTGAACCCTTCTGCGATCGCTGTCCAGCGTGACTTACACTACTGTGTGGGTGTGATGCTTGTGTGTGGGAACATGGGCCACAACACTCAAGTGGCGATCAGAGAACAATTTGTGCAGTTTTCTCCTTGCACCTTTGCCTGGTTCCAAGGATCAGACTCAGGCCACCACTTGTCTCTTGTTAAACATGAAACTGAACCTTGATTGGCTGGCTGGCCAAGGAACTTGAGGAATCCACTTGGCTCTGCACCCACACACACACACCAGTGCTGGGTTTTTAGAAGAGCACCCCCACAGTTTTACACAGATTCTATGGACTGAACTCAGGTCCTTGTCTGTGTGTGGCAGGCACTTTACCAACTGAGCCGGACCTTCATCCCTAGTGTGTGTGCACGTGTGGTGTGTGTTACTTAAAGCTAGGGTCTCAGGAACTTGCCATGTAGCTAAAAATGTGTTAATCCCAGCAGCAAGAACAAGACCACCACCACAACTGGAGTCAAATTTGAAGCAAGCTTGATTTTTATAAGGGTACACCCAAGATCTGGTCAGCAACTGCCTCCTATGTCAGGTTAAAGAGAGCAGCCCTAAATCCAACTCTTGGGACCCTTTTAAGGAGTAAAATCACTAGTAGTTCTACAGAATGCAGACAATGAGGCAATAAGGAAATAAAAAACATCCTTAAAATATCATGTGGTCACTGTGATGGATTAAATAAAAAATGCTGCAGGATCTCTGGCAGCTGCAGCGGTAGAAATGCTGCAGGTCTCTAAGTGATGGCAGTGGGCCATGTGGCAGCAGGCAGCGAACAGCAGGTCCCAAGAGCAGCCAGTCCCAGGAAGGGATGGCGCAGTTCCCTGAGTGGCTGCAGTGGGCCACAAGGAAAGACAGATAGATGGGCATGCCACGAGACCACACCACAGGTTTCCGAAGGCAGGGAGCCACTCAGCAGTTGAGAGTCAGAGACATGGATAGTCACACCATGTAGAGTGAGGTTGGATATTTATTTAGTGGGTTATGGAAGGGAAGGGGGAGAAGGAGAAGAACAGAGAGAGGGGCAGAGAGAGAGAGGGAGAGAGAGAAAAAACAGAAGGGGGAAGGGAAGAAGTAGGGAGAGGCAGAAGCTGCCTCTTTGAGAGGGAGATGGAAAAAGGAAGAGACTCAGGCTGGAAGCTGAAGATCAGCTTGCCTCAGCGGCTGGGGGTGGGGGGTTGGGTGAATAGGTGGGGGCGTGGCTTGTTCCTTAAAGAGACAGAACAGACCATTACATTCCCATCTCTTTTTTATGTTTTTTTTTTTTTCGAGACAGGGTTTCTCTGTGGTTTTGGAACCTGTCCTGGAACTAGCTCTTGTAGACCAGGCTGGTCTCGGAACTCACAGAGATCCGCCTGCCTCTGCCTCCTGAGTGCTGGGATTAAAGGCGTGCGCCACCACCACCCAGCTCCCATCTCTTTTTTATAATAAAAAGACGGGAGGTCATGCATCACAGGTTAAAGGAATTTGGGGCAGCAGATTCTCAAGACTGCTTCCTGCTTTTTTGTGGTCATCATCATTGGCGGGGAGGACCTGACAAAGCTGGGTGCTGGTCACATCCTGGCATAGCTAGTCTCTTGGTTCTTGTCTGACGTTTGTGGTATGGAAATGTTTGGTGTTTCTTACACCTGTTTTAAGGTATTAGCAGAACAGAGGACAAAAATTAAGTTTAGGGAAAAAAAATTTAGGACCAGGGAATTGAGCAGGATGTATCTGACCTGTTTAAGGTGGATCCTTCAGTTCAGCTTCCTGGAACTCACAAGAATTCTTTGGGTTTGTGAAAACAGAAGTTTTAGACATATACATTGTATAAACAGTAGCATATTTATGTCAGAATGACTATGACAGATATTTTTGTGCAGTGAAAAGTATGTTTAAGACTATGGAAGGCAGCATGAGAGAGAAATCTGATAGTGTGCACTTGTCCTCACACCTTTATAACTTGCAGGTACACACCTTAATAACTTGTATTTGTAATTTACTAAAATTTGTTTGGTGAGGCTGTCTTTTTAAACTGACAAAACCTCTCAGTTGTTAAACTGCATCAGAGATCTTTGGAAGGATAAAATTTTACTAGAGTTACTGATTAAAAAATGACAGAGAACTTACTTGGTTGGTACCTAGAACTACTCCTCAGGGTCCTCCATGGTTGCTGAAGATCATATTTGCCTTTTTCTGTTTAGCACAGGGCCTGCCAGGCTCCAGAAGATCCTGTGGGCTAAGAAATCTGTAGAAAGACAGGCCTACCTTGACCTGAGGAGCTAGGCTGTTGATTCCAGCGATTCTGTCCATGTCTGGAGATCTTCAGTTTAGATGAAAGGCAGTTTTTCCCAGTGGTCAGTGCTTGGCAGTTGAAGTGAATTGCAGAGGGACATTGTTCTGTGCCCATTTGTCTTCTGTCTTCTTTGGAGGAAGTAGAGTGCTGCTGGGAGCCAAACTGTCTCTTTTTGTTATGAAAAGTTTTCTAATAATTAAATATTTAAGTGCCATATTCCCCAGATCTCTGAGCAGTTGAGGGCTGTTATAAGGTATAGCTACAGTATAGAATCTTCCTGGAGAACTAGGTCCAAGCTTGACTGTACTGGCGCTCAATTTAACAGCTAAGATTTACACTCGTAAAAAGACAGAAAGAAGAAAAAACTGCTTGCAATAGAAGGTTAACGGCAGAACTGACAAGTAGAGACATCTTAATATATTTTAAATGGGAGTTGGATTAAATATAAAGTAATTTTGTAAGAGACTTAAAAGTACATGCCAGTTTAAAACATGAGACTTATTGTTTTTGTAGTCTGAAATGAGATGCAATGAACAGACAATTATAACATTTAAAGTAAACATAGGTGCATTTAAGTTACATGTATGAACCCACACACACAGAGTGAGCAGGAATTGGATGTCAGTGTGGTATTTCTCAGAAAATCAGAAAACAACCTTCCTCAAGACCCAGTAATACCACTTTTGGGTATATATCCAAAGGATGCTCAATCATGCCACAAGGACATGTGCTCAACCATGTTCATAGCAGCTTTTTTTTTTTTTGTCATAGCCAGAACCTGGAAAGAACCTAAATGTCCCTCGATCAAAGAATGGATTAGAAAAATGTGGTACATTTACATAATGGAGTACTACAAAGCAGAAAAAATAACTACAGCTTGGAAAATGGATGGACCTAGAAAACATTATTTGGAGTGAGGTAACCCAGACACAGAAAGACAATTATCACATGTACTCACTCATAGGTGGTTTTTAAACATTAAGCAAAGAAAGCCAGCCTACAAAACACAATCCCAGAGAACTTAGACAACAATGAGGACACTAGGAGAGACTGACGCAGATCTAATCTACATGGGAAGTAGAAAGTATAAAAAGACAAGATCTCCTGAGTAAATTGGGTACATGGGGACCTTGGGAGAGGGTTGAAGAGGGGAGTGGAGAGGCAAGGAGGGTAGCAGAGAAAAATGTAGAGTTCATTAATATCAATAAAAAAAGATGGTGGTGAAGTCACTTGACCTCAGTTAAGATGATGGTAAGGTCAGTTGACCTCAGTGTCAAAATGGAAGCAGTCACATGTATGGAAAAGCCACAATTTTGAGCTGCAGGGAATTTAAGGTTAATAATAAGAGAGACCTAGAGGCACGATCTGCCCTGTTGCTAAGCCGCCATGCCACAAGCCACAGCGGGGAGCAAAAGGCTGGAAATGAAAAAAGCCGCCTCGTTGATCTGACCAATCTTGTTGGCAGCAGTAGCGGTGGCAGGGACAGTTTAAGGAAACTCTTTTCTTTGCCTGTGCGCTGACAGTAGTTAGGAAGCTCCCATAAAAGTGGAGCTGGCGGAACACCTGCAGAGTGAGGGTAGGAGCTGAAGAAGTAGGACATTAAGGCTGGGGTTTTAGGGCCTCTAAAAGGCCTGCACCCCAGGGGGGACAGACATGGATGGCTTGCTACTCGTAGCTGAAACCATGAAAACCAGCAAAAAATGGCAACACAACAAGGCACAAAGAGAGATGTCTCTCGGCTGTGGGTGGGGTATGAATTGGAGTGAACATTGAAGGACCTGTGGGAAAGCGTTCCCGCCCATGAGTGGGATGTTATGGCCTGACTGGATCAGGTCGGGGTGACTTGGAAGCCAGAGAGGCCAGAGGCCACTCTGAGCAGCCTTTCATGGCAAGGTAGAAAAAAAAAAGAAAAAAGAGAAAGAAAAACTGAGAGACCCTGGGCCCCCAGTTGAATGCACCACAGAGTGCACAGTGTTAGTGTGGGAGGACTGACCCCAGGTCAGTCTGGTAACAATTTTAGCTATGGGAAGCAATTCAGAGATGGATGTCAGCGAAAGGCTCAACTGCCTGTGGTTGGGGGCTGTTCCCCCCCCCATTTTCTAGGAATACCAAAAGATTTCCGGGAGCTCACTGGTCAATTCCTTGGGTTTGGTGATATAGTTAAGCTAACCAGAATGGGGGAAACTCACCAATTGAAGCCGGTTGCGTGCATAGAAATTACACTGTAGAAATCACACTCAGGCATATGGAAGACATGGTTGTTGTGAAAAAAAAAAAAATACCTGGTTTCGGATTCCGACCCGGGGAGAGGGGCTCAGGGTGGAAGAGCCTCCTGGGTTTCGGCACCAAACCAATGTAATGGATTGATTAAAAATGCTGCAGATTGTCAGTGGCTGCATCGGGAGAAACGCCCCTGAGCAGTGGCAGTCAGTGGGCCACAGGTCTCGGAAGGCAGCTGGTCCCAGGCAGGGAGCCACTTGGTGGATGAGAGACAGAGACATGGATAGGCATGCCACGCAGAGTGAGGTTGGATATTTATTTAGTGGATTATGGAAGGCAAGAGGGAGAAGAAGAGCAGAGAGAGGGAGAAAGAGAGAGAGAGAGAAACAGAAGGGGTCAGGGGAGAAGTAGGGAGAGGCAGAAGCTGCCTCTTTGAGAGGAAAAAGAGACTCAGGCTGGAAGCTGAAGATCAGCTTGCCACAGTGGCCAGGGGGTGGTTACTCTCTCTCTTTCTCTCTCTCTCTCTCTCTCTCTCTCTCTCTCTCTCTCTCTAGGTTTTTCGAGACAGGGTTTCTTTGTAGTTTTAGAGCTTTCCCTGGAACTAGCTCTTTTTATTTTTTTTAACCTTTTTTTTGTTTTGTTTTTGGGTTTTTTGTTTGTTTGTTTTGTTTTGTTTTTCAAGACGGGGGTTTCTCTGTGGCTTTGGAACCTGTCCTGGAACTAGCTCTTGTAGACCAGGCTGGTCTCGAACTCACAGAGATCCGCCTGCCTCTGCCTCCTGAGTGCTGGGATTAAAGGCGTGCACCACCACCACCTGGCGTGGCTTGTCTCTTAAAGAGACTGGGGGACCATTAGAGTTACCACCTTGGTGATTAGGGAGGGGTCAGGGAGGGTCAAGGTTTCTCAGAAACAAATCAAGGTCATCTGTTGGGGAAGGTCAGGTTTGAGAAATTCAACTTTCAAGTAAATAGAAACTTGTTTATTAAAAAATAGCATAATGGCTCCTGCCTCCAAAATGGAGTCAGGCATGTTCCTCGATTTGACTGTGTTCCTGATCCTCCTGCCTTCACCTTCTGATTACTGGGATTACAGAGAAAGCCCAGTGCTTTTGTTTTTCTTTTTCTAATATTTATTTTTATTTTATGTTTGTGAGTGTCAGTGCCTGGTGCCTGCATAGTTTATAAGAGGGTGCTGGGTCCCCTGGAACTGGAGCTGCTGATGGTTGTGAGCTGCTATGTGGGTGCTGGGAACTGAACCAGGTCCTCCAGAAGAGCATCAAGTGCTCTTAACCACAGAACCTTCTCTCCAGGCCCCAGTTTTTAACACTAATTTCTGTTTCCTGTCTTTTTGCAATGAATGCAAGGCAAGTACTCTGTCCCCGAGCTTTATCCTCAGCCTTTCTGTGCACAGCAGAAAACTGAGACACTTACTTCAGTTTGCTGTATTATAATGAGAATCACAGGCTGGGGTGCGGGTCAGCAGCAGAGTGCTTGCCTGGCAAGGCCTGGCCTCCACCCCCAGCACTGCAGAGGAACACAGACAAAAGCTAGAAAGATGGGAGTGGAGCAGGGGAGAACAGGGGGAAGAGCCCTTGGCACCCTGCCTCTTTGGCAATTCAGAGGATCTTGCCAAACCCTGTCCTTCTGGGTTCTCAGGGTGGCATCTCCACGCAAGCAGGACTGAAGTTCCACACCCTCACTACAAAGTAGTTAGACAAACAGGGTCGGAATGGGTGTGGACGCCAGCTCAGCCAGTCTGCTCAGATTCTCCAAGGCCCCATCTGCAGCACCTCCCTCCAGGGGAAGGGACAAATCCCCTCCTGAAGGATCAGGGTCTCAGGATCTATTATCAGACAAGGCTAGGTCAAAGAACTATTGTTCTGTCTAGCTCAGAGATGAAGAACAGAATTTAGAGCTTCTATGAGAAGCTTTGAGGAAGATTTTAGTTTAGTTCCTATGGCTGCCTTGAGAAGGGAGTTAAAAGCCAGTGACCACGGTCAATAAACAACATATGTAGCATAGGTAGATGGATGGATAGATAGATATACAGACAGACAGACACACAATTGCATATTCCCTAGGTGTACTTAACTTACACTGTGTCAGGTAAGCGATTCGTTCCTACAATCAAGTCCATGAAAGACTGAGACAGAAGGATGTCGAGTTCCAGTGAACAAAGGAACACTACTTACTAGCTTGCTCCCTATGGCATGCTCAGTCTGCCTTCTTATACAACCAGGGACTACCTTCCCAGGGTGGCAGCCCCCAGAGTGATCTGGGTTCTCCCACATCAATCATTAATCAAGAAAACGCCCCACAGGTATGACTACAGGCCAGTCTCATGAAGATGGATGTAGTTGGTTGCTTTTTACTCTTTTGGCTTTTTGGGGGGACTGCCAACCACCTCCCAAATAAATCACACACAGAGGCTTATTCTTTCTCGTAATTGCCCAATCTTAGCTTGGCTTATTTATAGCCAGCTTTCCTTAAATTACCCCATCTACCTTTTGTCTCTGGGCTTTTCCCTTTTCTTACTTCTGTAATCTTACTTTCATTCTTACTCCATGGCTGGCTGTGTGGCTTGGTGGCTGGTCCCTAGTGTCCTCCTCTCCTTGTTCTCTTGTTTCTTCAATCCTCTTCCCAGATTTCTCCTCCTCTTTTATTCTCTCTGTCTACCAGCCCTGCCTATCCTTTCTCTTGCCTTGCTATTGGCCATTCAGCTCTTTATTAGACCAATCAGGTGTTTTAGACAGGTAAAGTAACACAGCTTCACAGAGTTAAACAAATGTAACATGAAGGAATGCAACACATCTTTGCATAATTAAACAAATGTTCTACAGCATAAACAAATGTAACACATCTTTAATATTCTACAACAGATGAATTTTTTTGTTTTCTTTTGTTTTTAAGTTGAGAATCTCTCTTCCAGATAACTCTATCTTATTTCAAAATGACAAAAAAAAAAAAAAAAAAAAAAAAAAACTAAGAAAGGCATCCATTTAGGTTTTTGGGATGTGGTCACTTGGTAACTTCTTCAGAAAACCTTAAAGGTAATGGGATGATTTTTCTCCTATTTCCCATTTCCTCCTTTGTAGCCAGCCCTGAATGGATGAAAGAGTATTTTGACATGTGCTTGTCCATGTTGAGGACTCTAAGATCTTGGACACATGAAAACTAGGGGCCAAGCTCAAGAGGAATGCAAAGCTCTCCTATGGAGCCCAAGCACGAATGTTTACAAATTACTGATGAGTGTGTGCAAAGACTAGCAGCTGCAGCCTCCTCCTTGCGATATGCATAGGGGAGACCACTCACCTACAGAGCCCTCCTACTCAAACTAGGGAACTCCTCCTCAGTGTTGTACCTAATAAACTCACTGAGGTTCCCTGTAGCCACAGTACTGGTAGCAGAGTCTTTGTGTATCTGTGTCTGTCCTCTCTTCACGCCTTGCTGTCCTTAGCTAACACACCAGGACCCAAGATGCACAGGACACAGCATTTCTTTCTGTTTGCTAGACTAAAGGTGTGGTATCTGGAATTCCAGCAGCCACACTGGGTTTTCAGGTAAAAACATGTTCAGATTAGCAGAGCTGTAAGATAGAGATGTGTCCCCAGTAGTCACCCAGCCACCATTGCCACCTCAGCACACCTATGAGCTCTCAACAAAACTTGGTCTAATCCCATATCAGGTCCAAAGGAAAATCAATTCCTCAAACTCCAAAAGGCAGTCTAAATACCCAGACATGAGCTCAAACTGGACTATAGGATTTCTGGAGGTTACATGAATGTCAGCATTCCTCAGGAACTTAGGAAAGTGGTTCACCTCATTTCCCTTAGCTCTGACTAAAGGGACACTCTTTCCTGTGGTGCCTATCAGCACTTCAGTAAATGCTGATCTCCAGGCCCCCTCAGTATCACAAGTCTCTGTCACACATTCCAAGGTCTATGCGAGCATCCTAGCCTTTCTCACCTCTTCCCCTACCTGAACTCTCTCTAGCTAATGAACTTCCCTCCCCATAGTTACTCACTCTCATTACAACCCTGCATGCTGTTTTTTCTCCCACTCTATGCTCTGCTCTGCTTCTCTGTTCTCTCTCTCTCTCTCTCTCTCTCTCTCTCTCTCTCTCTCTCTCTCTCTTTCTCTCTCTGAGATAAGGTTTATCTGTGCAACAGTCCTGGCTGTGCTGGAACTTGCTCTGTAGACCATGCTGGCCTCAAACTCATGAGATCCACCTGCCTCTGTCTGACTACTGAGTGCTGGGATTAAAGGCATGTGCCACCATCACCGGGCAAATTTTCTCTATTCTTTATCCCTTGCTAATCTCTTTTCTTTCACAGAATGCCCTGTCCATATCCAGTCTGTTGGTCACGTTTAGTCTACTTTCTCTCTTTGCTCTGGACGCTTCTAGATGCCTTTTTCATCTCTACAATAAAAAGTTTCTCCTTAACTATACCATGGAGCAGTCATGTGGTCAGTTTATACACTCTAGACCCAAAATGGTCAAGTAATGCTGGGAGATAGTCACCCACTTACTTTGTTTTTTTTTTGTTGTTGTTGTTGTTTGTTTGTTTGGTTTTGGTTTTTCGAGACAGGGTTTCTCTGCGGCTTTGGAGCCTGTCCTGGAACTAGCTCTGTAGACCAGGCTGGTCTCGAACTCACAGAGATCCGCCTGCCTCTGCCTCCCGAGTGCTGGGATTAAAGGCGTGCGCCACCAACGCCCGGCCACCCACTTACTTTGGCACCAGGTAAAAAGATACAAATCCCAGTGGTAGCTCATGCTTGGACTACCAGACCAAAACTGGACTGCCACCAGTTCAAGGACAGCCTGGGCCAAGGTAAGAGACTCTCACACACACTTGAATGGGGTATAGTGTCTTTCTCTAATCCCAGCACTCAGAAGGCAGAGTTCTAGGCTAGCCTGCTATGCACAGTTACAGGCCATCCAGAGGTACACAGTGAGACTGTAACAGTGAGACAATAACAAGAGGTGAGCAGGACTTGCGAGACTACACCTGTAAGGTGTTCCAACACTTGGGAGGTGAACAGAATGCGGTCAAGGTTCAATGGCTATGTGTGGAGTTTGAGGACAGCCTGGACGGCGTAAGACCCTACCACAAGTACCATCCTGTGCTGGGACTCAATTTGTAAACCAGTCCAGCCTGCCTCTGTCTCCTAAGTGCTGAGATTAAAAGCATACACCACCATGTAGTGATATTTTGTTTGTGTTTTTTTTTTTTATTGTTTTTTTTTTTTTTTTCCGAGACAGCGTTTTTCTGTGTAGCCAACCCTGGTTGTTCTGGGACTCGCTCTGTAGACCAGGCTGGCCTCGAACTCACAAAGATCCACCTGCCTCTGTCTCCGCATGCTGTAAACCTCTCTTAACGGCTGACCCTCAGGCTCCCTGCTCCTGCAGCAGAAAACTAGTGTACCAGTCCCTGTTCCAGGTGCAGCCTCGGGTCTCCTAAGCCCTCAGGCCCCAACCACAGGGCCTGACTAGCCTTCCTTCAGGCCTGAAGCTCAGTCTGCTGGCTCTAGACACAGCCTTACTGCATTCTCCCGGCAGGTATTGATCTCCTTAGGGGTCTGGAGCTGCCCTAGGACTGGCTCAACTACTAGACATTTCACCCCAGGTGCTGTGCAACCAGGGCCCACAACCCACCACAAGGCTGGTAAACCCCCTTCTGTCAGCCTAGAAACCCAACAAGTGGTAAGAGACTGGAGGGGGACACTTCTTTTTTGTTAACTATTTTATTATTATTACTATGATTGTGATTAATATTACATATTAATACTATGATACAGTATTCTGCCTGCATGACAGAAGAGGGCACCAGATCTCATAGATGGTTTGTGAGCCATCAGACGGTTACTGGTTTGTGGTGGCTGGGAACTGAACTCAGGACCTCTGGAAGAACAGCCTGGGAATTGAACCCAGGACCTCTGGAAGAACAGCCAGTGCTCTTAACCTCTGCCCACCTCCACAGCCCCGAGGGAACACTTCTTCAGAGGCCTTGTGAGAAATGGAAGCTGGCACCTGTGAGGAGGGCCTGCCAAGGCGGATGAGGCTGCAGGGTGGAACAGGAGGCACAGCTCTGGGACACTGCTCTGCCAAGGCGGATGAGGCTGCAGGGTGGAACAGGAGGCACAGCTCTGGGACACTGCTCTGCCTCAGCACACCCTGTACAGAAGCCCTGTTCCTTGGCTCCTTCATTATCTTTAAAGATCTGGGAAGGGACAAGTCTGCACTGTGCTTGTCAGGGTCACTGTGACCCAAGTGTCAGAGGACAGAGGAGAACTGGCCGGTGACATATGGGGTGGTGAGGAGGGTGAGAGACTCTCAGGAGCAAGGATGGGTGCACTGGCCACTCAGCTGAGGAGTGGGTCCCCTTAGTAGGAGAGCCCAAAGACACCACCTAGCCCCCTACCCGGAGAGCCCATGGCCTCACCCAGCCCCATGCCCTCCCCCTGGCATCCCATAACAAATCTTTCGACACTTGTCTTCTGTCTCCCAGCTCCACAGTCTCAGATTTAACTTGGACCTGTGCTCTGGACAAGTCCTGTGGTGATGGCTGAGATGTTGCTTACCTCTCTCAAAGCCCTGAACTCCTGCTGATTTCCAGACGGCCTCAGCCAAGCAGCCCCGATACCCAAACTGCCCAATCCTGCTATAACCGAGGCCAATACTACCTTTCCAGACTAAGCTCTGAATTAACTTCTCTGCCATTCCCATCTCGAGGTTCCTTTGAGCAACAGGGCGTCTTCCACCCCGCCTGGCCTCAGTGTCTGGCTGCTGCAGAGCTGCTTTGGTCTTGAGTGCTGTATAGTGTTGTGGAATATTTGTTTAACCAGGCAAAGATGTGTTACGCTTGCTTGCAGCTGCATTTGTTTAACTATATAAAGATTTGTTGCATTTGTGTTAATTAAATAACATTAACCTGGGCTCAGAGAGGTGGGGTTAGCAACTAGTTGACAAGAGGTAGCAGAGGAGAGGAGGGAGGAAAGGGGGGGGGATGCCTGGGGCCAACCAGCCAGGCAACCACCAGTTAGCTGGACACGGAGTAGGACCTACAGAATGAAAGAAAGGTAAAAAGCCCTAAGGCGAAACAAAGATGAAAACCAGGTTCATTTAAGTTATGAGAGCTAGTGGGACAAGCATAAGCTAAGGCCAAGCTTTCATAACTAATATTAAGTCTCCGTGTCTTTATTTGGGAGTTGGCTGTGGTCTATGAGAAAGCCTGCTACAGTACAGGACTGGTACCCCTCGCTACAGCTACACAGACTGGTCAGATGCTTTGGAAGCAGCTACTTCCTAAACACAGTGAAGGCTTCCCAGCCATCCCCTGCTCCCCTGAACACGGATTCCAAAGGCCAGGAGTAGGGTCTGCCTCTCCTGAGGCCCCAGGCCCTACTAGTGTCCCTGACTTTTGGTGCCTCATCCCTGCTCACCCCTGGCCACACCTCTCCCTCAGGTAGTTTCCTGTACTGCCTGGGTCTGGGTGCTCTGATGACGCCTGGTCAGTACCTGAGATGCTCCTGAAGGGTCATCCTGTCCAGTGTCTTAAGAGTAAATGGAATCGGTCAGCTCCTAGACCAAGCACCAGCTGCCTCAGGATGCACCAAGCAGAGCCAATTCTGGCTTCTTCTCAGCTTCCAGCTTGTTAGAGGATGCTTCCGGAAACCTGCCCTAGCTGTCCTCCACTTTCTCCCATGAACCCCTGCCATTGACCTCGGCTCCAACTGGAGCTACACCAAGAGCAAGGGCAAAGCAGACAATTCCATGCCAAAGGCAAAGACGAAAGTCAGACTGTTTATTGCAGAAATATGGTCAAGGTTCCATTTAAGGGGCCCCAGGTGAGGAGGGGCTGGACCTCTTGGCCCAAAGCTGGGCAGGGAAGATGCAGCAACAGAGGACCTCCATCTGGCCAGTTCTCAGAGCTGCGAGAGGATGCTGGAGGCCAGGCTGCAGGTGAGGCCTGTGCCATCCGGCTCCACATTCAGCGCCTTCACTACACCATTGTCTACCACCATGGAGAACCTCTTCAGCCGGCGGTTCCCAAAGAGAGACACCAAAGAATCACCCAGTAATAAATCTGTCTCCTAGAAGACAGGCAGAGATGGGTGTCAAGAGCCCCCAAACAGGTCAGAAACTGCTCCCCACATAACACGCCCCTCCAGGACCAACTGCAGGCTGAGGGAAGGGTGGCGCACTCACCTTCCCAAAGGCCCCAGTTGGGTCAGCCAGGAGCCGAACCTGAGGGACAGAGAGTAAATGTCACAAAGAAACCTCCAGTGCCAGTGATGGCTCAGTGAGCAAAGGCGCTTGCTGCCAAGCCTGGCAACCTGAGTTCATTCCCCAGGACCCCACAAGGCAGGAGGAGAGAACCAAATCTCACAAGTTATCCTCCGGCCTCCACTTGTATACCATGGCATGAGGACCCATCCAACACATAAAGTAAGCAAATCAAAAGTAATAGAAAACAAGGAATCCTCCTACCTGGGTCTGACCCCTCAGACAGAACCTCACACCTCACCTTGCCTTTCGCCTGGTGGGCTCGACCCCACTCTTCTGTCACAAAGACGTCATTAACAGTCAGACATGCCAGCACCTGCACTCCCTTGGCCTTCAGAGCCTCAGCTTGCTCCACAAACCCAGGCAGGTGGGTCTAAGAGGAAACCAAAGGGTCAAAAGACAGCAAAAGAGCAGGCGTTCCCGAGCCTGCTCTTTAGCTCCCAGTCTCTGGTATCTCTCTGATCAGGCTAAGGAACCCGGAGTAAAATGTGCCTTTTCCTTTCACCTTGGCTAAAGAGGAAGCTTGAAGCTAAGGATCTGTGGTCAAAAACATAAAATTCCCATGGGCAAAACTTCTGCCTCATTAGCACAATCTTTCAGTGCTCCCACGAGCAGGATCAGGCAGAGGTGTTAGATTTGACTCGGGTCCTTTTCTCCCACACGCCTGATTCTGGAAAGAAGTCTCACCTTAGAACAGCCAGGAGTGAAGGCCCCAGGAACTCCGAACAGCACACCTTTCTTGCCCTTGAACAGCTCTGCCAGGTTCACCTTCTTCCCAGGCTCCCCTTCAAATACCTCCACGGAGGGGATGGCATCTCCCACCTGCAGACAAGGGCTCCAGGGTAAAAGGGGGTTAAAAGGCCTAGGAAACCACATCTAGGCAGACACAGATCTTCATGGAGCCGGTGCTGACACCCAGCAGAGAAAGTGCACCTGCCAGTTTCCACGGGTCCACCTGTCCTCTGCATCTCCTGCTTGCCACACACCTTCCAAGCTTCAAGGAAGCCTGGTTTTTATTTCAGGCCAGTTGGTGGCCACAGAGAAAGGGAGAGGCCTCCACTAGTGCTGCAATGCTGTGTCAACAAGCTACCCAAGACGAACAACGCACAGAGAGGAGCACCCAGTCTGGGGTTGAGAAAGCACCTGGCAACAGGGAGGAAGAAAACCCTGTCCACACAATGGAAAGCCAGGGAAGACGCTCAAGGCAAAGTGTTCAGGACACAGGCTCTCAGGGTAGGCTGAGGTCAGCAGGTCAAGCGCTTGCCACCAAGCCTAACCACCTGAGTTTAGCCCCATAACCACATGGGAGAGAGACAGAACTGACTCCTGAGAAAGCTGTCCTCTCACCTCCACATGCACACGTGTGTTCCCAAATATACACACTAAACATGTATTAAAGAGCGCTTCTAAAAAGGTAAAGGGCCTTTAATCCCAACACTACGGAGGCAGAGGCACGCAGATCTTTTAAGAGTCTGAGGTCAGTCTGGTATACACATCAAGTTCCAGGCCAGCCAGGACTACACAGTGAGACTGTTTTTGGTTGTTTTTGTTTTCTTTTTTTTTTTCTTTAAAAAAAAAGGGGGGGGGGTAAAGTCCAAGAACAGGAGGGGGTAGGTTCAAGAAGCTTCCAGAATTCCAGAAAGACCAAACAGAAGAAGGCGAAACAGTCACAGAGGGGAAACAGCAATGGGAAAAACAGACCCCAGGTATCCAAGGGACCCCAGCTCTTTCAAAACATGCGGTGAAGTGTCATCTAGTACTATCACAAAAGGGCTGGGGCTTTGGAGAGGGTTATAAGGGATTTGAAAAGCGGCAAAGGAGATATTTTAAGAATGGAAAATGACAGTATCCAGTTGCTTGAAAATAGTGGGGACCTGTCCCTGAACGTCACACCGTTAATTTAACAGGGAGGCTCAAGGAATGTCCCGGGACTGAAGGACAGCGATGGGGTCTTGCAGAATGCACGACAGGAAGAAAGCTTCAAAGGAGGACAGCCCGAGAACCCGCGTGGAGCCCAAAGAGCCGCAAAGAGCCGCGACAGGGTAACCCAGGAGAGCTAGAACCGGTCACCTTGATCGGGGCCATAGCTGCCGCGGCGCTGTTGAAGCTGCGGGTCCCGCTTCGTTTCCACCTTGCTGCTTCCCGGCTTGCTCTGCCGGCCTCGCACGTCCAGTTAGCCGCTGCACGGAGCACCGAACCGGCTCTGCCGCCCAGATCGTGTATCCCTGACAGCAACATGCCCGCCCAGTTGTCGCAGCCCCCCGCCCGTCGCTAGGTCTGCCCACCGGAGGCGGGTGCCGAGTCCGCTCCGCCCACGCCAGCTCGTCACATCTATCACGCGGATTATAGGGGCTGAGTCGTGACGCATTATGACGCGGCGGGGCATGCAGGGGTCGCGCTCCTTGTTTGCATGCAGAAAGAGGTGATCAGTTTACCGATGCAAGTTCTGACCTTGAACCGCAAACAGGGGTCGAGGTACAATCTGGCTAAGCCTCAAATGTGCTTGTTTTATACTCAACTAGAGCCGCGCACAGCACCTGCTTTGCAAGTGATTTGCATTGTACGTGCCATTCACAGCAAGTAGGTCTCGGCTTACGCCGCTGCAATCTCCCTGAGAAGCGCTTCCGGTATCAGGACTTGATCCAACTCAAGTCTTTCCTATTCCTTTGCAGCTGCAAAACCCCAGAAATTCCAGCAAGTTCACCACTTCCGGTCCGGCGGGTTGTTCAACGGCTTCAACAGCGGAAGTGGCATAAGAAGTGAGGACTCCTTCCGGTTCCGGTCTCGCGAACTCCAGTGTGGCAACATGAAACTGCTCACCCACAATCTCCTGAGCTCGCATGTGCGGGGCGTGGGCACGCGTGGCTTCCCGCTGCGGCTGCAGGTACTTGCATACGAGTCTGTCGCCCTTGTAGCTCAGGATAGAGACGCCGGGCCCGACTCTACCTCGCTAAACCTTTCCTCCCCGCAGGCCACCGAGGTCCGCATCAACCCCGTGGAGTTCAACCCCGACTTCGTAGCGCGGATGATCCCCAAAGTGGAGTGGGCGGCGCTTGTGCAGGCGGCAAACACCGTGAGGATCCCGCCCCTAATGACAACCCGGGAGCTCTCAGGGGCTCCGACCCCAGCCAGGGCAGAGTGGAGTTTGTATGCCCGGTGATCACGTGAGCCTCTCTTCCACAGTTAAACCTGACAGAAGTACCCAAAGAGCCGACTGAAGGTTATGAACAAGACGAGACGTTTTTGAGGAAGATGCACCACGTGTTGCTTGAGGTGAGAGTCCTGTCACCTGCCTAGCTGCCCTACACGGAGGCTCCCGGTACTCAGCTTTGCCCTGCTCTCCCACAGGTTGATGTGCTAGAGGGCACCCTGCAATGCCCAGAATCTGGCCGTCTTTTCCCCATCAGCCGCGGGATCCCCAATATGCTGCTGAATGACGAGGAGACTGAGACGTAAACTTTGGCATTTTGTGATGTGTGTGTCAGTTGTATAGCCTGTTAAATAGGTGTGTGACCCCGATCTCCCCCCAGTGACTCAAAAACCACCATGTACTTGAGCTCCATAGTATATTTTTTTCTCATTAAAGGTTCAAAACCAAAAGCGGTTTCTCTTTGCAGCAAATATACATTAAAATAGAGTCTCTGTACAGCCAAGGGCTCTGGGCCCTGGCTTGCCCCATGGCCCTGCGCCTCCCTGGCCAAACCCAAAAATAAATATAGTGTTATTGCTCTGCAGGGCATAGAGGCAGTGCTGTCCCCCACCCCTCGAGGTGGGAGCTGATGGGGGGCTCTGGTCACCCCAGGGGTCCAGGGGCTGGAGCCTGCTTGGAGTTATTGCTTCAAGGGGGGGCACTAATGCCCAATGCGAATGAGGAGAGGAGCTAAGGGGACAGGGGCCTTTGCTTTCCAAGCCCCCCTCTGCTCTGGAGAGGGGTTCGGATTAAGCAGCAGCAAAAGCATCGCCCACTGGGAGACTGTGGCCTCCATCCCCTTCCCTCCCTGAGATCAGTTTCTGCCTCCCACACATCCCCTGCAGCCCCCTATGGCTTCCGCAAGGCCCCCTACACTCTTGGGGGCACATTATGGCTTGCAAGGGGCAGCACTGTGCCCACACCTGGGCATTCACTTTCCTGGCTTCTGACACCCCCCCAAGAGGGGGGAGGGGAGGGCATGAAGCCTGCTCCCAGGGGCAGATGGCATTGCCCTGGCCCTGCCAGCAGGCTGTGGCACTGCCCAGACTCCAGCTTTGCCCCCTTGGGGCTGACACCCCATGCTGGGCAGATCCTGCCAGTCACCCCACCCTGTCCCACCCCTTGCCTCAGTCCATCATGGCCTCAAGCATTTCCAAAAACAGCTTGTGCATGGGCACTTTGCCCTCCAGCTTCACCCCATAGAAATGGGCCAGGACTTTGCCTGCTGTCTGGCGGAGCAGTGGCAGCGTGAGCAGCAGCCTGCCTGCCCGCCTCCGCTCAGCACCCCCTCCAGGGCCAGCCCGGCCGGCTTCGTACTCCAGCAGGGCCTCGTGCAGGGCTTCCCGCAGCTGCTCCACAGCCTCAGCGTCTTCAATATGCACAGAGTCTGAGGAGACAGAAGAACCGCTGGTTGAGGTAACTGTGGAAAGGGCAGGATTCACTTGTCTGGGCACTCACTGCTCTGCCTGTGAGCCAGGGCCCACCCTTTCTCACCTGTGGCCACCTCTTGTCCTCCACACCTTCCCCTCCACTACTTCCTTGTCAGCACAGCACTAGGGCTCAGAATCCTGTGTACAATTCAGGACCTTGGCTTACTTGGTGATTTTCAGTAATTAAGCCTCAATTGTCCTTATCTATAAAAAGGGACTGTGCCACCACCATTGACAATTTGAGGGCTTTATGGGGGACCTGTGTGTGCCTTCCCTAGATACTCACCAGAATTGGCAAGGGCCAGAGCCTTCAACAGTACATACTCCTCCCGCTCCAGCCGCAGGGCTTGCAGTCGCCGTACCAGCTGCAGCAGGGCTGCCCCCAGATCCCCCAGACCAGCTGCCCGGGCCCCCTCTTCATCCAGGACCAGATCCTCAGCAAATGCCAGCTCATCCTGCAGTGGTAGTGAGCGCTGGGCCACACCTAGCACCAGCACCTCCATCCACACACTCTGGAGTACTGACATCTGGTCAGACAGTGACAGCGAGGAGAAGCCTGGAGAGTGGCGGGAAGAGGACCAGTCAAGAATGCAGCAGTAAGAAGTGGCCTACCTGCTCAGAGATGCCCTGACCACCAAGCCCTTTACCTGGGATGCTCTTGGCCCAGCTGATGGTGACCACTATTTCTCGATCAAAAAGGTCGCAGAGTGTGGCCACAGCAGGGAGGTGTCCATCAGGGCTGGCTGGATCAGGCATGGCATACAGCTTCTCAGGCTCAACCACCAGCAGATGAGACACCAGAGCATTCACTGGGGCTACAGCGACAGGTGCAGGACTAGAGTCATGAACACGGATCCAGCGGATCTCTACAGTCCCTCAGAGCCAAGCATCTCCCAGACATTCCCCTCCCGCCTTGCTTGAGAGCACTGGTAAACCTGAAAACACAACTCACTTCCCCAGAGAAAGGTGAGCCCTTTTCCTGGGGCTTGGGTATAGCTTGCATACAGCCCTAGCCTAACATTTAGTAGGTTCTGGTTCCCCTAACAACTTTTAAAAAAAGAAACCCTGTGCTGATTTGTTTTTTGTCAACTTGAGATAGATAGATAGATGGATGGATGGATGGATGGATAGATAGATAGATAGATAGATAGATAGATAGATAGATAGATAGATAGATAGATAGATGATAGATAGATAATCTGGGAAGAGGGAATCTTAATTGAGATAATGCCCCCGCAGTGTTCTTCCGTGGCCTGTTTCAGCTCCTGCCTTGAGTTCCTACCCTGACTTCCCCCAGTGATGGAGTGTGGCCCCAGAGTTGTAAGATAAAATAAACCCTTTCCTCCCCAAATTGTTTTTGGTGTTTTGTCACTGCAATAGAAACCTTCCTACTTGGGCATCTGACCTGTGAAGTAGTTTATTGTCCTTGAATGTAGCCACCTATGATCCCAAACTCCCAATCCTGGTTTGCCTCCTGAGTGCTGGGCTTAAAGTCATGTGATACTAAGGACCAAACCCAGGGCTTAACGCATGCTAGACAAGCACTCTACTGATATTTTCATAATTATTTTTTGGGAAGAAATGAGAGAAGGTAAGACCAGGGTCCTAGGGCATGTAAAGAAATCAAACAGACCTCTCCAGTGGCTGTCCCCTGCCCAACGCATAGGAACCCAGGCTCTCACCTGTCTTCCGGGGGCCTCCAGCTACTGCCAGAGGACCAGCAGGGAAGGGGCCTGGAAAGGGCAACGGGTCCACCTCTGGCCGCCGCTTGTACTTCTGTCGCCCACCTCGGACGCGGTCCAGACGTACGCCTTAAATTGTAAGACCAGACTGTGTCCTAAAACAGCTGCCCCACAGAGCCCTACTCCCCTCACCTCCTCCCCAGGCTTCCACCCAACCCACAGGACCACCCCCGTCTCACCCAGGCACTGCCCAGCGCTCACCCTCCTTAAGCATGCCCACCCGCAGGCACTTGGTGAAGCGGCAAGCCTGACAGGCCTTGCGTCTCCGCTTGGTGATCTCACACTCATTGGAGGCCGGACAGCTGTACTCGATGCTCCCTGCCAGGAAGAGGCAGGGCTCCAGTGGCAGCCTCCCAGAGCCCCAAGGGGGCCCCCGATGACAGGAGAGCCCTGACTCACCCCGAGCAAGCACCAGTCTGGGGGTATGGGGAGGAAAGGGAGAGCAGGATGCCATGAGCAGGGCAGGGAGGGAACAGCCACTGCACTGGGGAACCCTGCTTGGATGAGGCCAGGCCCTGGAAGTCAAGCTGCATATTCGCCCTAAAACCATACTGCTGGCCTACACTGTCCTCACCTGCTGTCCAGGGCCACAGCAACCTCCCAGATAAATCCAAGGCTCCACTGAATCCTTGCCTCCCTTGCCTCAAGCATTGCTTTCTACTCCTAGAAATCCTCCAGTGGTATCTTCCTCTCCGCTAGGACAGGCTCTCCTGATCCTCCTACCCACTGGCGGCTCTACGGTTTCTGTACAGTGAACTGATCTGCCCGTGAGGCTGTTCTTACTCGTTCTCCCCATCTCCCAGACTTTCAGCTTGAACAGCATTGTGCTCTAGACATACAGCAGCCCCAGGACACCCCAAGCTCTCCAATCCCCTACCTCTCCTGCCAAGTCTGCAACCACCTTCCATTGCTCCAGAAACCTAAGTAGCATCTTCCCTTCTCTCAGCCACAACCCAAGCCACTGGCAGTGTGGGAGTGTCAACCTTCTCACCCACCAGAACCCAGCTCTGCCAACAGCCCCCATCTTGTCCGTCACTGTTGTGGCCACTGGCCTCCTGCTGTCTGTTCTCCACATAGCAGCCTGAGGGATCCTGCCCCTGTCCTCTCATCAAATGCCCCAGTCGGTTCTCTTAAGTATAAGCCCAGGTGAAGCAGTGTCCTACAGGTTCTCACAGCCAAGCTCCATCACTTATAATCCTGTTCTGTTCTGACAGAGCCAGCCTCGGGGCATTCTGTTCCTTGCCTGGGGCTCTAGTCCTGGCAACCACGCAAGCTCTCCCTTACCTCCTATCACCTTGGAGAGGCCTTTCCTGAACACCCTGAGACAAATCCCTACGTCTGCCTGCAGAAACTCTCAGGTCTTATCATCTGATACAGAACACGTGTGTTCAGTTATCCTGTGGCTTTCAGCTCTTGTTTTGCTTTTTTGAGATGGTTTCATACCATGGTCCAGCCTAGTCTTGAACTTGCAACAATCTTCCTGCCTCAGTCTCATGAGCATAAGCCACACCATACCTGGTTGATTTGGTTTTAGTTTTTGAGATTTGTGTGTGGTTACATGTAAGGTGTCTCCATCAATGGTTCTCAACTTTTTTTGATTCTGAGACAGGGTCTCACTGTGCAGTCCTTGTTGGCCTTAAATTCACTATATAGACAAGGCAGGCCTCAAACTCTGCCTCCTGCACACTGGGATAAAGCTGTGCCTAATATGACTGACTTCTCTACCATTTATGGTTTTTTCAAGACAGGGTTTCTCTGTCTAACAGCCCTGGCTGTCCTAGAATTAGTTCTGTAGATCAGGCTGACCTCAAACTCAAAAAGATCCGCCTGCCTCTGCATCCTGAGTGCTGGGATTAAAGGCCTGTGCCACCACTTCCTGGCTTCATCTTATATTTTGAAACAAGGTCTCTCATTGAACCTGGAGTTCACCAACTCAACAACAGTATCCCAAATCCTCTGCCACTGTCTCTCAACATCTGACTTTTATGTGAATACCAAGCATCTAACTCAGATACTCTTGCTTGGGCAGAAACACATGACCAAATGTGCCATCTCCTCAGCTCCCACTTTTGGGCTTTTTTGAACAAAGTCAGATGTAGCCCAAGCTGGCCTCTTAACTATGAAGTGGAGGATAACTTTGAACATTGATCCTACTGCCTCCTCTTCTAAATGCTAAAATCACAGGATGTGCCACCACACCAGGGAAGAAGACACCGGCTTGCTCTATAGCCCATACGTACTCCATATGTAGCCCAGGTTTGCCCTGAACTCACAATCCTCTTAACTCAGCCTCCTGAATGCTGGGATTAGATGAATGCCAGTGTGAACGCCTTAACCCATATGTTCACTCTTATGCCATCTACCGTCAGCCCGTTTCCCAAGGCTAGTCACAAGACCTGACGTGTAGTGGGTACCAGTGGCCCCTCAGCCTCACAGCTGTCCAACGAACAAATCATAAATCACACAGGCCTTCCATGCTTCTCTCCTCCTCCACCCAGCAGGGCTGCCACACTCAGTTCAAGATACCTCCTCAGGGAAGCCCTTGGCCCTGCTCCTTGCCTTCCAGTACATGCTACAAAACAAAGAAGACAGTTCTGACAATCAGGTTCCCCTGGCCATCCTCAGTCTCAGCCGTGTCTGGAACACAGGCCGGGGTGGTAAAGAGCAAGGGACAGTCTGAGTGCTGCACACACGCCTGTATTCCAACATTTTGCAGGCAAAAGGTAGAGAATCTCTAGATGGAAGCCATCCTGGGCTACACAGCAAAACTCTGCTTAAAAATGAGAACTAAGCAAGGGATGCTTATCATTGTGGTTTATTTATATGCTTATTTTGAGACTGGGACTCTCTCTATAGGTCTGGCTGCCCTGGAACTCAGCTATATAGATCAGGCCAGCCTGATCCACCCTTTTCTTTCTTTCTTTTTAGCTCTGGCTGCCCTGGAACTCCTTCTATAGATCAGGCTGGCCTTGAACTTAGAGATCTGCCTGCCTCTGCCTCCCAAGGGCTGGGATTAAAGGCTGCACCACCACTGCGCAGACTGTACATTGTATTTCATATTTCTAAAATTTGTGAGCCTCAGTTTTCCTAACTGCGAAGTTAGCATGATTAAAAACAACATATACTTGAGGCTGGAGTGTAGCTCACTGGGGCAGTGCATGCTCAGCATTCACAAGGTCCTGAATTCTCTTACTAGCAACCTCCCTCACCGCATCCCCCCCAAATCATACTGCAAGAGGAAGGCTGGAAAAAAAAATGAGTGGAGCTGGGTATGATGTCACAGGCCTTTAATCCCAGCAATCAAAAGGCAGAGGCAGGCAGATCTTTTTGAGTCCCAGGCCAGCCTGGTTTACAGAGTGAGTTCCTATATAGACAGCAAAAGCAATACAGTGAAAACCTATCTCCATTAAAAAAAAAAAAAAAAGAAAGAAAGAAAGAAAAAGAGAATGAATGAAGGTAATTACAGCAGTTAGGTCTGGCCCACAGTACAGGGAGGCATATGTCAAGCACCTGGCTCTGACCAACAAGGAGCAGTTTTAGGCCAGTGCACTTCAACCAAGTCAAGACTCATTGGAAGCAGGCATGTAGCGCATCAATTCCTTCAGTCACAATATTCTGGAGGCAGAGGCAGGCAGATCTCTGTAAATGTAAGACTGCCCTGATCTATGGGGTGAGCGGCAGGCCAGCCAGGATTGCACAATGAGACTCTGTCTTAAAACAACAACAAAGCTCCACAACACACCTCACTGGAATGTCACTATCAGTGGTCCGAAGTCCAGTTACCAGTGCTCAGCTCTGGGCCTGCACCAACACCAGGGCTGTCATTTTCTACTGGAGAGATCTGAGCAGCCACAAAGGCTCCCTGTGCTTCGGCTCTTAACCCTGACCATTTCTCAAGGGGTTGCACAAGGGGCTGAGATCCTGAAAGTAAAAGGGGACAGTACCTATCACAGGATAAGCACTCAAGAAAAAGTGTTCAAGCCGGGCGTTGGTGGCGCACGCCTTTAATCCCAGCACTCGAACTCTGTGAGTTCGAGACCAGCCTGGTCTACAGAGCTAGTGCCAGGACAGGCTCCAAAGCCACAGAGAAACCCTGTCTCGAAAAAAGAAAAGAAAAGAAAAAGTGTTCAAAAGCCATTTGAAGGGTGGCAAGATGACTCAGTAGGTATGGGCACTTGATGCCAAACCTGATGACCTGAGTTCAATCCCCAGGTCCTAGATGGCATAAGTCAAGAACTGACTCTCACAAGTTATCCTCTGACCTCTACACATATACAGTGACTATAAGTGTATACACACACGCACACACAAAATAAATACATACTGGGGCTGGAGAGATGGCTCAACAGTTAAGAGCACTGGTGCTCTTCCAGAGGACCAGGGTTCAATTCCCAGCACCCACATGGCAGCTCACAACTGCCTGTAGCTTCAGCTCCCTGGAAGCTGACACCTTTATACCAATGCACATAAAAAAGTAAAAACCAATTATTTAAATAAATAAATAAATAACAAATAAGTACTAAGAATTTTTAAAAAATTACTTGCAGTGGGGTTTGCCTATAATGACAGCACTCCTGGCAGGCTGAGGCAAAAGGATGGAGAGTTCTAGGCCAACTACATAAAAAGATAATGCCTCAATGTTTTTGTTTTTTTGAGACTGGGTTTCTCTGTGTAACGTACTGGCTGTCTGGGACTCACTTTGTAGACCAGGCTGGCCTCAAACTCACTGAGATCTGCCTGCCCCTGCCTCCCAAGGGCTCGGATTAAAGTTTCTGGGCCACCACTGCTCAGCTAAAAACATTTTTTTTTTTTTTATTTTCGAGACAGGGTTTTTGGTGCCTGTCATGTAGTCCAGGCTTGTCATTAACTTCTATACATGACAAACCTTTATCAGTTACTTTTTTTTTCTTTTCTTTTTTGGCTTTTCGAGACAGGGTTTCTCCGTAGCTTTTGGTTCCTGTCCTGGAACTAGCTCTTGTAGACCAGGCTGGGATTAAAGGCTTGCGGCACCACTGCCTGGCATCAGTTACCCTTAAAAGAAGGGATTCTGGGACGTCGTGGAGATAAGTAGGCAACTACTAGAGGCAAAAAGAAAGCCAGGAGCATGCCTTTAATCCCAGCACAGGGCAGATGGCTGTTCAAGGCCAGCCTAGTTGGGGACAGCCAGGGTTGCAACACAGAGAATCTGATTGGGGTTGGAGGCAGGAGCAAAAATTCTATGGCAGGTAGACACCTGCATCCTGGCTTATACCCATTCAATGACCTATGCTAGTGGCTTTTCTTTCTTTTTTCTTTTCACATAGTCCTAGTTGGCCTTCAACTTATTATATAGTTAATGATGACCTTGAATTTCTGATTCTCCTAGTTCCACCTCCAAAGTTCTGAGATTCTAGGTGTGCAATATCACACCTGGTTATACAGTGCTGGACAGAACCTGGAGCCTCCTGCAAGCTAAGGCTGCTCTACTAACTCAGCTAAGTCCTCAGCCAACACACCTCTTAAAAAAACAAACACAAACACAAACAAAAACAACTTCCCTGGGAAGTACAAGGAAATTCAAACTCTAGACTGCCAACCCCTCATCATCAACCCCTGCATGCATCTCTATACCAGCACTGTTGGAAGATTCCAGGCCCAAAGGCTATTGGGCAAAGGACACAGAAAGAGGATGAGGGGTAGGGGCTCACCCTGGATGGTCCTCTTGAAGAAGGCTTTGCAGGCCTCACACGATGCCACACCATAGTGGTAGCCGGAGGCCACATCCCCACAGACCAGGCAGAGGCGTTTGGGCAGAGAGCTGAGCACTAGCTTCCCACTGCCCTGCTCACCAGACCCTGCACCCTCCCCATCCTCCTCCTCCTTGTGCCCTGGAAGGCAGCGGGTTGGAGCTGGTCCCGGGGCCAGGGTCACAGGGGGTTCAGTCTCAGTCTCTGAGGAACCCTTTGGACTGTCAGGGCTGGCTGGCTCTGCCTTGATGTAGAGAGGCTCGATGCCCACCACCTGGCTGGACATGATGCTGGTCACCTGCAGGGAAAGACCATCAGGGTCACGGAGAGGCACTCTGCCACATGGGTTGGGCAACACTGGGCCTAGGCCAAGCTTCCAGGCTCAGCCAAGGAAAGGGAGGAGGCAGAGTCCAAGGAAGGGCTGCCCATGAAGAGGGCCCCCAGCTGTCACCATGGGAACAGAGTCTCCAGAGCCTCTGGGGCCAGTTAACTGACAGCAGGTCCTCCTCTTGGGAACCAGGGAGAGGCTTGGCAAGTTTAACTCCCACCCAAGCCAGGAAGCAGGCTAATCTCAACCTGCAGGCAACTCTCAACCCCCAAACGTAATACCTCTCCCGAGTTTTCTCCAGATGCTGGGAGGGCTCCATTTAGGCACTGAGTATTCAAGAGCACACTTAGGAACACGGCGGAGGGGAGGGGGTGTTTAGCCACTCTCTCAGGAGTTTCCACCTGTCCACACATGCTCACTGTCTCCTGAGGATCTTCACACTCACACATGGCCTTTAACCAGTCCCAGTTCTCACACACTCCCAGTAAAAGGGCACACTCAATAAGCAAGCTCACACTCAAGTCTTATGATCACACTCTCTCTCCAGACTCTAGTAAGAGAACCTCTCACCTCTGACACGCCACCCCCTCTTGCCTTAGCAAGCCCAGTCCAGCCACGCCGTGTAGGGCGCGGCTCCACCTCTTTTGCACCCCAGGCCTGCACGGTTCATTCTTACACTCCAGCTGCCGCAGAGCCCACCACCTCCTGCGACCTCCCGGGGCGCCCCCCGACCCCGGCGCCCCAACCTGCGCACACCTATGGGAAGTTGCCTGAAGTTACTTGTGTGTCCCCCCTCCCCCACTACCCGCGGGGGACTTCTATCAGGTTATCAGGAAGTAAGAAGAGGCGACGAGGAAGAAGTTCTCCCCCGCGCTGCGATGACCTATGACCCAGAGAGGAAGGTGGCCCAAAGCCCCTGCAAGCGCCCCCACGTGGCCTCTAGGGCCCCTTTCAACCCTAGTCCACCTCCAGGGTTCCTGCAAAGCTCAAGGGTCGAGCTCAACGCTGCCCGGAGGCTCGCTCCGAGGCCCAAGAATAACCCGGGGCCAAGACCCGTCCTGACCCGGCAGCCGCACCACTGCGACCCCGCCTGCAACCCGCCCCCCGCCCGCGCTCGCACATGGCCCCCGCCGCGCCCGCCCACCCCCGCGGCCGCGCTCCCCTCCGCCCCCGGACCTGGGGCTCCGACAGGGCTGGCGGGCAGGCATGGGGGCCGAGAGGCCCGGAACGCCGGGATGAGCAGGGGCCGCCTCCTCCGGCCGCGCCGCCCCGCCGCGCTACGTCCCCCTCACTCGGCGGTGCCGCTGGCTGCTTGTAGGACACAAAAGGACATCGCGGCCGCTTCCTACTCCGCTTCCTCCAGCTGACAGCGGAGGCGGGGTCGGCCCTGCGCATGCAAATCAGGGGGCCGGGCCAGGTGCTTTATGCTAATCACCCGAGGGGAGCGGGCGGCGCCTGCGTACCCCGAGGCCAGTGGGCGGGCTTTAGCGACGCGTACGCGTGCGTGGCCGCCTCGGGGGCGGGGCCGGAGCCTAGGCAGGAGCAAGGACTTAAAGCCGGAGCGGGGAGGAGCCGGAGCGCTTTTGCGTCCTGAAGGTAGGCGGTACTCCACCTTACAGTGGGCGTAGCCACTCTTTGGACTCTGTACAGGCAGTGAACGTGAATGTAAATGAGGGGGCGGGGATGCAACCTGCATATGCATGAGGATGAGGGGTGGGGCCTAACGGGGGGCCCTGCTCCCCCCCCCCATAATGTTGATGGGACACTTGACACGAACTTGGTAGATCAGTACACCAGTGGACCCTCAGGTAGGAGGAGCAGACCTAAATAAAATATGCAAGTATCCCTGGTTTGTGAGCTCCAGGTAGGTAGTACTGGTGAAAGGCGGGCGGAGAAAACTCAAGGTCACTGCGGTGACCGAATGAAGGTCACGGGAAAAGGCGGGGCCACGTGCGTCCGCCACACGCAAGCTGCCACGCACTGACTGGGGAACCTTGCATAGACTGTTTAATTTCTCTAGAGCTCAAATTCCCTGCAGACGGGGTCGAGCTTGGGTCCGAGGAACGGGACAGCGCACGGAGCTGACATCTGGTCGGCCACTTGAGCTAGAGGTTCACACAGGCATACAGTACAGCCTCTTGTTCCGGCGCTTCTTGAGTCCCTCGATGTATTCCTGCAGCTCTTTAGTCAAGTAGTGACCCCTGCCAATCGTGCTCTTGTAGGCTAGGAAGAAGGCAGAGCTGAGGGGAGGGCCATGAGCAACGGCAAAGCTTTCCCCGTAGGCACCACCAGTGCGATTCAAGGAACCGCAGGTGACTTGAGGTGGCAATTAATGCTGGATTTGGATCTGTGTTAGTTTGGGAGGCTTTGGATCTCCAAGTACAAAGTGTTATGGTGAAGAAGATGCTGCAAGGCTAAATGGAGGCAGTGAGAGCCAGTAGCTGCACAGCCTCCTCCAGGGCCACCCACTCTAACTAATGATCTGGCCCCTTTTTCCCTCTGAATGCTTATCTATCATGAACAGAAGGTCACCCAGATAATCCAAATTCTCCTGATGTGTCACAGCTCCCTCCCCTTGGAATAAAGGCTGTCTGTCGTTCCACTGGACAAATGGAGGAAACCATTGAGTCTACCTGTGCCTAGTCTCTCGACTTTTAATTTGGGGGGATCCCTTGGAATATTTGTGAGTGCTAAGGGGATCTGACAAGACATACACATCCTGAAACTCCACTCCTGAAGCCCCAAGCCCTGCCAAAGCCACCAGGATGTTTTGTGGAAGCTGGGGTGGGGGTGCTCACTATTGAGGGCTTTGCTGAGAATATCCAGAACTTCTTTCTCCATGAGTTCCATCAGGGGCAGGGGCAGCTGGAAAAGCAACGAGAGGCTCAAACAACCAAGGAACCCCAGGTCTGTGTGGATCTGAAATGCTCCACCACGTGACCTCCCCAAGCCTGCCTGCCCACCCCACTTTCCTGAAACCTGCCCCACCCTGCTACTACTGCAAGCCTCAACCTGTCCTCCTCCTACCCACTACCCACCCCCAGCAGTCTCCCCAGGCCCCTCCAACCCTGTTCTGCTGCTCTGTCCAGTAGGCTTGATGCGGCATTTGCTTTGACTGGCTGGCTGATGACTCTGAAGTACACTTTACTGGAGAAATGAAAAGAAAAAACCAGTCATCTTCAGGCTCCGGGATCTGCCCTGGAGCAGAGTTGCAGGCACATGGAGGGAGTGGGGTTCAGAGATTAGTTCCACATACTACCTTCATTGAAGACTGTATGGGATATAGGTTACAGCCCTAGGCTTTAGAGTCCTACCCGACTGGGGTCCAGAACTACCTGAAGACTCTTTTTGATTCATCACCTGTAAATGGAGTCATAGGGATTGCCTTTACGAGAATAGTGCATGTTGTGTGTGTTGTTGGGAACAGAACCCAGGACCTTGTATAAGCTATGAAAGAACTCTACCAGTAAGCTGCATTCCCCGGCCCAGAATGGCCTCTTATGGCAGTTGTGATGTGTAAAGTTCACAATACCAGAAGTTCTGTGCCTGACATATAACAATTCTCAGTATATGTTAGTTGCTGTGTTGCTATCAAACATGTTTGTTTAGAAAGTATCTCCCTATATGAACCTAGCTGTCTGGAACTCAATATCTAGAGCAGACTGGTTTGGAACTCACAGATATCCACACAGATCTGCCTCCTGAATATTGGGATCAAGGGTGTGCGCTACCACACTTGGATTTGTTATCAGTGCTAATTCCCTGAAGAAGTTGGAAATGAAAGGGCCAGAGGATGGACACACATGAGTCTCAAAGAGTACTTGCATATTGTGGGTATCCTTAATTGTTTTTTAACTAAGTCAGACATGGTAGTGTGTAATCCCAACACTCAGGAAGATACCGGGGATCCAAGGTCATCTTGGACTACTTAATGAAACTCTCATTCCAAACAGAAATACAGAATAAAAATAAAGTAACCATTGACTAAAAAGAGAGGCTTCAAAACAGTGAGATCCCAGCCAGGGAATAAAATTTATCCTCTCAGCTGGCACAGTGCTGTGAAGTTAGATCCACAGGTGAGGGAGGGCTCGGAATGAATTCAGCGGTAGAGAACTTTCCTAGCATGCATGATGCCCTTGGTTTGACCCCCAGCACACCACATTACACGCGAGAAACCCACCAGGTCTTTACTGTCCTGACTGCCTATGCCTTCTTCTGCGTTTCCCGGTTCTGAGTAGTAGGACGCCTTCCCGGAAGGGGGCGCTCAAAGAATGTCTGAGTTAAAACGTGAAAGATTCACGCCCACACTCCCCTCGCAGGAAATCCTAGAAACTTGGGATCCTATGGGCTTACCCCCATTTCCCAGGAAGGAAAATTGAGGCCCTGGCTAGCCCACCCCTATGCACACCCTTTGCGCCTTGGCGAGGCCACACTACTGACCAAGGGAGGTCACAGATTCGTCGTGCTCCTCCTCTACCGCGAGATCGCGCTCCAAGGATCTGCCACGGCGCAGCTCTAGCTCCAAACGCGCTTGCTGCTGGATCTCTTCTGGCTTGAGATGGAGGTTTTCCAAAATAGAAATGGTCTGGCTGTACCTGCGAGACTTCCCTACAGTTCTACCCTCCTCGTCGAAGTCCTCGCAGACGTCGGCCACCGACACGTTCCCTGTGGACATCGTGGCCGTGGTCCATAGATCACGAACATCTCCGTGAAGGCTCGATCTGCGGTGATGGTGTACGTGTTTGGGCACAGCCTGTGGGTCACAGACACAAAAAGGAAGCCAAGGGGCTCAGGGAACTGGAAAGGGCAGGGAGAATGGACTGGAGAGGGTACTCCGTGGGTACTTAGCAGCGACCAGGCAGAATGATTGGTTACTCTAGAAGCCTGAATGGATCAAAAAATGAGTCTAGGCTCGGGGGACTCAGGCTGACTTCTTACTTTGGACAGGTTTTCCTCCATCGTTCCTCACCAACGGACCAGTCGCCAAGGACTCAGTCGAGACGGGGGTCACGCTCCAAGAAGTGGGAGGGGGACAGAGTCTCTTCCCGGATGCGATAATGGTCTCGCGGGAGGAGACTTCAAACTGCAGATGTCATCAAGATTCTAAATTGCTCCCACCCCTAATATCGATGCCAAGGCTGGTGGTGCTCAGCCAGCTGTGAGTTGGGGTCTCCTCCAGGCATGAACAAAAGGGCCACAACTTGACTGGTGTGGTCGCCCAGCGGGCTGGATATACCCCCACGGTGGCGCGGGAAAAGCACTCGGGCGCCCACTCGGGTCCCAGGAGCAGACTTTTTGTTTATTGGTGCAAATTTTGAGGCACAGTCGTGAGGTGTGAGGGACAAGCCAGACCAGGACAGCAAGACAGAAAGTCTTGAATGGTGGGATTTGGAAATGGTTAGATGCGAGGAACCAGCAGGGGAGGAGCAGTAGCATTTGGCAACTCTTGAACTCCTCCCAAGGTTGCAATCGCGTGGAACAAAAGAGGGCTCTTTGGTCAAATAAGCCAAACATGCCTGGGCATCATCAGGAACGAAGCCCCTTACAGGGGACCCCGGACCAGGGACCCTGCCCCTACACCGGCACGGCCTTATCTCGGAGACGCCCAGGACCCCGGGGTCTCGAGGGTTTCCGGGCGGGATTGGGACGGCGACGACCCCGAGGCGCGCGAGGCAGGGCGCAGCCACGTTCACTCTGCGTGTCTGAGGACTCGTCGATGAAGGCCAGATTCTCACTGGGGTAATCCAGAGCCGAAGCTGTGGGCGGAGAAGGTGTCTCGGCCTTCTTTGAAGGCACAGGGGATCCAGGCCTGCAGGCTGGCTCAGCCGCACCAGGCGGTGCCGGCAGGGAGGAGGGCAGGAGCGGTTGCTCCTTCTCTGGCGGCGGGCCGCTAGGTCCGGCTCGCTGGGTCACTCGTGCTGTCACTGTTCCGGTCCAGCTAGCAGCCTGCGCCGTGAGGCCACCCACCTGCACAGAGAGGAAGCGGTGTCTGCCGATTGCAGCTCCGGGAACTGCCCCTTTACCAGTCACATCCTCCTGGCCCTCGAGCCTCAGACTCACCCTACACTGTCCCTTCCCGCACTGGCACAAAGCGCCGCTTCCTTTCTAGAAAGCCCCAGTTTTGTTTCAACCTTCGCTGCCTCTCTGTAGTCGGCTAGAAAAATGCAGGTTTCAGATAAATCACTAAGTTTAGTGTGAGCATGTCTCAGAACATTTGGGGCATGAGCCGGGCGGTGGTGGCGCACATCTTTAATCCCAGCACTCGGGAGGCAGAGGCAAGCGGATCTTTGTAAGTTCAAGGCCAGCCTGATCTACAAGAGCTAGTTCCAGGGCAGACTCCAAAGCTACTGAGAAACCCTGTCTCGAAAAACTAAAAATAATAATAATAATAATAATAATAATAATAATAATAATAATAATAAATATTTGGGGCATATTCTAAAATCTCATTTGTTCATCTGAAATTCTGAAAACTGGCCTTTCTAGTTTTGTTATTTTTGAAATAGAGTCCCATTCTATAGTCCAGGCAGGTCTGAACTCGAAGTAATCCTCCTGACTCTGCTCTGCTTACCACATCTGGGATTTTCAGACATGTACTGCCTCGCTTCTCTGCGCTTTTATTTACTAACCCTTGCGACCCTATCTATCCATGGAGGCCAGGGTGGTCGAGTCCCTGATAAACCTGAATTGGCCCCATTTTTTCCAGCAGTGCATGCTCTGAGTCTCAGTTTCGGAGGAACTCACATTTTGAAGGGGAGTCTAGATGGTCAGCCTGCCGTTAAGGGTACTATACACAAGTGACATGCATGGCGCATGCGCAGCAGAGAACTGACGCTGCGCTGGAAGGGTACCTCTGCCCGTGTGCGGCGGGACACGGCTCGCAACCAGTTGCCAATAGTGGTGAGCACCGAGGCGAAGTAGGCTAGGCCGAACAAGATCCAGAACCACACCAGAGGTTGGTAGGCTGAGTTCTGTCCGGAGCCAGTGCCTAGAGGTTTCACAGGAAGAGAAAAATAAGTTGATGGGAGGCAAACGTGTGAGCCTCTGATTCACTGCTGGCTTCTGCACCTTGTTGAAAAAAAGGGGATGTGCTAGAGTGTCTAGATGTATGCAAGATAAGTGTGCAGGAGTTGGAATTGTGTATAGTAAGAGCATGCAAGATGGGTGAACTTAATATATGTATGAGCATGCATGGGACTCGGGCATACAAGATGTAAGTGATAGAAGCACCGTGGTGTGGGAGTGTGGGAGCTGGGGCAGAAACCCACAGTAGTAGTGCATAGGCAAAGTGCAGGAATAAAGTAGTTAAGGAAAGTGCTGGGCAAAGTTAGCCTCACCGGGCACATAATCGCCAAAGCCCACGGTGGTAAGTGTCACTATGACAAAGTAGATGGCTTCCAGCTTGCTCCAGCTCTCCATATAGGAGAACACGAAGGTAGGAGTTAGGACAAAGAGCAGGCAGCCAATCAGCAGAAAGAGCACCGCAGACAGTATTCTCACCAGTCCGGGTGGTACGTGCCACTTCTGCAGGGAGGGACGATAGATAGGGCCATGGAGATATTAATTCCATTCTCCCCACCCTACCCTACCTCCATCCTGGCTTACTGAGTTTCTCTGGGATTGCACACTCACATGCCAGGGACCTAGGGAAAGTACCCTACGAGGGACACAGTGCAGCTCACCAAGAAGATTGCTTCGATGTGACCAATGCCCCTGCGCAGAGAGGAGCCCAGCCGGTCCCCGACCCCTGCCAGCAGCATTCCGAACAGCGGGATCCCCACCAGTGCATAGAAGATACAAAAGAGACGCCCGGCTTCTGTCTGTAAAGCTGTATTGCCATAGCCTGAATAGAGCGGGCAGTGCAGGAAATCTAAGTGGTATCTGGTACCCACGGCCTCTCCCTGCACCTTCCCCCATAGGGAAACTCCTTGCCCCTTGCCTCCCTCCACATGCTGCATCTCCTCCCCCACCGATGGTAGTGATGATGGTCCCCGAGAAAAAGAAGGCGCTGCCCAGGTTCCAAGCTGATGAGTGGTTGCTGCTATTGGTCCAACTGGTGTCTGGGTTTGCACCCCCTCCCAAGGCATCAGCCACGAGCTGCAGGACAAGGCGCACAAGGAGGAACCTCAGTCCTTCCCTCCAGTTGGACCAACCCCTAACCCTCCCCCTTCCTTACATAGCTTACTGGCTGTGTATCTCTTGCTTTCCTTCTGCCTCTTTGGTTTTAGGTTTTTGGGGGTTTTTTATTTGTTTAATTTTTTTGCCTTTTTTTTTTTTAAGACAGGGTTTCTCATTGTAGCCTTGGCTGTCCTGACACTCACTCTGTAGACCAGGCTGGCCTCGAACTCACAGAGATCCACCTGCCTCTGCCTCCAGATTAAAGGCATGCGCCGTCACCACCAGGCTGGTCTTAATTTTTGACAATGTCTCTCTCACTCTCTCTACCTAGCTGTCTTTTTGTGCTTGGCTGGTTTGGTTTTTTTGAGACAGCATTTCATTATGTATCCCAAGCTGCCCTGAAATGTGTTGTGTAGTCCAGACTAGAACTATTGATCCCTCCTGCCTCAGACTTCCAAGCGCTAGAATTACAAGCATAAACCCACCATAACTAACTTTGAATGACACATTCCTAACTTTAGAGTCAGGAACACAGATACCGGGAGCAGATGCCAGTGTCCCAATTTTGGCAACCTTTGGCAAGTTAACTCCTGGTTCCTCAATTTCCTCCTCTATCACATGGGGGGGGGGGTTGTCATAGCACCAATATCATAGACATGGCATGAAGAATCAACCCTGGGCATTTGTTGGGAAATTTCCCACATGGTCATTATATACTGTGAGTTCCTGCTTTCTGAAGACTTCACCACGCCCACTGCTCCTATGGAGAGTGAGTCTGAGTGTCTGGCCTTTAAACAATGTGCTGAAAGGTGAGGCCTTCCCTCCAGAAAAGTACACATATCATCAAATTCTGTGGTCAATATTAAGCTGTTATGTGTGTGATCGTGTGTACACGCCACCTCCTAACACTCGTGCAAACCCAGTATTTCGTATTGAGTGCTCACTGAGCGTGACTGGATGAGTGAAGGCCGGGGCTGTGCTTTCCTTGCCTATCTGCAGACTCCCCTGGGGAGAGTCTAAGTCTGGAAAGAGCTTGCCCTGGGTGCTGGGATGCCAAAGCACCCGAAAGATGACATGAAGAACGGTCCTTCCCCAAACTAAGCAAGGACAGACTCCACAGGGAAGTTTAGAGTCTCTCTCTCTCATCTCCCTGATGACAGTCACCAGTAGCAAGAAGACCTACGAGTTCATGCTCCCTGTGAAGTAACTGCTGCAAACCCTCGAGGCTCCAGTTTGTCCAGAGGAGAGTCTTAGACCTTAGCTCAGCATTTATTTATGTATTTATTTATTCATTTATTATTATGAAAAAAAAGTCTCATAGAGCCTAGGCTAGCCTTAAACTCAGTATATCTTCAAGGATGGCCTTGATCTCTGACCCTCTTGCCTCTACTAAGTTCTGCTGACAGACAGGTGTGAACTACCCTGCCCAGTTTCCACAGTGCTAGAGAAGCAACCCAAGCCTGCAGCATGCTAGACAAGTACCAATTGAGCCACAGCCCCTCCCCCTCTCTCTTATAGGAGGTTTGTTTGCTTTTGTTTTGATTTGTTTTGTTTTGTCTTACTTACTAGCCCAAACTAACCTGGAACTTACAGCAGTCCTCCTGTCTCAGCCTAAGAGCTGAGATTACAGGTGTGAGCTACAAGCATTTTTCCAAACTGGTCTCTACCTTTCCCCAGATTTCTCTCTTGAGATTATCATTTTGCACCCCAAAATACAGCAACCTTCTTCCCAGATTCTCTTAAGTAATTTTATTTTCTGTAATAATGGTCTTTGAATAAAGAGGTGAAATGTCTAGTTAAAAGTGATTTAATTTTTTTAGGTTTATTTTATATTATTGCATGTATATATAGATGTGTATCATGTGCATGCCTGGTGTCCACAGAGGCCAGAAAAGGGTGCCAGCTTTTCTGGATCTAGAATTATAGATGGCTATGAGCCACTGTGTGGGTGCTGGGAACCAAACCCAGGTCCTCTATAAGAACAGCAAGTACTCCAAACTTCTGAGCCATCTCACAAGCCCCAATGATTTAATTTTTATTTTGCAACATTCCCACACATCCCCAAAATCCTTCATCCAGTGTGTTCTAATTTTTGTTCAAATGACCAGGATCTGCTATCTCCAGTTTCTGCTACACACTCGGAACCTGCCAGCTTTCAGTCTGTTGCCATGCCGTAATCTGCTTGGGAGTTGTTTGTCCCCACACTCTAAATTCTGTCCCTCTCACTTGGTACTTTCCAACTGCCAGCTCTCCCCAAAGTCTCTGCATCTCCCTTCTTTCCCAGCACACAACCCAAGACCCAGCCAGTGGGTGCTTAATGAAGGAAGAAAATCTCCCTTCCAAGGCTCCCTAAAGTGATCTGTCTGTCCCTGGATTTGTGCCTTAGATGTAACACAATCCATCTGCTTCACCCCAATATTTGTATCTCTACACCCCCCCCCAGCACACATGGGCATATAATTGCTACAGGACTCACTCATTCTGTGAGAGGCTCTTGGTGTGGAAGAGACGCAAAACAGCAGTCACCCAGCCTTCTAGACTCCCTGTCTCTCTCTTTTTTCTTTCTCATCCCAGAATAAAGCAATTCCATTGTGAAGATAAATAGGTCAGACTCCCTCCCTCCCTCTGCCCTGTGGTCTGGCCAGGCGCACTTTCCACCCAGGCATTTCTGAGCAAAGCTTGTCCTGATTTCTGGAAGAGGGAGAGACCATCGCTCTACCCAAATCTTTGCCCTGGATCCTGCCACCTTAGGAATCAGTTGGAACTCTGAGGCTTCCATGCAGACCCTCCCCAAGGAACAGTCGGGGAATGAGGGATATTGCCAAGTGAGATATAATTAACTTATTAAGGTTAAATTGGAGCTTTCCAGACTGACCTGGAAGTCAAAGGGATCAACACAGGAGCGCATTACCTGGCCCCATGGAGGCTGAAGCCCAGAGCTTTCCTTAGTGGCTGGATGGAAACTGATCAAAAATAGCAGCATGGGAAAGCCTGACATCCCACCCTCCCCACGTGCTTGGGTGGGGAAGAAGGGCTCCTGAACTGGCACCCACAGTGGTAGGAACAGAAGCCCCTCTAAAATCATCTCTACTGTGTATGTGCAAACTTGGAGAAACAGGGGAAGGTGTTCACCATATTCTTGGGTTTCTCTAAAACATCTGAACTTAAAAAATGCATAGGAACTGGTGTGGGAGGAGCAGCCAACATTAGCAAGAAAAACTCTTCAGGGAGCCAGCTGTGGTTATTCCGGCTTGTAATCCCTGCCCTCTGGAGGCTGAGGCACGTCAAGACAGTTCAGAGTTCAAGGTCAGTTTTTGTAACTCAGTGAGTGCCGGGCCAGTCAGGGCTACAGAGCAAGCTCCTGTCTCAAAAGATCATTACCAGGGATATATTTAAATTAGGCTGTTGAGCTGAAAGTCACATGTGACTGAATATCTAGGATTTGGTCTGGTGACCTAATGATGTTAGACCTGCACAAAGGTAACGTCCCATTGCTCCAGCCACTCATTCATTTCATTCATTCATTTGCTCATTTCCCTTCCTTCTGTCACCATCACACAGGGAAGGAAACATTCCAAGAGCGTAGCCTTGTGCCAGCAAAGACAGGCAGCAACAACATGGCCAGCATACTGAAAACAAACACCTGGATCCCAGGTCCTGCCCAGCACCCCCAGGTGCACCCAGTCCTCCTATGTCTGGAAGCAGCACCCTGAGCAGGACCCCACTCTGCCAACCCACCTGGATGAATTTCCTCAGGTTCTCCTGGTTCACACATGGATGGTCCTTGAGAAACTTGTCCCGGCCATCCTCCAGCTCCTTCTGAACCTGCTGCTCATGAGGCCGCTCCAGAGCCTGGAACACTAGAGCCCCGGATACCAAGTAAAGCAGCACCACTGCCAACAGGGCCAGAAGTGTGGTGCTTCGCATGGCCCTTCCAGAGGCAGGTCCAGCTCCGCTTCCTGCCTGGGGAGGAGGAGCAGGGAGCTCCTGGGGAGCAGTAGTCACTGCAGGCCAAACCAAGGATTTTGGGGTTAAGAAGAGATTTGGCACCCGCATATTTCTGTTCTATCTTAGACTCCTCAAGGTTTTGGAGCTCCTAGCTTTATTGTCTGTCCATGGATGTAACTCCTCCCCACCCCCACAGCATCCTCTGGCTAGACACCTAATTCCAGGTACCTAAGCCCCAACCTCCAGCCTCCCTCTTCCCCCCACCCCCGCCTAACCATGAGGAGAGTGGGAGGAAGGCGGAGACAATAAGCAGCCTCAGAAGAGACAGGGTATGTGAGAAATGTTGGGAGTTGTGAGGCACAGGGAGCTCCGCCTTGGAGAAGACCAAGGGAAGACCAGGGCGTTCCAAGGCAAAGCAGGAGGAGAGGCTGGAGCCCACGAATAGGAGACAGGAATAGCAGGTCCATACTTGGCTCTCCCAGTGCGGCTGTGGCAGCCTCCTCAGATGCATCTGTCCCTTCCTGCCTTTCCCGAGTCCAGGCTAGCAGGGATCAGCAGGGTCCCCACCCGTCCGCGGGCCTTTCGAGGAACCCAGAGGCAGATCTGGTTTCAGGGTAGATGCAAGGCCCAGAGCCAAGGAAAGCAAGGGTGGGCACCAGGTTCCCGGAAGAAGCGGAAGAAGCGAGGCACAGGGTAGAAAAGGCAGTATAGATACAGCAGCCCACGGGACAGCTGTCACCTAGGGGGCAGTGGGAGATGGCAGGCGCGCACGCACACATATATACACTGTCCGCCACACGTGTCACAAAAATCCACGATTCCACACTCCACCCCTCGTCTCTAGCCGCAAACTGCCGGAGCTGCAGGCATAGCACTGCACCATACTCCAGCAGACCCCGGCACAACTGACCACCATGGGCGTGTCCGCCGTGTCGAACCACCCTAAATATCCGCGTGCGCTAACACACACACACACACACACACACACACACACACACACACACACACACACACCAGATCCGCGTGATACCACACGCCAGCCACTTGCTCCCACCACCTCCCCCGCGTCCTTACGCCGACGCCTCCGAGCGTGACCCGCGACGGGACGCACGGTCACACCACTCGAAGAGTGCATCCGCGCGCGGGAGGTGGGTGTCCCGCCCTGCCAGTCGCCTCCCAGGTCCCGGCCCGATATTCAGCCCACGTTCCCGCGCCTGCTCCGCACTTACTGTCTGCACCCTCCGCGGCTGCGGCTTTGGCTGCGACCAAGTCTCCCGCGCCGACTCACACGGATGGATACGGGCTGGGCCACGGAGGTGGCGGCACCAGGGGGACCGAGCGCTCGGCCTTCAGGCTGGGACCCTCCCCCCTTTCCCACTGTCAAAAGCCCCCTCCGTGGGCACTTAACCCCACCACAGCTACGTCTCCCTGCCGTGCCGCACCCTCGCCACCGGCTCTCACTGCCACCCGCCTTGCACCCAGCCCTTTACCTGCACCCTCTGGGCTGCCCAATCCTGGCTTGTCCTGGCCAGTGAGTGGCAGAAGAACCGAAGGGGGGTCGACGTGGAGAACAATCTTCCAGACTGGGATCGGAACCCCAGCGCTGCCCTAACCTGCACATCGGTTGGTCCAGGACTCAGAACAGCCGCCACACTCATCTCCTGGAATCTTCTATTACTAGACTGGGAAGAGCCCTCTTTCCTCCGCCCTTGGGGAATAGTCTGGTCCTTGGGCTCAGCACTTAGGAGACAGAGGCCCTCAGGGGAGAAAGTGGTATGTGGGGATAGAGGGCGGGGAGATCTTTCTAAGGCCACCTGGATTTAACCAGCTGTATGGGTTGGGTCCTGGTTCTGGGAAGTCATTGATGGAGCACCTCCTGCTCTGGCTGCACCCCCGCTCTGATACTCCAGGCCCCGGCGGGGGGGGGGGGGCAGCTGCTGCTTGCCAATCTCAGCAGGCAGAGTAGAGCGCTAGCCTTTTCTGAACAGCTAAGCCTGGGTCCCATCCTATCTCTGTCCTTCCCTGTTTATGTTCATGTTCATTTCTTTACTCATCTTCACAAAGCCCCTCCTGCAGCATTCCGAGATCCTATGGTTCAGCACTTTTTGTTGTTATTTTGCTTTTTGGAGTCGGGGTTCCTCTGTGTCCTGGAACTTGCTTTGTAGACTAGGGTGGCCTCAAACTCAGAGATCCACCTGTCTCAGCCTTCTAAGTGCTTCTAAGATTCAAGGTGTGCACCACCATGCCAGGTTTAGTGGTGATGGTCAGTGCTTTTAAACCTAGAGTTTAAAGTGACCACCCAGATGGCAGGGGGCCAGGGCGGGTTACTAAACTCTCTAGAGTCTTCCTGCTCCCACTTAGAGTAAGATAATTTTCTCTGGGTGCTGATTGAGGAGCATTTAAGAGGTCAGTGTTTCTAATACTCAAAGGCTGGCACACACAATTAAGTGCCCTATAAATGTTAGCAATTTTGCTTCCAACCAAAGTGATTGTCCAGCTTACTGCTGAAGTCCTGAGCCTCTGCTGGTTCTCTCTGGAGACCTTGCAGACCTGGCTCCAGGATGCTCCTAAAGAAAGGGCTTCAAGGCAAACTCACTGCTAGCCTGAGATCCCAGAAGAGCTGGAATCACCAGGTTTATGGGCAGGTGCCACAGGCTCTGATAAGCAACCTTGGGCCACAGGGCAGATCTGCCAAGATGTCCTGCCAGGAGCACAGGGCACTGACTAAACTGTTGGGGACGTAGGAGAGCACCAGGGGATGACTGCAAGTGACCAGGTAATCAGCAGAACCCACAGCCAGGTAAGGAGATTAAGTGAGGAGATGAAGGCTGTTGTGTGATGTTTTACTCTTTGAGGGGCCCGCCACCCAGCTCCCAAATAAATCGCACATGGAAGCTTATTCCTAGTTATGAATGCACAGCCTTAGCTTGACTTGTTTCTCATCAGCTTTTCTTTTGTTTCTTTTATTTATCCATCCCCCCCCCCCTCTCGGTTTGCTGAGACAGAGTTTTTCTGTGTGTAGCTTTGGAGCCCATCCTAGCATTCACTCTGTAGACCAGACAGACCTTGAACTCACAGAGATCCACCTGCCTCTGCTTCCCGAGTGCTGGGATTAAAGGCGTGTGACTTTGTTTCCGCTGCATTTGTTTTAACTGTGTGAAGCTGTGATTCTCTGCCTGTCAAAAACTTCTGATGATCCTAATAAAGAGCTGAATGGCCAATAGTGGTGACAGAAACTAGGCCTCAGGCCAGTGAGATTGCTCAGTGTTGCATAAGGCTGCATACCACCAAGCCTGAAATTTCCAGTTTGATTCCTGGTACCTCATGGGTTTCCTTAACTCCATACCTATATGTGTGTCGATGTATGCACATCCCCCCCAACAATTAAAATAAATGAATATTAAAGGAACTAGGCCTTCACAAAACTTAATCCATTAGAAAACAAGATGCCCAACAGACTGTAGAAACTGTGTGGTTAAGAGCACTTACTGCTGCTCCTCCCAAAGCCCTAAATTCAGTTTCCAGCATAGAAACAGCCTCTAACTAGCTCCAGGGGATCTGATACCCTCTTCTGGCTTCCTTGTGCACCACATTCAGGTACAGATACACCTATACATAAATAAAAATAAATCTTAGGGGGGAAAAAGATGCCAAACAGGCTAGGCAGACATGATGGTACATGCCTGTAACACCAGTAGTTGCAGGTAAAGGTAGGAATGTCAGGAGTTCGTCGTTCTTCAGCTACATTACAAGGTCTCTGTCTCAAAAAGCCGAAACTGGGCCAGTGAGATGTCTCAACAGGTAAAGGTCCTTGCCACCACGCCTGATGACATAAATTTTGTCCCCTGATCCATATGGTGAAAGGAGTGAACCAACTAGTAAGTTGTCATCTGACCTCCACATATGTGCTGTGACAAGGGCTTGTCCACACATACAGACATACAAATACATGTCATTTTACAAAACAAATTAGCAGGGCATGATGGCGCACTCCTTTAATCCTAACACTAGGGAGGCAGAGGTAGGTGGATCTCTGTGAGTTCCAGGCCAGCCTGGTCTACAGACCAAGTTCCAGGACAGACGGGTAGGACTGTTAAACAGAGGTATATGTGTGTTTTTTCTCAAAAAACAAAACAAAACAAAGTTATCAGGCTAGTGAGCTGACTTAGTGAGTGAAGGCACTTGCTGCCAAGCCTTACAACCTGAGCTTGCTCTCCAGGTCCCACACTGTAGGAGAGAATTACCTCTATAGGAACCCACACACATACACAATAAATAAAATGCATTTTTTTTTCAGTTTCTCTGTGTAACAGTCCAGGAACTCACTCTGTAGATCAGGCTGACCTTGAACTCACAGAGATCCATCTGCTTCAGCCTCCTGAATGCTGGGATTAAAGGTGTGTGCCACTACTGCTCTGTTGTAATAAAAAAAATTGGGGGGGGGTTGGTTTTTCGAGGCAGGGTTTCTCTGTGTAACAGTCCTAGATGTCCTGGAACTAGCTCTCATAGACCAGGCTGCCAGGCTGGCCTCGAACTCACAGAGATCCACCTGCCTCTGCCTCCCGAGTGCTGGGATTAAAGGTGTGTGCCACCACCACCTGGCAATAAAATCTTTTTTTTAAAGGATGCCTAAAAGTCACCAATTACAGTACTGTGTGGTTTGGGAGAGCAGTTATGGCTCTCTGCACAGCCAAAGGAAAGTTTCATGGAGATTCGATTCCCTGCCCCCACCTAGGAGATTCAACCCATGGCCTTGGACATTCTTGGAAAGCACTCTACAACTGAGCCTCATTTCCAGCCTGTGGAGGCGATTTTTCAATCAGGAAGGCTTACTGAAGCCCAAGAATTTCAGGCCAGGCTGGGCAACACAGAGGAGGCTACTCTGAACCAGGAAAGCTTTGACAGCAGACGCCCAGTGCAGTCCCTCTGCTGCTTCAAGCCTGCTAGCCCTGATGAAGGTGGGTGCTACCTGCTCAGCTTAGCAACCCATGTCAAGGACCAGGGTTTGATCAGCCTGATGCTAAACAGGCCAAGGCAGGAAGGAACAGAACTCAGACAGATGACAGATGAAGGGACAGGGCACAGACTCTGTTTATTGAGTGGTAGGCACAGGAGAGGTAGCTGGCTCCAGTGTGGAAGCAGAGGTGGCAGGTCATGCCAGGGCACTGTGGGCATCCGGCAGCCTGGAGGCCTTGTCCCTATCTTAGGGGGATGGCACAAGCTCACTACAATAGGAGCAGCAAGGAGCTGGCCAGAGGAGAGAAGCAGCCACAGTCCCCTGGCATCCTGGGCAAGAAGCGGCAGATGCACTTGGCACAGGGGCCAGGGATAAGGGAAGCTGGGACCTGGGTGCTCTAAGGGGAGTAGAAGGAGATCATGTCTGTGGTGTGGAATAGAGGCTGTGGTGGTGGCTGCCAGGTCCTGGCACCTGGGAGAAGAGCAGAGGAGTGGTCCTTGTCTGGCTGGCCCCGCCCCAGCCTGGCTCGCGCCCGATGGCACCATACCAGCTGCCAGAGCCCAGGCTGCCGGACATGCTGCAGGCAGAAAAGCAAGGTAAGTACCAGGAGTCCCAGGTAGTGCCCAGGTTCACATAGGATGGGGGAGCAGAGAGGCTGAAAACAGCCCTAGGTCAGAGGGCAAACTGCTTCTTGGGGCAGTAGCAGGTGTACAAAGTAGCACTGGGAACCCGGGGAGGCTCCGCTCAGAACAAGTGGAGGAAACAAAAGCCCAGTTCGTGGTCCCCATTGCCTCGTGGAGCCAGGCAGGACCCCAAGACCCCTCAAGCAGGGTTGAGGCTCCTACCTGGTGCTCTCACTCCGGCTGTGCTCCCAGGAGCAGCCCTCATCCTCACAGTGCCCAGCCCGGTCAAAGAAGTAGGAACGGGAGCCAAAAACCTGCCCGTTGAGGATTCGACTGGTGCTCTGTAGGTGTGTGGGGAAAGTTGCAACTATGGAGATATATATTTATATATATATATATATATATAGGCCCCATAACTATCCCAGGACCCCAGGCTAGAATTCCCAGGGTCCAGCCCTCTCCACTAAACCTAGAGGTGGTTGAGGGGAGCCCTACCAGGTCCTGCGGGGGCCGGTGTACCCGGAAGAAGCCCACCAGCAGTGTGGTGGGCAGCAGTTCCCACACGAACAGGATGAGGCCAAACACCAGGTAGCCTTTGTTCCCTAGGTCATTCACCAGGTCTGCCTGGGGAAGAGCAGAGGCTGAAATAGTCTGCCACCACACAGACCATGTTGGGAGGATCCCCGCCATAGGAGGCTAGATACTATAGAAGGCACAAATTTGACCAATGCCTACCTGGTCAGATACGTTGTACCAGTCGTAATCGAAGGCATCTAGCCGGCTCCGAGGGGCCAAGGCCAGAGCTGCCAGGTTGTAACAGGCCCGGCTGGCATACAGCAGAACCATGGCACCCCCTATGGCAGCTGCCTGGCACACACTGGTCCCCTAGTAGAGACGACAATAGAGGATCTTAAGGTAGAGGAGGCTTCTATCTTCCTTTACATCCTAAAGACTTCTGTCCAAGGATCCCCCGATACTACATCGGGGTTGGTGGCCCTACCTTAGCCTCTAAGTAGATGCTAGTGGAAGGGGCTCGCCGGGCGACGAGGCAGAGGCAGGCAGCAAGCGAGAGGGCACAGATGACGAAGAGGGAGTCGCTCACCAGGACACGGACCAGCAGAAGGACCCAGGGCTGTGCCCGGTGCTGGCGGGACAGCACTGCACACAATACATTCACCAGCAGAAAGAGCAGCGAAGCGCCCACGAAGGCCCCTCGGACAGCCAGCCTGCAGCCCACAGCAGAGTCAGCGCCAGACCATGGGTCTCCCTGACCCACACCAACCACCCCGACTCCTCAGCAGATCCCAGGCTCAGCCAGAACTCAGATGGTCCAATCTAAACTCTGAGGAAACTCAAAGGGGTGAGGCTATGAAAGCTATGGCATCGTAGGGAGAGCACCAAAATCTGGGGGGGGTGGGGGGTGGATTTCAACATCTGGAACTAAGCCCTGACCTTGAACACGTCGTTTTAACTAACTGGGCCTCAGTTTCTTCATCTTGCAAATGAAAGAATAATATCTCAGGTGAGATGTGAAAAGATGCTTGTGAAATATCTTTATAAACTGGAAGTCACTGTGCAAAGGACAGGGGCAGTGCAGACAAGGTCACTAGAAACGAAGCACTACTTTATATATATATTCCATGAACTGGAGCATCTATCCTTCTCCACCGTGGATGACGCTGGTGCTTTCTCCCCGACACTGTCACAGCTGTCTGCACCAGGTGCTTTAGTTTTTCCAAGCTCTAACACAAATGTTCTTGGGGTTCTTCTTGTCTCAACCCTGCTGGGTGGGCTCCTTCCTGTCCCTGACCCATTAACATCTCCAGTACTTACAAGCCTCGGCTCATCTCTGGCCGACGCTTCGCCTTGGCCTTGAACACCACCTGGGAGCAGAGATCCCCATCACTCCTTTGGACCCTTGGGCTTGCCCTCCTACTCCCACCACACCAGTTCCCGTGGTTACCTGGGCAAAGTAGAGGTTCATAAGCGTCAGTGTGAAGAACTGCAGGCAGACAGGGCAGCAATAGAGAAGCCAAAAAGGCAAGGGCCCCAGGCGGTTGGCCCTGGGAGTATCTCGGAAGTAGAAGGAGAAGAGTGTGGTGCGCAAGGCTGCCCAGAGCAGACAGAGTGCCAGGAACACCGTCTGATAGCTGAGGCGCTTGTGCCCATACAGAAGCACCAGCCAGAGCTGGGCATAGACAGAGAAGAAGAGCAGAGCGTATAGGGCAGTGTAGGCAGCGGTCAGCCCAAGGGTCACTGTAGGCGGCAGTGCAGGTACCAGCCCGGCTGCAGGCACCAGGCCAGACAGGTTGCTCTCCATGTCAAGGAGGGAGGCCTGAAATCAGGAGACAGAGATGGAGGGCTGGCCAGAAGCCAGGGAAATAAATACGGAGGGGTGGGAACTGCAGGAGGCGGTGAGAGCTGGGGACTCTGGAGGAAAGAAGTTGGGGTTGCCAGGCCTTTCCTCAACAGAGACGTGGGGGATGGGCCCTGGACTCCTCACTCTGGAGTGTGTAAGGGTACTCTTTCCTACCCAAGGCAAATGGAGTGGGGGTTGGGGCTGTCCCTCCCTGGGTCAGCCCCGGAGCCAAGATGGGAGGATGCAGTGGTACAGAAAGTCCCTGGCCTTGGTCGCTCGTGTCCGGCTGGCAGGAGGGGGAGAGCCGGCCGATGCCCCTCAGTTTAGGACAGCGGCCGCTGCGGGGGCGCCCAACGCCCCGCTCTCCCCCTCCCCACGCTTGGTGGCTCTTTCCCCTCCAATAATCCGGATTGGGGGGCTTCTTCCTCTGTCCTCAAGATTCCAGGCGTTGTTCCCCCACCGCGTCCACCCTTAGCCCCGGTGAATAAGAGGAAGTCGATGTCAGGTCCTCAGGCCGCTGCTGGGGAAGCGGGATCCGGTCGCCGGGACGCGGGGCTCCAGCTCCCCGGCTCCCGCTGCTCCGCCCCACTCCTGCGCCTGCGCGGGCCTCCGTCCGCCACGCAAATTGCGCAGCGGCCGATGGGAACTCTGAGACCGTGCACCGCGCCCGGCGTGAAGCTCTTTAAGAATCGGCGCAAGGTGCGCTGCTGACGGGCGTCCGGGGTTACGGATGGCGGCGGGAGGCCGAGAGGCGGGAGACTGGGCCGCACACAGCAAGCACCCGAGTTACCCGTGCCCTGAATCGTTAGCTCTTAATGTTTGGGGGACCACTAATCCCCACGGCTAGATCCCCAAGCCCACATCGGGATCGGCGTGCCTTTATGGGGGCGGCAACGACTTCCCCACACAGGGTCGCTGAAGGAAACTTCCGCCCACAACCAAGATGGCACCCGGCCCCGCCCCCTAGTTTCTGCCCCCCCCCTCCCCCCCCGGCCCAGCGCTCCGGCCTGCGGCCGCTTGCGCATCACACACTATTCCTGATAGCCAAGCCCCTGGGAACCCCACGACTCGCCCTCGTGGGTGCACCTGTCCCTTTTCCCGCACCCAGGCGGCCATCCTGCTTGGAAGGAGCTCCCGAGATGGTGCGGTGGGTTGTTCCCGAGTCGGGCAGCGCGAGGCCTCCACGAGCTGGAGGAGGAAGGAGCCGGCTTCCCCATCCTGGTCACTCGGTCCAGGGAGAGCAATAACCATCGCAACGATCATTGCACCCGACGGCCAAGCTTCAGTGAACGGTTCTACAAGTGCTTTCACCCATAGTGATCACTGAGCTGTTTACAGAGTTTTCACCAGCTCCCCGGGGGGTGTCATTAGCCCCATTTTACAGGAGGGAATTCGGGCCCAGAAGGTCTGGAGGATTTATCAGCCGAAGCAGGCCTCCAGAATCTAAATGGGAACCCCAAAACAGCCTTTGCTGGCTCCAGCACACGCTCTAGGCGCGGGGAAGTCCGATCCCGGAATCCGGAGCCTGGGGTGCGACGCGGGAGGAAGACGGTGGAGACCAGCAGGTCGACCGACGGCAGGGGTGGGACCTGGCTTGGGGTGGCCCCGCCTCCAGGCCGACCCGGGATTTACTTCGAGAATTGATTGGGTCAGATCTGTGACAGTTCCCGTCGCCGAGGAAACTAGGATCGGGCGCCCTTAGAACTAGAGGGAGGAGGCAGGCCCGGGTCTGGGGCCTCGAGATCGGGCTTGGGGTGAGACCTATTCGTGGTCATAACGGGCAAGCGGGACGCACCAGGACCGGGACAGAGCTCTCAAGAGAGATTTAGTATCCCGGGGACAGCCTGTGTTCTCTACCAGGCTAGACCCAGCAGACAGATGAGGGCTTGGGAAGACTGGTGGCCTGAGGTGGGGCGGGGAGGTTTGCTCCGGTGGGAGAGGAAGACAGGGGCACCTCTGCCCTGCTGTTTGCTTAGCTGTGCCCTGAGTACTTATCTTGTCTCTACAGCCCAGAGTATGTTCCAGATCCCAGAGTTTGAGCCGAGTGAGCAGGAAGACTCCAGTACTGCAAATAGGGGCCTGGGCCCTAGCCTCACTGGGGACCAGCCAGGTCCCTGCCTGGCCCCAGATCTCCTGGGGAGCATCGGACACCAACGAGGACAGGCAGTCAACAGCAGTCATCATGGAGGTAGGTTCCCCACCACCATCATCATCTCTCCTTGCCCCTTTTGCATCCCTGTTGCAGCCATAGTTCCTGAAGACTCTGGGGGAAGCTCTGAGCCTCAAATTGCCTCCTCTACAAACCAACTATCTTTACCTTAGTAAGACCACTCGATTAATTCACAGAAATGTATGGCATGCCCTTAATGATCAAACTGATTCACTGAAAGCTCAAGACAGACTCCCTTATTATGGCCTCAGGATAGACATGAGCGGGAGATAAGCAGATTCCCCCAAGAGCAAGTGACTTTCCTAAGGTCACCCTAGGAGGTAGTGCTGGAAGACTCCTCAGATCCTGGGTTATAGCCTTCCAGTGGCCAGTAGAGCAGCCCTGGCTGTCCTGGAACTTGCTCAGCAGACCAGGCTGGCCTTGAATTTGGAGATCCACCAGCCTCTGTCTCCTGGGTGCTGGGATCACGTGCCTGGCATTTTTAAAATTATATGTGTGCCAGTGTGTGCAAGTGCAGGTGCCTTGGATCCCCTAGAGCTGTTGTAGGTGGTTGTGAGCTGCCTCCATGTGGTTGCTGGGAACTGAACTCACATCCTCCCCAAGAGCAGCAAATGCTCAGCCACTGAGCCATCTCTCCAGCCCACCTCACTTCTTTTAACCTTCAAGGTTTTTGTTGTTGTTGTTGTTGGGTTATTTTTTGTTTGTTTGTTTTTCAAGACAGGGTTTCTCTGTAGCTTTGGAGCCTGTCCTGGAACTAGCTCCAGGCTGGTCTTGAACTCACAGAGATCCGCCTGCCTCTGCCTGGGATTAAAGGCATGCGCCACCACCACCCAGCTCCTTGCTTGCTCTTTTTCTGCTCCGATCTCCTATTCTCTGCCCTCACCTGGTTGTCCCTTCTCACGCCTGAGGCGCACTAACTCCTGTCCATCCACGTGCTAGAGTGGTGGGACAGACCGCCAGCAGAGGATCTAGAAGAAAACTACACAGTGCTCAGGAGACGTGTGTGTGTAAATAGAGAGCAGAATCCCAGGGCTATGTAGTGACTGGGGAGTGACTTACCGAGGTAGTCGGGGGGCCTAGGAGAGAGCAGCCCTGTAGGGAAAGCCTGTGCAGACAAAGAGAAAAAGACTTAGCAGGCCCCAGTACAAGAATTGCTTCTGGGTAGCAGGGCCTCAAGTGGGAAGAGGTGAAGAAGGGTGTAGAGCCCTGTCCAATTCAGTCTGTACAGATCTTTGAAGACCATTGTAAGAAAACCTTTGACTGGAATCCTGGGAAGATTTTTTCCTTTTTACTGTGCTGTGGATGGAGCCCAGGGCCTTTGCATATGCTGAGCAAGTGCTCGTCTCCTGAGCCACATCCCAGGCCTAGGTCTGTCATGAAGACAGTGATAGCCTGGGAGTTGGGGGAAGGAAAGAGGTGTCACGGAGGACACCCAGCACCCTTGAAAGTTGGAAGAAAGAGAGATGGGGGAAGGTCAGCGATCAGGTAGGAACTTTTAGAAATGAAGGTGGGATTCCAGGAGGCTGCTGGTGGGAGCAACAGGGAGTTAATCTCAGCAGCTTTTGTAACAGCCAGCCAGGAATGGGTACTAGATGGTGTACACAAGGAGTAAATAGTGCTAGTGGGGTGAGCTGGCCCAGTCGGAAGAAGAGGAGCTGCCTTGGGTTTTACACCTCCACCCAAGGGATGATGCATCAACAGGTGGGAAGTGGCAGTTGGCTGACATCCTAGGACAGAGTCATTTGATAAGTGACAGGTCTAGGTTATGCCATTGGAATGAGGGACTGGGACACTGTCATGGGAGGAGGGGCAAGGAACAGGGAGGACCACTCAGGTTCAGTAAACTCAGAGTAGGGGAAGGGGCTGGCAGAGCAGTTTGTGTCCTGTCAAGCTTGAGGCATGGAGTTAGGCAGTGACAAGCTCTGCAACCTGATCTAGGGGGGCAGCGAAAGCATGGTCTGCAGTATGACAAGGAGTAGAGAGATGCACCCCAGCTCGGCTCCTTGAAGGAGAGCTGCCGGGCAAACAGCCATGGGGCAGGCAGCAGAATGTCCCCTTTGCTTCCCTGCCCTCCCATGCTAGGCAGGGACTAAACCAGGGAAACACTCCCTGAGCCAATGCATATGTGTGTGTGTGGGGTGTCTCATAAATGTTTTAGTTTTTAGTTGTCTCAAAATCAATTACAGAACTGGGTGCAGTAGTATATGCCTGCAAACTCAGCACCCAGCACGGATGAGTTTGAGGTCAACCTGGGCTCCTTAGTGAGACCCTATTCCAGCAAAACAGAGCAGCACAAATGATTGTCCTTAAAGAGATTTACAAGTGTCAGACCTGTCAGAGCCGTGGAGCTTCTGACCATCTATCTCTGCAGTCAGCTCACCCTGCCTCTCCTGCCAGCTCCCTGCACCATGGGCTGTGAGCATCCCTAGGACAGACTGCACAGTAGGAAGGGGAGAAGCAGCCAAGACCAGCCTCTGGGCAAGACTGCAACATCGGGGCCCTTTAGGAGCTGATTACAAGGTTAACTGCTGCTGCCTGAATTTCCCAAGCTGTAAAATGGGACTAGAACTGTTCCTACTTCACAGGGCTGCAGTAAGCGCATTTGAGTTCATGTTAACAGTGCTCAGAAACTGCCTAGCATGGAGGAGGTGCTGTGGAGGTCCTAGGCCTGCCATAATTGTGGTTATTATTGTTCGTGTGAATTAGCTCAGGCTCTGCAGACCTGGGTTTCCATCAGTAGTCAAGGCCCTTGAACATCCAGTGCTCTTGGATGGCAAACAGGTTAGACTCAGGATAGAAATGACTTGAAGGCATTCCTTCCATATAGCCATTCAAGGTTTAAGGTAGATGTAGACTTAGTTGGGTTTGGGGGCAGGGATTGGGAAACCACAGACATGGGCTAAATCCCTGTGGTTTTGCACTGCCCCTTAGCTAGGAATGTTTTTGTGGTTGTGTTTTGGGGTCAGGACCCAGGGCCTTCAGCTTACTAAGCAAACACCATCACTGAACCACATATCCCTAGCCTTTGTTATATTTGTTGAGACAAAAATCTCACTGTTACCCAGGATGGCCTCAAACTCCTGGGCTTAAGCAGCCCTCCTGCCTCAGACAGCCAACTAGCAAGCAGCTGGGACTGCAGGTTGCACCACCTGTAGGAACAGTTTATTTTGTCTTTTCAATGCAGGACTTTTGTGAGTAGCCCTTGCTGGCTTTGAACTCTGGTTTCTGCCTCCCAAGGGCTTGGATTAAAGGCCTGTGCTACCATGTCTAGCTGGGCACAGTTTTATCTATTGAAATGGTTGGTTGACAAATTCCACAGAGCAAATTATTATTATTTTTTTCTGAAATGAGGCTTCTTTGTACAGCTCTGGTTGTCCTGAAACTCACTTTGTAAACCAGGCTGTCCTTGAACTCACAGAGAGCTGCCTGTCTCTGCCTCCCACCCGGTTTTTTTCTTTAACAAATATTTTATTGTAACAGGTAAAGATTGTATCAAGTTCATATTTCGGTTTTATCGAGTAAAGCAATGGTTGGCACAGTGGTGTTGTGGGGGACATTTTGTCTAGACTCCAGCTCTGAGCAAGCTGGGCCAGGGCAGGGCCAGGTGAGGCCCCAGGCTGGAACTAAAATGTGTTTCCTCAAGGCTACAGCTCAAGTCTGGGCAGGCCGCTGCTGGCAGGCACCGTGGCCTGGGCTGCCAGAGGGCAGAGTCTCGCCGTGCTGGGAGGGTATAGGACTCCGTTGTTTTTGTTTTTATTACTCTTTTCCCCCAGCTGAGTTTTGTTTAAGGGCCTGCACGGAGGTCAGAAGATAATTTCTGGGAGTTGGTTTGGTTCTTTCCTCTTCTACTTCACAAGTCTCAGGAATTGAACTTAAGTAATCAAGCTTGGTGGCAAGCGCCTTTTCCTGTTTTGTCACCGCCAGGCACGCCCATCAGTTTTAATGGAGTACACTAGGATGCTTCCTGAACTATGAAGTTTCCCACTCAGCCACACCCACTTATCCAGAAACCCCGTGGGTAAGGAGCTTTAAAGGTGCTTAACAACCAGTCTCTTCCCATCCTTCCCCACCCCCAGTCTGTCTGGGGCGGGGGGAGGGGGGGTGGCATAAGTCAGGTGGCCTGAGCAGCCACCCACAGAAGAGCAACCCATCCCTTCCCCTGAGGGATGGAGGCGGGTCTGGGCCACACCCCATCCACCCTCTTTATCCGAGGAGTTCACAGAATCTCCAGGTTCTTTCCAGTAAATGCAAAGATATTTCTAGAAATTCCATTCAGGGGCCTGAGTTGAGAACTCTCAATCCAAGGGAAGCTTCCAGCCCTACCTGCTTGATTGGTTGGCTTTTTGTTTTGTCTTGTGAGGTGCTCTGGATGGAACCCAGGGCCTTGAGCATGCTAAGCAAGGATTTTAACACTGCTCATGAAGGCAGATTCTTTGGCGGAGGGAGCACATGAGCTACAGTGCCCAAGTGCCAGTGCAGGTCAGAGGGCAGCTTGTCACTAAAGGGGAAACCACCTAGGTGCTGAGTAGTCCCACTGAAATACTCTGTAGGTGGCCAGTGGTACTGTTCTGGTGCATTGAAGAGACCCAGGTCAGGCCTTGCTTGATCTCCTACCTCTGGCTGTTACACGCCTGCAGCTGGGATCCTTCGGCCTACAGCTGAGCAGCAGAGTTCTGCCCGATGACTTCTGAGAAGAGAAGGCAAACTTACCAACCCCCAAACCCAGGGGCTATTTTACCTCCTCCCAGGCTTTCCCTGCAGACTGGGTGTGGGCAGCAGGCTGCACCTAGCTGTGGACTCTGCCCCTGGGAGTGGTTCTGGGTCTTCACTGGTCTGGACAGAGGGGGTACAGGTGGCAGAAGTCAGGATGGCACACAGTGCCCAGATCAAAGAAGCAGATCTTCCACCATTTGCCTGCAGCTCACAGGGCACTTCCACACTCCAAAGTGACCTGCACACAGGTGCGTTAGTGCGCAGGGCAGGGTAGGTGAGACTGACTTGAAGTTGAAGGGAGGCTGGGCAAGGCAAGGTTGCACAGCCTGCTGGGCTCTGGATTCCAAACCCAGGGACTCTGGTCCAGGGGCTTAACAGCTTTGCCAACCTGAGAAAACAGACTTCTCTTAACTCCTGAGTAGCTTTTTTTCTCCCGACCCCCACCCATTTGTGAGGAAAAAAGACTACCTGTTCTCACGTAGCTGAGACTGGCCTTGAATTTAACCTGCTCCCACCTCACCAGTGTTGGGATTATAAATGTGAACCTCCACGTTTGGTCTGTAGAACCAGGTGGGGAGGATAGTTTAGCACATAAAAGCTAGTCTAGAAAAACAACACAACGCACCCACAGTTCTGGACATTGTCTCCACAAAAGAGGTACAATAGAGACCCTTGCAAAGCCAGAGCAGGGCTCCTCCCTACTTAGGGGTTGCTATGACACCATGTGATAATTATCCCTTATGTCCCTATTTTGTGAGAGACAGTAGAAAATCTTTGTGTACACCAAAGGCGACCTTCATTACCACTCGACAAGGACTTGTGGTGTTAAGTCGATTTTTCACAAAAGCACTCTGAGCTCCCCTCCACTCTCAAAGGAGAGTCTAGGGCTATTGGAAGGGGAGTGAACAGCAGGTCGAGATTCACACCTCTTCCAACCCGACTCCTGCAGGCGCTGGAGCAATGGAGATCCGGAGTCGCCACAGTTCGTACTCCGCGGGGACCGAGGAGGATGAAGGGATGGAGGAGGAGCTCAGCCCCTTTCGGGGCCGCTCGCGTTCGGCTCCCCCCAACCTCTGGGCCGCGCAGCGGTACGGCCGTGAGCTCCGAAGGATGAGCGATGAGTTTGAGGGTTCCTTCAAGGTGAGCGCCTGCGGAGGCTGCGACGGGACCTATACTGGCCTGCCCCTTCTGATACCTAGAGCATGTCGGGATTTGTAGTTTTAGGTCCACCGGGTTGGCCCTTTCGTATTCCGGGGTATGTCGGGATTTGCAGTTCTAATCCGTCCCCTGTCACTTGTGTCCGGCTGGCCCGATTTGTAGTCCAAGGATTTCCTCCCTCTTTCTTTGTCCAAAGCCTCGCCCCCAGCCCCGGTACTTGTCGGCACTTGTAGTTTTTACAGCCAGACCACTAAGAAAACCAGTATTGTGTGGGATCTGTAGGACAGACTTACTTCAGGCCTAAGATCCTGAATCTCCGAGGTTCGTAGAGCACGAGGCTTGGTAGTATCTGAGCCTCTCCTCAACTTCTGAACTACTTCAACTTCTTGAATTCAGCCCCATCCTCTTAACTCTAGGTCTCTGGCTTTGAGGTTTCATTTAGGGTCCCAGCAGTTTCTGGGCTCCAACCAATCACGACTCCTAAGAGCCTACTCATCTTGTAGTGTCTCTGACTGCCCAGTTCAGAGCAAGCTGGTGGCGGTGGTCTTTATATTCCAACTCAGAATGTGGGGACTTGTTCGGGACGCCAGGGTAAGGCTCGCTCATACAACTCTTTTCCTTCCCTGAAGGGACTTCCTCGCCCAAAGAGCGCTGGGACTGCCACACAGATGCGACAAAGCGCTAGCTGGACGCGTATTATCCAGTCCTGGTGGGATCGAAACTTGGGCAAAGGAGGCTCCACCCCCTCCCAGTGATCTGCTCCACATTCCCGGAACTGTACCAGCTCTCGTCACCCGCCATGTTGGGTGTGGGCGGAAGTCCGAGCCTTGGGGATAAAAAGAGGATCGCTGTGTCCCTTCAACAGGGTGAAGAGCTGGCGAACAGCTCGAGTCGCTTCCGGTGCGTGCAATAGCCACGAAGGGGTGGTTCTCGTTGGAAATTCTGAAGTTTCCGCACCCCCCCACCCCAGCTTCCGGAAGTGGCAACTTTTCCCCTCTCCGGTAACAGGCCGCCCTCAGGCGCCTGCGCTAAATTGCGAGCCGGGGTAAACCGTGACTCGGCTGCAGCCCTATCAAGCAAATGGTCGCAACAAACGTGCTTTATAATAAAGCCCGCGCCTGTGCTGTCGCGTCTGTCTTTCGTTGGGGTTCCAGAAACCGGATTATTATTTCTGATAGTTTTAAGAAACTCATTTTACTCGTAAGGGAAACAGGCTCTGTCCAAGGATTGAGACCGAGAAGTCGAGGCGACCAGAAAGCCCGGCTGCTAAGCTTTGGGGTGAAGGAGCGGATCGTGGCTAGACCCCTGGGACAGCCAGGCCCTTATCTCTAATATGGTAATTGGGAGCTGCAGGCCAGACGGCCGCCGGAATTCAGCATTCTGCAAACCAAGCCGCGGTTCCCCCGGGGCGGGGGGGGGGGGTCATTTGCTCCTATTTGGGTCAGTCCTTGTGAGCAGCTACTGTGTGACCGGCTTGGGGCCAGCGCTGCTGAGGGACCTGGCAGGGCACACGGGGCGGGGCGACACGATCACTAGGGAACGGAGAAGCTTCTCACGGGGACCTGGAGCAGGGCCCAGAGCTCAGTTCAGAGATTTATTGGCGCCCCTATAGCCCAGGCCAGTGCTTTGCGCTGGTTATGCAGATAAGTTGCGCCACAACCCTGCTTCCCGGAACATGGGATGGGGCGGCGACCACAGCAGGGCCTCAAGGAGTAGGTCAAAAGGTGAGGCTGTGTCTGGGACTGCCACTGTCAGCAGAGGGACACATCAGGATGTTGGGAGTTGGCTTGTTTTTGAGGACCCCAACTCGTGTTTGGGAAAATGAAGGTCAGTCTGCCAGCAATACAAGACATGAAATACGGAGAAGTGACAGACCTGGGAACAAGATATGGTCTGACAGTTGAAGAAGGTGGCTTGGGCAATGGTAGGAATCCCATCTCTGAGAGCAAAGGCCTTAGCCCTGGGAAGCCCAACCCTGGCCACCCAGTTTCTCAGGCCTTCCTACCCGGATCTTGTTTGCCTGGGGCTGCAACAAAAACAAGGCAAAGAAAACACTTCATTGGCAGGAGATATGCCCTGATAAGAGGCTGCCTTCCTCTGGAGGGAGCAGTCAGTCCCCAACGCCAGGAAGCTGGGAGAGGCCTTGAAGAAGTGCCAGCCTGCCTCTACTGCGGGGCCTAGCCCATTCTCTTGCCACAGGGTCTCTGGTATTCCTGGCTGGTCCCAGGCTCAGAGCAGGTTCTCCAGGCTGGTGAAGACCATCTAGCACAGAGCTAGCATGTAGGTCATCCTGCCTCCTGGCAGGTCTCCACTTAGCTACAGCCCAGTACACGCAGCTTCCATTCAGGACCTGTTTCCATATCTGTAAAACAGGCAAAAACATCTCCCTCACGGGAGTGAGGGAGCCATGGGATATCCACAGAGTATCATAGCCCCTGCCAGCAACAACCCTTAAGACTGCCAGCTTCCTTCATCCTAAGAGCCATGGACCCCTTCCCAATCTGACAACTCAGCTCCAACCAGCCACCTCATCCCTGTGTGGTGCCTCAGTAGCCCTGGCAGGAGATGCTGGGTGCTTGGGGCATATCAGGCAACAGGAAGGGAGGCAGGAAAGGCTTCCTGACGCAAGGTCTGAGCCCGAGCAAAGAGATGGAAAAGCTGAGGGAGAAGAGAGTGATAGGGCTAGGGAACCAAGGTGCTCAGGGCAGAGGCAGAAAGCTCAAAGCCACCTCTGGCAGGGAATGAGGTCACCACAGATCTTGGGCAAGGCCACCAAGTTAAAACCTTGAATCTTTTGCTAGGAGTCTGACCACAATGGCACAACCCCATTTTATAAACGAGGAAACTGAGGCCCCAGAGGAAATGGCGGTAATCGAGCTAGAGCCTAGAACGCTTTCATCCAAACCACACTGTGCACAAAGTCCCTCAAGTCCACTTTTATTCACGTAAAAAAAAAAATCCCAAATATAAAGGGTTGGCCTCTACTTCCCAGAGCTCCACCTACTGCTCCCTGGAAGTGGGGGAACACCCATCTTTGTGTGATGGCATACTAGTCCCAGCCTTTTCCTAGGCCTGAGGTTAGAGAGGGAGGCTAAGGACTAAAGAGGCCCCAAGAAAATGGAGTTAGTGTGAGGCATTTGCTTCAGATTTTAAAAAAATAAAATTTCTAAAGATAAAAGGTTAAAAAAAAAAGCATTAGTGTCTTCTACCCACTGCCCAGTGCCCACCCCAGTCCTGTGGCCACCTCTTGTTCAGCCAGTTTAGAGCTGGGTGTTCTCCTCCTGGCTCTCCGAGTCAGCGCCGGACAGGTGCCCGCCACTCGCAGGTGCATGACCATTGCTGGCACAAGCCACCTGGGGGCCGTCCCCCAGCCCCTCTGATTTCTCGCCTAGCAGGCATCGACGGGTGTCCTGGGGCAACCTCTCACGCTGCTCCCGACACTCCTGGGTCAGCTGGGCCAGCAGCTGCAAGAGGATGAGTGTCCAGAGGGGCCAGGCTGCCCAGCTCCTGTGCTACCTGCCTTTCTGCCTCCTCCCTGGCCTCACCTTGGGCTCCTCTTCCACTAGCTGCTGGAGGACTTGCTGCTGCCCTGCCAGGAGGCGCTCATGGCGCTGCTTCTGGGCCTCTTCCAGCTGCAAGGGAGGGCAAGAGTTCAGCTGCAGGAGGGCCAAGACCTGGGAGCACTGAAATCAGGGAGCAGGGCATAGAGGCTCCCAGGACACTTAAGGTGTTAGATACGATGCAGGCACCAGAAGTTGTTGGTACAGACCCTGGAGGAAAGGCGGTAGGAGCCTTCTGGAGAGCAATATGGCACCAAGCCAGGCATGGAAGAGCGGAGTTTTTGATGAGTGAAGGAGAAAGGTGGGGCTCACTCACCCGTCTGATAGAGTTGACTGACTCAGTGATATGCCGCCGATTAATCTCTGTCAGTTCCCTGCAGAGGGGAAAGGGATGGCTTTGTGCCCAGGCATCTCCCTTCTTCCCCTCACTCAATGGCTCCCAGCCCCAAAGCACTTACACCTCCTTCTTATGTTTCTCCCTTGTCTTGGCCTCTGAGATACTGTTGTTGCGTTTTCTGTCCAGGATCTTCTGAAGCTCCTTCTTCTCCCTGGAGCAGCAAGAAGGGACAGGAGGGGGTCAGAGGCAGGACTCCTGGCACCAGAGTCCCACCGCACGCACACAGGACCGTCTGTCTTTACCTTTCATTCAGCTCCTTCAGTCTCTTGAACTGGGTTGTGTGCGCATCCAGGACAACCTCCCTGAGCCGCTGCTGAGCCTGGGGACACAGGCAGCCAGCCAGCAGGTAACACAGGGCTGACAGGTTTACCCAGGAAGCTGATTCTCCTTGCCTACACCACAGGCCCCTCTTACCTGTCTGAGGTGCTCCAGCCTTCGTTCGGTTTCTGCATCTGCCTGGGCCTCCCTCAGCTCTAGCAGGATCTGTACCTGTCGGTTCTGGAACTCTCGATACTCCTTAATGTCTTCAGGATTGCTGACTCTGTAGGGAGAACATTCTCAATAATGCCATGTCCCTGGCATAGGAGGACAGTTAGAGCGGGATTCGTGCCAGCAGGCAGTGGCAGGCACCAGCCAGGTGAGGTCTGCTATGCAAATCAAGAGGACCAGCAGGGGCCAGCAGCTATACCGTTAGCTTTACACAGGTGCCGGTTCCTGCTTCTTGGCAGGGGACTTCAGATGAGATGTTCCTCTCAGGGAAGAGTGAGGACCAGTATGGGAATCTCTCTCCACCTTCCCATCATCCAAGCATGCCCACCCAGCATGGAGAGCCACATGCACACCTCCCTCCACAAGGTGGTACCAAGCTTCAGGGCACTCACGGGGCACCGGGGGAGGGCCGGCATCTGCCCTCAGTCCTGGCCTGCGCCAAACCATCCAGAAGGCGGCGGGTGAGGGCCACAGTCTTGCGCTGGTGCTTTTTCTGCAGCTCCCTCAGGTCTCGATCCTGTCGGCTCTGGAGCTTTACCATAGCCTTGTGGTTTCGGAGCTCCTCTAGAGGGGTAGGGGTCACCTCTAAAAGGGAGAGGTGTAGGTAGCAAGCAAAAAGAAGGCAGGGTAGCAGGTGAGGTGGTCTGGGCATGACCGAGATGGGTGTGGTAGATGCCCTCCAGGTGGCCCCACCCCCGATCAGGCTGTGTCCCTTACCAGAGAGGATGCTGGCAATCAAATCATCTCGCTGCCCTGGAGAGCAGAGGCTATGGTGAGAAGCTGAGAGCCAGCAGCTCATGGCTCCCCTTGGCCCACTCCGAGGACAAGCTTCCCCTTACCTGGGCTACTGAGGGAGGTGCTAGTGGGGGAGGTAGTAGGACCTGGGGGCCAGCGAGGTGAGGCATCCAGTGGGTTAGGTGTGGGGTTGGGCAAGAACTGTGACCCTGGCTGTTGAGACTGCGTCTCCTGATATGTCTCTGTACTGGCCTGAGCCTGCAAGAGAGAAAACTCTTTCCAAAAATGTTTTCTCCATCTCTGGGTCCTTCCACCTCTGGATGCCCTATACCCCTACCAGCTCCCTCTGCCTGCACAATAAAAAGATAAACAATAGGCAGACCCTTGTCCACGCCAGCCAGGAAAGCTGTGTGTTACCAGATCACTGCATGTCCTCAACAAGTCCCAGATGATTCTGGAAAAGCCTGGCCTGGCCCCAAGAGTCCTCCGCTGTGTCCCTCCCACCCCTGCCTGGTGGTCCGTCCTCCCCTGGATGCTCAGCTCCCAATTTAATCAGCAGAGGAAGCAACAGCAGAGCGGGCACCAGTCTCTTCAACTAATAGCTCCTCACAGCCTTAATTGCAGTCATCTCTTTCCTGGCCGCCACAGGCCCCATGGGGATCGGGTCAGGACATGTGGCTGAACCTCTGCTCCTGGCGCTGAAGCCACTACCTCCTCATGGCTTCCCTGACTTCCAATGCCCCTGTGTACGTATACTCAAATTTTTGATTCCATGTAGAGCTTGAGAAACTCGAGCCTAGACACAACCCAAATCAGTGCAAATGGGTACATCCTCTTCCAAGAGCCCACAGCTGAGCTGAAGGTATAGCTCAGTGGGAGAGCTTTTGCCTGGCCTGCTTAAAACCCTGGGCTCCATCCCTATCCAGCACTGGAGGGAAGGAGGGAAGGGACTGGAAAACTGACTGACTCAGTAAGCTTGCCGTAAAAACACGAGGACCTGTGGTCAGACCTCCTCATGTCTATAACCCCAGGGCCACGGTGGACAGAGACAGGCAGATCCCTGAAGTTTCCTGGCCAGCTGCTCTAGCTCAATGAGAGACGCTATCTGAGAAAATAAGGTGGAGTGTGACTCTGGAAAACCACGTGCACATATATGTGAACACGCGCAAACATGTTTACACACGAAAGCAAAAACCCACAGCCCTCACGCCTGCTGCAAATCAGCCAAAGCTCCTGAAAGTGCAACATGGCAGAAAGGTCAAGCTGGAAGCCCAGCCAGGCTGTACAGATCTGAGCTACTTCCATAGCCTCTCTGAGGGACATGGCAGAGAGCCAAGGATGTGACTGACCTCACACCAGGCCTGGCAGCATGTTGGCAATTAGCAGCCACTTGACATCATTTCCAGGTTTGAGTGAGATAAAAGAGCCCAGAAAGGGGAGCAGGTTTTGCAGGCCTGAGCTGGGCCGGCGAAACAGGAAGCTAGGGTCCGCAGTAAGACACTTAACAGTTCAGTTTGGGGAGAGGTATCAGATGGCAGAGCTGGGAGATGGGGGTACCTGTGGGAGGGCTATTCACTGGTCCCCAGTGTCAAGGTAGGCCTAGCCCTGCCTCCCACCATTGCTGCCCACTCACCTCGCTCTCCCCAATGAGAGCAGCCAGCTGCTTGGCCCGCTGGTCCATTAGGCTGACATGCTTGATGGGGTTAATCAGGGCCTCTGCATAGTCTAGAGGAAGCAGAAGGCCCAGTCTTCAGACCAAACCCAGGTCACACTCTTCCTACCAGCACAGGGCTCCAACTGTGGGAAGCCTGACCCCATGTGAACTGAGGCTCCTAGTTCAGCCATGCCCATGCCCAGCTCCCACCTCTGGTCCCTGCCCTGGTCTACTGCCCCAGCTCACCCTGGTGGTCATCTGGGATGTAGTCAGAAGCTTCAGTGTAGATAAGCAGGGCAGGCAGACACAGGGGCTGGTTAGCCTCATTTCGCAGGCAGACATAGTGGTATCCTGGATGTACAGGAGGGCAAGATCATCTATCCTGGCCAAATCCCCAAGTCAATTCAGTGCTACCCAAAGCCCATGACTCACCTGAGCGGATGGCAGAGACAGGCAGGATGCGGTGCCCAACAAATCTGCCACCCTCCTCAAAAGCTGCAATGCGAAGTGAGGCCAGCGTGGGCAGCACAACCTGTGGGGTGCAGACTGTTGAGCTATGGGGCAGAGCCAGGACCACTACGCCATAGCCACAGTAACCCAGCTCACAGGCAGTCAGAAGCCCTCAGGGCCATCCACTGGACAAGATAGGTCAGGTCGCATTGCGGCCTGCTTAGCAACTATACTGAGCCATGTGTATAAATTCGGGATGTACTTCAACCCAGTCAGAAGTAGAGGTCATATTCCCATGGGACTGTAGGAGAGGGTGCAAGCTTGGAGCTGTGGTCTTTGGCAAGTGCTTCCTGCCTTGGAGATGAGGTAGGCAGTGTCTGTCACTCGTGTGGGGAAGGAACAGGAACAACACAAAATAGGACAATGTTGTCATCATCCCTACCCTGCAGCCCTCCCTCTCCTTATTCCTCCTGTCACCCAGGAGAGGCCAGGGACCCCAAGCCTGACCATGGGACATGCAGGGCCTGGAGGGTCACTTGCCCTTCCCACTTTCTGATCAGGTGCCTGGCCCCTGCTCTAAGACTGATTACAGCCAAGTCAGGTTAGGCTGACCTGCCACAGAGCGGGCTTACCTTGGGGAAGTCAAAGGGCTCTTCATCCCACACAGGGTTGAATGAATTCCCCTGGGATGTCCTTGTGCGATATTTGCGCCTTGTGTCAACTGGGAGACCAAACATGTCCACTTCGACGTAGATGCCCACCTTCCTGTCAGACAGGAACTGCCCCGAAATCACCTGCAGTAGGAGAGGCCAGGAAGGGAAGTAAAGCAGCTACTGCATGTCTTACCCTCGGAACACCCGAGGCCCGATCCCCCTCAGGACCTACCTTGACCCGCAAGGCGTTGGCCACTATGCCATCTACAATGACCTCAGTGAAGGGGTCAAAGGACTTGTCTGGCCGCCGCATGAACTCAGGCTTGAGCAAGTACCCACTGCGCCCATTATATTCGAAGACACCTGCGTTGAGCTGCATTGGCATGTCTGTAAGTAACACAGGCCGGGTAAGTAAAGTGGCCTAGTGGGATTCAGTCAGAGTTCGAGGTCCAGGACCAGAGCTAGGATTAAATGGATGCCAGGATAGAGATGCAAGAACAAATAGACAGGTGGGGGTCCAGTCAGCAAGGTCAGGGCTCCAGAGAAAGTCTGGGTTTAATTTTGGGACCTAGGATTAGGTAAACTTAGGAGTCAGTGAACGGTCCAGGTCAAGGAGGATGTTCTGCCTGTTTAAGTCAATTTGATGCCAACTGCAGTCATTTTGGTAGAGGGAACAATGAGAAAGTCGCCCCCATCAGATTGGCCTGTAGGCAAGCCTGTGGTGCATTTTCTTGGTTAATTGATGTGGGAGGACCCAGCCCACTGTGGGCAGTGCCACCCCTGGCTGGTGGTCCTCGGTGCTGTAAGAAAGCAGGCTGAACGAGCGAGGAGAAGCAGGCCAGGAAGCAGGGTCCCTCCACGGCCTCTGCTGCAGTTCCTGGCCTGGCTTCCCTCGATGATGGGCATGCAAGCTGTGAGATAGAATAAACCCCTTCACTCCCAAGTTGCTTTTGGTCACGTGTTTTATCCCAGCAATAAAAACCCTAAGACAGGGCTGGGCAGTGGTGGTGCACGCCTTTAACCCTAGCACTCGGAGGCAGAGGCAAGTGGATCTCAGTGAGCTCAAGGCCAGCCTGGTCTACAAAGTTCCAGGACAGCTAGGACTGTTATACAGAGAAACCTTATCTTGAAAAACAAAACAAAACAACAAAAAAACTAAGACTGAGGGGCAGAGCTCACCCAAGGTCTGGAAGTTGAGAGCTACAAGCTGGCAACCCACATTCCAGAAGAGCTGGGGCATGTAGTTGGAGGAGTCCACACGGGTGCCCTTGGGGTAGATGCGGCTAAGCTGCTGTTTGTTGTATCTGAGGTTGGTGGTCAGGGCCATAGGAAAGAGTGACCAAGCTCTGCCAGCCTCTGCTTCAAGTCCCATCTCCATGCTCCCAGAAGCCCACTCCTAGCAAAGCTGCCCATATCATCCCTGAGCCTCCACACCTCAACCCACTGATGTCCCCGTGCAGATGGGGGCAAATCCCTGGGGCATCTGCAAGTCCCTGCCTAGGCACACCCCAGCCCAGTGCCTGGGAAGGATACTCCACAAACTCCATGGGACTCTTGGTCAGTTGCTCCATGGCCTTGGTCTCCACAAAGGATGACATCTCGAAGCACTTGTTCCTTTCTGTGGGTGGGGGAGGGAAAGTATAAGGTCTGGCAGGGCCTGGCAGGGCCCGCTCTCAGTCTCCCATCCCCACTTACTTCGAGCAGCCTCAAAAGACTTGAACTTGACGGGCTCAATGTAGTTGACAAGTGTCGACATCTCCTCAGTGGCATTGACTTCACTGCTGGCTGTGCCCTGTGGCCCCAAAACCCGAGGTCAGTGGCACGAGATGTCCCTTACTTGCACCCCTAAAAGGGGGGCTAGCCCTTTCCCACACCTGCAGCCATACTGCCCAGCCACTTCCTGCAAGACTCCTTGATATCACCCTGATATGACCTTTCTGTTACCTCTACTCTCCAATATTCCTCTTGACACTCCCTCCTCTTGTACTAGTTTCTCCTGCCACAGGGCCTTAGCACACGCTAGTGCAACATCTTTAGATCTGTGTGCCCCAACCTCCCTGACAACTCTGCAATTCTGTGTCCTCCTTTCCTTCAACTTTTAGCTTCAGTTTCTTTTCCTCTCACCACACACTGTGCGAGAGTATGTGTGTGAGTGTGGGTACTTGCTGCCATGGTGCACACACGCTGATCAGAGGACAACTTTCAGGAGTTAGTCCTCTCTTTCTGCCTTGGGTTCTGGGTATCAAATTCAGGCCACTAGGCTTGTATGGTAAGGACTGTTACTTTGCCAGTCCTGTACCCTAACAACATTTTTTAAAAATTATTTTATTTATTTATTTTGAGACAGGGTCTCTCTATTTTGCAATTACTAGCCCAGAGCTCACTGTGTAAACAGACCAGGCTGAGCTCAGATGCAGAGATCTGCCTCCCTCTGCCGCTGAGAATAAAGGCATGTGCCAGCACATTTAGCTCGTTCTTATATTATTACATTTTATTTATTTATTGCGTGTGAGGAGGACAAGCATGTGGAAGCAGATACTTTAATTAGGGGAGCCATCTCCTTGGTCTGTGCCCTAACTCTTTTAGGATTGTTTGCATACCTCCTTAAGCTGGGGACCTACACAGATCAAGCTTTAGAAGAGCAGCTGACCAGGACGATGGCTGTCACCCAGCAGGTGCTCAGTAAATGCCCCCGTGCCCGCCTGTGGTCCTGACCTCATCCGTGGTGGGTTTCTTCGGATCCGGTGTTTCCTCCTCTTCTTCATCCTCTTCTTCATCCTCTCGGTCAGCAGGTATGAGAACATTAGGTCCCCGGCTGAGGCCCTCCTCGCCTAGAGACTTCTGGGGTTCCAGGCTGGTCTTCTCAAGTCCCACCTCCTCCCCATTGCTTAGGCCAGGGCAGCTGTCTGAGCTAGGTGACCCTAGACAAGGACCAAGGGTCAAAGGTCAGAACCACAGGCTGATGCTGAGGAAGCCTGCAGTTGTGCTCAATGTACGTGGGGAGGGCAGGGTGCCGTGTTAGAGAAGCACAGCTTGGGGAGAGGGTAGGGGTCATAATCTGGATGGCATTAAAGCTGGTGGTTGTCCAGAGGGGTCATAGGTCAATGTTATATACAGTAGGAAACCAGAACAACAGCCTGAACAGCCAGGTACATAGTAACAGGCTGGGCTACAAGTTCAGCTCAGCAAGAGCCATACCCAGTGGGGATTAATGGGGTGAGCAGTTAATGATGAGGGACCTCAATAAAATGACAGGGCAAAGGTTAGCTGAAATTTTAAGGAGCTAGGTGAGCAGAGTCAGTGGAGGTTATAGGTCAAGTGTCAGAAGGCTGAAGGCAGAAGTTCACTGAGGTCAAAGGTCAGAATCTAGAGCTCTACCCTGGCCAGGCAGCAGCGACAGGTTGGAAGTCAGGGCTGAGAGGTCACCACACGGCTGAGGTAGTAAGGAAGGAGGTCAGGGGCTGGGGTGATGGAGACATTGGGGTGAGAGGTTAAGTCAGTGCTAGGATCTGGGCTGGAGGTCAGGCCAGGCCATACCAAGCTGGGGTGAGGAAGGCTCTGTGGTGGCTGAGCTCTCGCTCAGGGCTGAGTTGCTCTGCTCCAGCGGCCTCTTGCGAACTGAGTTGTCGGGGACGCCTGTGCTGGGCCGATGTCGCTTCTTATTCTTCACCAGGATCCGACCCATCAGATCTTGTGGACTAGGCAGAGGGACGCCCGGAGAGAGCTGGACAGTGTGGACAAGTCAGGACCCTTCAGTCACCCTTCACTCCCATACGCCCTTGCCTTAGCTCCACACCCCCATACCGGGTACTTATCCAGGGGGTCAATGAGCAGCGCATCCCCAAAGATAGAGCGGCAGTACTCGGCCATCTTGGCCTGCTGTTTTGCCCTGTGGGAACAAAGTCAGAGGTCAGAGGTTCCCAGGGGAAGCGGAGGCAGTTCAGTTTTAGAGGTGAAGAAAGAGTGAAAGGAGGCTGTGTGGGCATCCCTCTGGAGTGCCTCCATCAGAGGTCTCTCTAGAGATTCCCGGGGCAGGCCCACTCACGAGTCCACATGGTTCTCGAAGGAGAGGATGACAGGGTAGGGAGAGGTCTTGAAGGCTGTCTCAGCGATGGCTTCAAGCACATCACGCAATGGCACCTCAGTGGTCATGGTAAAACCATGGGTAATGAAGGGCTCTTCCTCTGGTGGCCGTCCCTTCCATACATCCAGCTCCACACAGCGGCAGCCCCACAGCAACGCCTGGCGGTACATCTCCACTGACGATGTTCCAGCCAGCTGGCCCGCTGCAGGGAAGGCTATGTCACTATTCACTGGCCACCACGGTCCATGGAGAACCGACCCAGACCAACTCCAGGGTGGTACGCTCTGGCCAGTCGGATACGCCTCCACTCAGAGTGGAGCCAGTACCATCTCCCCCAGAAGCCCTCAGAGAAGGGCAGACATTCTAACCCCCAGTCCCTGGCATTCACCAGGTGGGAGCAGAGCAGGCATCCAGTAGCATTGTTAGGCCTAGCTGGTTCTCCCTTCGAGGCTCACATTCTCTCTCATCACACACTCCCAGCACTGCCTGACTCCCCAGATACCTTCCAGAGCTCCCTAGGACCTAACTGGTATCTACTGTCTATTACTGCTGCTCTCCATCTCTGACTGCACCAGCCTCCCCGCCTCCTGCCTAGGGGACCACAGTCCCATAGAACTGCCAGTTCCAGTGCTTTCTCTTCTTCAGACTCTCCAAGAACCTCTCTGCCATTCATATTGAGTCCAAAAGCCTTCCAGACCAGGGTTGCTCCTGTCTCCCCTTCCCAGTCTTCTCTCACTACCCCCCATTCTGTGTACCTGTCCCTAGGTTCATGTTCCCCATACCCCCTGATTTCCTTTCTTGCTTCTCCTGGGGCTATGCAAGTGGGAGGCTAGTGCCCTGTTCCTGAGTCACACACCCGCCCCTTTTTTAAACCATCTATCTCCTACCCAGGCATCTGTCCCTGCACAATGCCAACAGACATGCCCTCAGCCCCTCCGCAGGGACACCTCAAGGACAGCCACCCATAAGGTGATACTGACAGAGATATTGACTCTGGGTAAGGGTGTCTGCTTCCTCTCTCTCTTACTCACCAGTGAGATAGGTGTTGTGTGAGGAATTGATGAAGTACGCGCTCAGAGGCTGCGTCATGTCCATGCTCAGATCCAGGGCCTCCAGCGGCAGGATGCCATTCTCCTCCCCTCCTAGGTAGCGGCTGAAGCCCTCCATAGACATCTGGTCTGGGGATGGGGTACCAACAGGTCAGCTGAACTGAGCTTGCCCTGTCCCACCCACACTGCCCCACTGCCGCCAGCCATTTACCTCGTTCCAGGAACTGCTGGTTAGGCTCATACTTCTCAATGAGCAACCGAGCCTGTGAGGGCCGCAGTGGCGGGTACAGCACTTCATTGAGTCTGGGGTCTCTTTGCTTCTGGTTGATAAAGTCCATGAGCTGCTCCAGAGTGAGGTATGGCTTGCCCTTGGCACCTCTGGAGGGGCCCAGAAGCTGGGTCAGGCTGTAGCCTCAGCTCCCACCTTGTGCTAAGCCCTCACCCTGGGAGACAGAAGTGGGAAGGCCTGCACCTAACTTCAGCAGCCACAGATTGGCGTTCTGGGCCTCAGTTTCCCTGTCCACTCCTGAGCACTCAACAGCGTCAGGCAGAAGATGGACTGGCATCAGCATTTGCCAGGGCTCAACTCACCACTCTGAGGCTCTAGACCCCAGGACCAATCTTGGCTCTGTCCTCCCACACTGTGTTGGCTCAGGCAGGTCCTACTACATATCTGAGCCCCTTGGTTCCCATCCTAAGTGGGATGATTAAGCCACCTGTGGCAAAGGAACGGCATCAAGCTCCAGAAACCACAGGAGCATCCTGTGGCGGTCCCCCCTTTCCTGCTTCTCTCTCTCTCTCTCTCTCTCTCTCTCTCTCTCTCTCTCTCTCTCTCTCTCTCTCTCTGAGACAGGGTTTCTCTGGGTAACAGCCCTGGCTGTCCTGGNCTCTCTCTCTCTCTCTCTCTCTCTCTCTCTCTCTCTCTCTCTCTGAGACAGGGTTTCTCTGGGTAACAGCCCTGGCTGTCCTGGAACTCGTTCTGTAGACCAGGCTGGCCTCAAACTCACAGAGCCCACCTGCCTCTGCCTCCCTAGTACTAGGATTAAAGGCGTGCGCCACCGCTACCCAGCGGTACCCCCTTTCTTATTCTGACCTGCCCACCCACACCACTTCCACTAGAAAGAACACTGAGCAGAAGCCAGGGGCAGAGCCCAAGCCTGTGGCAGCCACTCCCAGGCCACTTACATCTCGAGCAGGATCTTGTCAATATCCGGTCGCAGACACAGCTTGTTCAAGAACCGCTCAAAGATTTCCAAGGAAAACTCATCAGGCCGGATGGACTCACTCTAAGGGTGAGGAGTATGGGGTGAGAACCTAGGGCAGCAAGTTCCAGAAAGTGGGCACCCACCGTGACACCCACCCTACCCCACCCTCCCTGGCCCCGGCTCCGGCCCTACACACCCGGTTGAAGTTGAGGCCACAGGACTCCAGCGCAGTCTCCACCCGCTTCTTGTCTGCTGAGAACATCTTCAGAATGCTGATGCAGGCGGGAGGGGTCAGGGTCAGTTGGGGGGCAAAGATCACCAAGGTCAGGGCAGGAGAGAAGATGCTGAGGGGAAAGGGGTGCTCACTTCTTGACCGGAATCCATCCATCCTGGTTCACCTGCAGCTTCAGCTTTGTGTATCTGAGGAGGCAGGTATGAAGGTCAGACCTTGGGACTGGTCAGCTGAACCCCCAGTGCTCCCCAAGGTGACCCAGGGCTCACGCTTTCCGCAGGAAGGTGTTCCGGGAGGCATTCTGAGCCAATATGTTCATAGCCAGTTTGAACAACTCCTCCGACCAGACCTGGAAGTTAGCACATGGGAGAAGAGGTGTAGGGGACGGAGAGGCTGGCACACTCATAGCCTACATCCAGAACAGGGTCTGGTACATGGGACATCAAGAGGACAAAACTGGGAGTGGTGGCTGTAAACCACCTGTAATCCCAGCACTTGAGGAACTTAGGCAGGAGGATTGCCTTGAATCTGAGGCCAGCCTGGGCTACGCCATGTCTTCCAGTGAAGCATCTGCTTTCCTGGACTGTCTCCTGACCCCAGCCCACCTTGACTGTGTCATCCTGCACGGCCATGAAGTTCAAGAATGTGGTGTTCACTGGGTCTGGCCCAGCCACCACTGTCATCAGCTTCTCTTCGAGCCGGGCGTCAGGGCCCCCAAAGCCCAGTACTTCTCGAATCTTGGGATCCTGTGTAGTGAAAACCAAGGGTAAGGAGAAGGGGTGTGCTGTCCCCTGACAACCTTGGTCCCATCAGTACAAGGCCTCATCCCTCACCTTGGGCAGGCGGGCATAACGACCTGTCCGTGTGTCCCTGATGGAGCTGATGTCCAGTGTGTCCACCTCCTACGAAGACCAGAGTCAAGGTTTGTGTCTGAGAACTATGAGGGGTCCTTAATCTCCCCACTCAAGCTGAGGAATGCCCAACTCCTGGCTAGGTCTCATCCCCAGGACAAGAGAACTAGACAGGGTCTCCCATAGGGGCCCAGAACTGAGCCAGTAGCACCAGCGAACCCTCACCATATTAGGTCCCGTCCAGTATAAGAAGAAACCATTGGGATCCACACGCAGGGTCACCAGGTTCCGACTGGAGGCCTCCTGAGGGCAGCACAGAGAGTCAGGGAGTGAGACTTGGTCCTGGACCTACCCAAGCTGGTTTCCACCAGTGAGTCAAGAGGAAGCTGCAGCAGCCTACAGGTGCTCCCGGACATGAAGGCAAGTCCTCAGCAGTTCAGGTTTGGTACCCAACACCCCTCCCAGCTCCACCTTCACGCTGAGTTCTATCCCAGAGGCTACTAGCTACTCTGGCCCCATCACCCACCGTCCACCACGCCCTTCCCTGTGCTTTCCTTTCTTCTTTACACATGAAACTCGTGTGGGGGCCTCCAGGAGAGCTCATCCCAGCCTCGGTTTCCCCTGAAGGCCTGAGAGGACAGGGAGGCTAGACTCCCCTGCTCCACAGCCCTTACTGAAGCACACGGCTACTGAATGAAAGCAGGATGCTGGGAGCCTGCACCTAAAGCCTCTCAGTGTCCCTTGAGGCCTAACAAAAACTGGGCATCTAAAATCTGCCTCAAAGTCCACCACCCACCACTCTGTACCTCCTAGGATCCTCGTAGCCTTCAGGCTCACCCCAAGTGACAGAAGAGCCTCCATGACCTCCAGGAAGACGAGGCAGGAGTCTCCCCTTCTCCCTAATAGCTCTAAGATGACTGACAGGAGGGCAGGATAGCAGGAATATGCCTATTTTCTGAAAGGACCCAGTCACTGATGCCCAGGGTTACCCCATATGCTCAGGACCAACAAAGGCTTATGTACTCCAGCCAGCAGAACTAATTCCCCTTGAGCCAAAAGAGGATCCCCCTCCCCAAACTGGCGCCCTACACAATCCTGCCACCAACAGTGCACACTCCCAGTCCCACGGTCCCAACTGTGGACCATGTCCAGTTCTACACCCTGAATTTCAACAACCCCCTTTCAGGCTCTTCAAAGCCCTGTAAGGTATGTCCTGCCACCACCTCCATCTTACACAGGAAGGAACGGAGAAGCTAGGATTTGCAGGGTTACATTTCCAAAGTCCTGGGACCTGGGAAACAGAGCCAAGACTCCTGCACAGCCCCTGGCTCCTGGTTTCAGCAACGACCTCACAGCCAGCAGGGACATCAGTCAGAAGACTGGGAATTGCGGAGCCCCACCCATGCAGTCTTGGTTTACAGAAGGATAGCAGCTGATCCAGGGACGCAGGTCCCTAAACCTTCTGGCTGTATGGTCCTTCAGTTCTAATTGGAGGACACTGGGTCCCAACCCCTCCAGGAGATTCCCAACCTTGCCCTGGGCCTGACTTTACAGCCCCAAGTAGAAAGGAAAGATTTGTGGGTACTATCCCTAGAGCCCCCACGGGACCTCCCCTAGGGGCCTAACTTCCAAAGGCCATCCAGGCCCCTGGCTCTTCAGTCCTAAACTGTGTTTATCACCCCCACCCCACCCCGGGCCCTCTCCCTGTTTCCACTTCCTTATTTGGGTTTATCACACGACAAGGAAAAGGAGAAACTTTTCCCTTTAGGCTGGCTTGGGGGAAGGGGTCTCCTGGGGCCGCGGCAGTGCCAAGGCACCCCTCGCCCAGCACACCTGCAGCTAAGGCCACGCCCCCAGCCCCTCCCCTTAGTTCCCACTCCTGCCCCACCCAGCCGGAAAGAAACCTAGCGTCTTCCAGGCCTATGGCCCAACTGGGAAGGAACAGTAAGGAAACTCAGGCCGCTGGGTTGAGGCTCTAGGGAGCAAGGGGCCCAGGGTGCAGGGAAGGGAACTGTACGAAAACGTGGGTGAGACGTGGGATCCGGATAAGAAGCCGCAGGTGGGCATCGGGTAAGTACCAAGGGAAAAGCAGTAAAAAGTGGGGGCCAGGATTTATTGGGGTTCAAAGTTCCTAAGTTAAGGAGTGGAGAGCAAAGGTCCCAGTGTTGTAGGAACTTGGAGACGGACTAAGTCTTTCGAGTAAGGGGTAACATGGTGCTTCCACCTGAACAGAAAGCTCGCTGGAATCCTGAAGCAGGGTAAGGGGTATCAACCAGGACAGAGTGAAAAGTGATGAGCAGAAGAGAATTGCTCAGACGGAGGCCCTGGGAAGAGTGGGATCCCCAGTGACACCTCACCCAGGACAAGGATGCCCTACGTCCCGTGGGAGTCCAGTGCCAGGAGCAGGGGTCTAGGGACCAGACCAGTATCGGAGAACCAGAATTCGTCTGGCAAGAGTGGGAGAGTGCGAAGAGGGACAGGATTTAATGGGGTTCAAAGTCTCCACGCCAAGGAGTGGAGAGCCTAACTGACCACAGTGGAAGGACTGGGTTGCGGGTAGAGGGGGGACAAAGTTTTCAATTACTAGCACGACAGGGGACTCAAGTTTCCGGAGTACAAGGCTGGACTGGGGGGTTGCCGTGGTCAGGCAACGCTGAAGTGGAGGTCCCTGGCATCTAGGCGAATGTGAATGGAGTCCTCCGATCTGGGCAGAGCAGGGGACAGGCGCTCTTACCTCGTCCCATTTGATGAACTTACTCCCGCGCCGCAGGGTCTCCACCACGGTGGGCGGCTCCAGCTGCAGCGCGTGGACGCCGGGCCTGGCGCCCGCCATGGCCAAGCCAGGGGCAGCTCAGGGACCCACGGAGCCCCGACGGAAACCGACGGTGCCGTTGGTCTTTCCACACGCTCCCGCGCGGCCCGCTCCGGCCCCGCGGCGTCAGCGCCCGCCCGCCCGCCAGCCAGCCAGTCTGTCCCGGACGGACGGAGACTCGGCGCCCGGCCCCGCCCCCGCCCAGCTCCGCCCCGTCGGGCGGTGCCGCCCCCTCCTACCGCGTCGGGCCCGCCCGGCCCGCGGCGGCGCCCCCTGGTGGTCGGGGCGGCGACTGCATCCAGAGGGAGGATGGAGCAGATTTGGGGGTCTTTGTTGCGGCCGGCTCAGTAGGACTTTATTTTTCCGGGGTCTTAAATAAAAGAAGAGAGCTTGGGGCCACGGAACTATTGAGGGTGCACCTGGAAGGATGAGGGTTAGAGCTGCTGCCTAAGATGGGGCCAAGGTCAGTTCATTGAGGGCTCCAAGTGGAAAAGGTGGAGATAATAGGGCTGGGGGCGCAGATTGTACCCCATCCCGCTCCTGCTGCACTTAAGTGAGCTCAGGAAACGTCACTCCATCTCTCTCTCTATCCCACCCCACCCGCGTGCCCTCACTTCGCCTCACCCCCTCCTGCTGCAGTACAGTCCCCCCCCCCTCCCAGGGAGCACTTAGCTGGCTAATGGGCCTCCCGCCAGCAGGCGCCCCTCCCCCGTCCCTAGCCTTGGAGGCCCAGAGCCTGCCACCTCCTTTGAGGACCCAAGCGTCCTGGCTTTCCAGAGAAAACCTTGGCGCAGTTCTTGCCCTGCTGACCCTGTGATGGGAACTAGTCTCTATGAGCCTCTTAGCTGAAAACTGCATAGTGAAGGATGGTTGTTTGCCCAGAGGGGGCAGAAGCCTCATGGGTGTCCCTAAAGGAGGGGTTGTGCAGTGCCTGGCCCACAGCAGGTGCCCTGAAATCTGTGTTCCAGCAACCGGGAGGAACGGAAGGGGCAGGCTCCTGGGCACCGGCAGGGGTGGGGGCTGCAGCCCCTCCCGCAGGGCTTGGCTGGGGGGGCTCCTGCCTGAGGGCCCCTGTGGGAGCCCCCCCAATACAAAGGAGGCAGCAGCAGCAGGTTTAAAGTAGAACTCATCCAGAGGGGCCAGCCAAGTCACCTAGAAACCCAGAAAGAGTTGGAGCTGGCTCTGGGGGAGGAGGGTCAGCCAAGGAGGAGCTTCCCTACCGGCGCCTTTGCCCCAGGCTCTCAGGCCTCAGGAGGAGCCCTGCCTGGCACTGGCTGTTCTCCAAATCCCCACCATAATGGCGGCAAACTTAATGAGTCTAGTTGACTCTGACAGCAGCCTAGTGCAGTGGTGTGATTATTATCTCCACTTGAGGCCCAGAGAGGGGAAGGGACTTGCCCAAGGTCACACAGCTTCCTGAGAGGATTTCAACCCTCATTCTGACTTCCGGCCTCTGCTCCCTGCTCTGGAGGAGACAAAGGGGAGGGGGTGTGCAGCGCTGTGACCCTCTCCCTCTCTTAAAAGGGCCGTAAAAGAAATAACCCTTCAGAGCCCCAAGGATCACCAACCTCCTCGGGAGAACAGAGCCATTCCGGGTGGAGGTTGGCTCTGTACCCCCAGGCTGAGGTTCAAATCCAGAGCTCCCATAAGCTAGGGAAGAAATGGGAATGTCAGAGGGGAAGGACACGCGTGAGCTCTGGCACAGGGGACCCTGCTCAGCAACGCTAAAGTTTAGGAGATCTGGAGTCAGGACCTGAACCTCAAGCCCTATGTCTTCCTCAGGAGACCTTCCAAGAAATTTCTGGAAGCAGGTCCTTGGAAAACAGGATGGAAGCTGTTTGCTGGGCCAGGCCCTCTTCTTCCCCCACGGCTAATCTCTTGAGGCCGGGCGCCCCCCATTAGAAGACTCCTTCCTCCTCCTTGGAATGGTAATAGTTTCTCGGCAAGCAGTAATGGGGGGACGAAGGCAGCCTTTCAGGCTTCTACCCTCGATTAAGGGATTGCTTTCAGCCCATGGGTCCTTCCCCAGGGCCTCCGCTTCAGGGAGGTGCTACGAGCATCCTTAGCTACACTCTGGTGGGAGGGGGCCACACTCCCCTGGGAAAGGTAGAACATGGGAAAAGGAAGCTAGAGCACCAGGCGGGATGAGAGGCCAAGGCACACTCCAGTCACAGGAGGGCTGGTGGGTGAGCACAGCAGGATAAAGGATCCAGAGCCTGCGTGGTGGGTCACAGAGAGGTCAGGATCTTCTGGCTCCTGGCATATGAGCGATTTGCCCACTTCCTGGGCAGAGTCAGGACTCAAACCTAACCCCTTGTGCTCCAACGCTAGGGTTCTATGAAGAAGCCCAGGTTCCAAGAAGGCTACAGGCCAGCATACCCATCTTTCTGCTCTCACTGAATAGTCACAGGAAGGACAAGACAGAACAGCCAGCCCCAGGAAAATGAGGCTGCCTTGGGGACGGGGACGACACGTAAGGTGGCTGGAGAGAAAAGCAGGATGGGCCACCCCTGAAAGGACCTGGCATCTGAGCTGAACTGGAGACGTTCACATTAACCAGGAAAGTCAGTGTTCAGTGTCATCACTTTGGGGGCAGAGGCAGAGCCTTTGTTGGGGTGCGCTGAGCATACAGGGAATATAGTCCTGGGAAAAGTGACTCTCCCATTAGTTCATGCATGGAAGAGGTCAGGCTGGGGATAAGCATGTCACTGCCTAACCTGCCACAGCAGGAGCCAGACTCTCTGGCCCCATAGGCTAGCTGAAGAGAGGCTGATGTCTTGCAATGGGCTGTGGAGGGGGGGAACGCCAACTTACTCAAGTGCTTCCCCTGCTAAGAACTGTCCCCAGCCAGGTTCCTGGTAAGCAGCTCACCTCCCGTCCTCGGGCCCACGCCAACACCACTCCTAAACCTGTCTTCTCGTTTTATTTATTATTCTCTCATGTTTCTCAGGCTGGTCTCAAACTCACTAAGTAACCAAGAATGACTCTGAATTTCCAATCCTCCTGCCTCCACAACTATGGTTACAAGTGTACACCACCACAAACAATTCATGTGGTGCTTGGGATCGAACCCAAGGCATTGGTACACTGTACCAAAGGAGCTACCTCCCCAGGCTCCTCTCCCTGCATCTTATTTTTACAGGGCTGGGCATCACACCCATGCTGCTCCTTGCACATGCTAGGCAAATGTTCAATCTCTGACCTACTACCCTAGCCTTTGTGGTTTCTCTCCAAGAATAGCATTGAGGGGGTCGAGAGAGCTGCCTTAGGAGTCTAGAACACTGCTCTTGCAGAGGACCCAAATTCAATTCCCAGCACCCGTATGATGTCTCCCAGACATCTGTGACTCCAGTTCAGGAAATTCAAAGCTTTCTTCTGACTGCTGCAGGCACATGGTGATACACATACACACATATATAAGCATAAGAGAGGAGCCCAAAATCCTGGGTTTGGATGCAATACCATCTCTGTGACCTGGGCCCAACTTACCCTCTGAACACCACTTGCTGAGAGGCCTTTTTCTTTGTAGCGTCTATAGAAAAGATGCCTATAAGGGGCTAGGACCTACTATCTCTGTAATCCTGAGACTGTTCGGGACTGAAGACGGTGAGCCAGCCAAAGAGATGTCCCAGAAAGTGCTATACAACCTCATTGGGGTGTATGAGATGGGGCGGGGTTGGGGGCGGGACACTGGTAGACTCTACCATAGTGTGTGCCACAGTCTTGACTCAAAATCCCAGGTCCCCCTGTATATAGCCCTATGTCTATGATTTAACTGTGTTGCCACAATTGAAGTTTCCACGGGTTTTCTTATTTAAACAAAGTCCACCATTCTCTTATGGTCATTTCTTTAACCAATAGGACGGAGTCGTCTGCTTGAGTCAGAGTTTTTAGGGGCTGGGGTTCTGTAGGGACCGGATAGTTTACAAAGGCCTGTAGGTTTGACAGTGAACAGGGTGTTCCAAGGTTGGGTATTAGCAAACAAGGTCTTCAGTGTTCTCAGCTACCAAAATTCGCTGTCTAGGAGAAAGAGAAATGGATGAATGAGACAATTTAAAGTTTCAGACAGTGAAGGAAGGAACATGGTCTCCTAAAGTGTGAAGGATAGAGGAGCTACTGGGAAAACTAGCTTGTTGCCCTCAAAGCGGAACAGGCCGGATGGGGGTCCAAATAAACGCTCATTTGGGGTCAACTGCTATTATTACCTTTATCATCGCGAGTTTTGGTTTACTCTTTGTACCAGAGTTTCCTCCTTCGCACACGCGCAAGCTGCAGGGTGCCCAGGGCCGCGCCCAGCACAACCCAGCCATCCAGGAGAGGCGCGCCCCAAACAAGTTTGCTCTTCGCGGCGGGCTCTGCATCTAGCTGGGAGGAGCAGCAACGCCGAGCCGTGGACTACATTGCCCACAACGCCCCGCGCGCCGCCATCTCAACCGGTGGGCGGTGGTCGCCTGGGGTCCTGGCTTTTGTAAGCCGCAGGGCTAACTCTACACGCCCTAACCCCCGACTTCTTGAAGGCCGTGAGACCGAACCATGTAGGGTGCTCCGGCACCTGGAGAGTTCCTGGACGCCTTTGCACTCCCTTATCCCCGGAAGCCCCATCCACGTGTCGGCCCGCTCGCGGACGTCATCTTGCCCCTTGCTGGCCGAGGGTCTCGCACGTTCCTCACCGGATCCGCGCCCTACTCGGCCTTATGCCTTAGCCCGCCTCTGATTCGGCCTCAGTGACAGAATGAGACAGAGCCAGAAGAGAACTATGGTCCTGGCTTACGTGCAGATCCAGGCACCCGACACCTAGAAGTCTGGGTTTGGGGGCCAGAGGTTAAATTAAGGGGGGGACCGCAGAGCCCCGGACCCTGCAAACTAGGTCTTCTCCTAACCCCTTTCAGGAGGCGGGGTTGGGGAGGGGGGGGCGCCTGAAGCGGGGCTGGCCCTTTAAGGGGGTGTGGTCGGGGGGCGGGGGAAGAGAGCAAGACAGAGAAAGCGGCGGCGGCTGCGGCTCGGGCGGCGGCCGCGGGGGACAAAGGGCGGGCGGATCGGTGGGGAGGGGGCGGGGCGCGGCCAGGCCAAGCCCGGGGGCTCCGCATGCTGCAGCTGCCCCCGGGCGCCCCCGCCGCCGCCCTCGCCGCGGAGCCGCGCGGAGCGGAGCCCGCGAGCTAACCGGAGCCAGCGGCCCGGAGCCAGCCGGCGGGCGTCCGGGAGGCGGCGGCGCAGGGAGGGGCCCGAGCGCGCACGTGGCCCCGGCGGCCGCCATGGCGGACAGCGGCCCCGCGGGGGGCGCGGCGTTGGCTGCCCCGGCTCCCGGGCCGGGCAGTGGGAGCACGGGGCCTCGAGTCTACTTCCAGAGCCCCCCCGGAGCGGCTGGCGAAGGCCCGGGGGGCGCGGATGATGATGGCCCGGTGAGACAGCAAGGGAAGGTCACCGTCAAGTACGACCGCAAGGAGCTACGGAAGCGCCTCAACCTGGAGGAGTGGATCTTAGAACAGCTCACGCGTCTCTACGACTGCCAGGTGCGCTCCCCACCCCGGGCCGATACCCTAGAACCGGACCTAAGTCGGTCTGCTCGGAAACCCCACCGTCAGTCTGTCACCGGTCAGTGGGAGTTCTGCTTCCAAGCCACCCGTCTGACTTTCGCCGCTCCCCAGTGTGTGGCTTTTCTTGCCTGACCCGAGTCACTAGCTTTCTCCTCTGCCTCGAACCTTGCGTCCTTCGTGGTGCTACCCCAGGTTAAGCATGGTGTACTCCCCAAGCCTACAGGAATAGAACTGGAGGCAGGGGTCTAGCTTGGGCTGACAGTGAAAGGTCTGATCTAGTTGTCTCTCTGGGCTAGCGTAGACACTAGTTGAAAGGCACAACTCTTAACTGTTTCAAGTGTATAAAGGATCTGAGTTGTTCTAGTGGGCTAGCCTGCCTTGCTGTCTGTGGAGACCGGTTAGCCAGTTCTCCCGGCTCTGGCTCTCCACCCCATGACTCCCTGCTTGTTCAGATGGTGACTCAGGCCCCCAGGGGTAGGGTGGAGGAGTGGGCTTGCCCTGTGATGCCTACCCTAGCCCAGCCCTGGAATGCAGCTGGCTCCAAGTTGGATAGCTGTTCCCTTGAGGAGGGGGGTGTACCCCTTTCTCCTCAAAGCATGGGCTCTTTGTTTCCCCCTTTATCAAGCATGGGTCTTTCCCATTGACCCCTCACCCTTCACTTCCTCCTCCCTCCCAGGAAGCTGTGACAGGTGTTTGGGGGAGGGGAGGGGACTGTGATGAACTGGGACAGCTGGCCCCACCAGTGCTCTAGTAAGCTAGAGGTCCTGGATGCTGAGAAGACACATCTGCTAGGTTCAAAGCCCAAGGTCCCCAGCCCTGTCTGTCTGGTGCCCACTGGCAGGGACAGGAAGTTCCCCCTCATTGGGCAATTTGCCTTGGCACAGACCTGATCTGTTTTCCTTCCCAGAGCAGCTGTCTTGTGCTGGGCGAGGAGGGCTGGTACGGTTTTGAGTTAGGCAGGGAGTCCTCTCCTGGCCCCCTCCTGCTGAGGCATTGTCCTTCTCTCCCACCCCTACCCCAGGAGGAGGAGATCCCAGAGCTGGAGATAGATGTGGATGAACTCTTGGACATGGAAAGCGATGATACCCGGGCTGCTAGAGTGAAGGTAAGCTGAAGTCATCCAGGAGAGGCTGCCTGGAGACACTGCCCCTTGGGGAAGCTCTGCCCTGGTGCCATACCTTCTTTGGTTTGGGTCATCTTCTGCCTCTGGAAAAACGAGGGTCATGGAACTTAACCTAGCTATGTCCCTAAGTGGCCTCAGTCCCTCGGGAGGGTATAGGTGAACTGAAAGTCCTGTCCCCAAGAACTCACTATGTTTTCCCTCACCAGGAGCTGTTAGTTGACTGTTACAAACCCACTGAGGTAAGTCGTTTTCCCTGACCTTAGAGTGGGTGTATGTATGTATGTATGTATGTATGTATGTCAGATTATCATCTTGGGTCTTAGCCTCACTAATCTTCCCTCTTATCTAGGCCTTCATCTCTGGCCTGCTGGACAAGATCCGGGGCATGCAGAAGCTGAGCACACCCCAGAAGAAGTAAGGGTCCTGACCCAGATGACCATGGCTCCCACAGGACAATCGCTGCCCCCAACCTCGTAGCAACAGCAATACCAGGGGACCCTGCGGCCAGGCCTGGTGCCATGAGCAGGGATCCCTGTGCCCCTGCCTAGGGGCCACTTCCCTTGCCCTCAGTTTTCCATTTTTGGGGTTTTTTATTGTTATTAAACTGATGGGACTTTTTGTGTTTTTATATTGATTCTGCGGCGCAGGCCCTTCAAAAATAAAGCTGGGATCACATGGCCTTGGAGCAGCTAATAGGCTTGGCTGGTCTTTGGGGGGTGGGGGGTGACACACTGCTCTACAATTGTCACCACTCAGCTACTCCCCAGGTGACCACAGGTCTTCCTGCGAGCCACGTAGTCATGGTGATAACCCCATGCTGGCTCCCAGACTGGTATGCCAAGTGGCTGGGGAGCAGTGCTACTCAGCTCTCTAAGTTTTTTTTTAAATCTGCACTGGGTAAGGGTCTCCAGCCCTTGAGGCTGTACCTCAAGGCTCTGCAGTTATCAGGAAAGCTGAGGCTGAAGCTAGTGTTATTTTCTCTTCCCCCAAGCTGGGGATCCAGTGGGGTGGGGGGAGGGGTTCACTCATATTAGGCCCATGCCCCATTCTGAGCCATTGAGCTATTCCCCCTACGCTGAAGCTAAAGTCTTAACCTAAGTCTTTTAGAATTCACAAAGAAACACAGACTCAATCTTGGGTTTTAAACTTTTTGTTTGTTTGTTTTGTTGTGTTTTGAAGCAGTCTGGTCCCTGACAGGGGTCTCCTACCCCTCTGCGGCATGCTACAGTTCTGAACGTCGCTCAATCTTGAGCAGCTCCACCTCAAACACCAGGGTTGCTCCACCTAAAGGGAGAAGTCTGGTCAGACTGGGACCTGGGACCCGGGGAAGGTCATGGGGTGAGGGTGTCAGGGGTATTACCTGGGATCTTTGGGGGAGCTCCCCTCTCTCCATACCCTGTCAAAAACACATAAGAACACAAAGTAAGTTCTGGCCAGGCTTCCTTCTAGCTCCCATAAAGGATAAGCTTGCCATAGGCAGGCGGAAATAGGGGGTGCAGTGGAGGAGGACAAGGTCGCAGAGGGTCACACTATGGCTGAGTCAAGCCTTGCCTGGTCTGGCTGCTGAACACGGGCCAGACTTGGAAGTGGCATATACTAGGACAACTAGATAGTGTGGGGACCTGTGGGCTGAAGTGGCTTTAACCACTTTAGGGACATCTAAGTGCCCTGCTCCCCCTCCCCGAGTCCCCCTAACCCCAAGGGCCTCTTACCCAGCTCAGATGGAATCACCAGCTTCCGTTTTTCCCCTTCACACATCCTGCAGGATGATACATGCTCAGCACGTGGGCGCCCGGACCCTTGCTCCACAAACGGACTTTTCCTCCCACAGCCTATTTCCTGCATCACTGCAACATGTCCCCAGACTCACCCCAGCAGCCCCTGGTCCCAGCCCTTGATGACCTGGCCAGTGCCAAGGGAGAAAACAAAGGGCTGGTTCTTTGGTAGACTGCTGTCAAACTCTGTCCCATCTTCCAGCTTCCCCTGTGGGATAGACGGCGGGAAAACTAGTAAGGAGAGGTGACCAACCACTCCAGAACCCCTTTCACCCAGTCACTCCCCACCCCATCAATGGAGTCACCACAGCACTAGTAGTTACGATGCCTTAGTAGCCCAGGTGCAGTAAATTTCATGCTAACACCTAGATGATGAGTACAGGAAAAGGCAAGGGCAGACTCCTGGGAAGGAGCTACAGGCCAAAGGGCTCAAGGTCATCTACCTAATCGAAAAAAGAATGATATTCCCAGACCCTTCTGGTTCCCAGGAACTGTCATTGCCCCAGAAGCTCCACCCTGATACCTACCGTGTAGTGCATGTGTAAGACATCTCCCTTTCTAGACTTGATGGGACAGTGGTCCACGCGTTTCTTCACTCCAATCTGTAGCTTGCGTTTGCCATCTGCCCCCGTGGCTGTGGCCAGGGCACTCAGGCAAATGGACAGTATTGTCAGGACCCAGCTCAGCCTCATGTCTCTGTAGACACAGTCCCCAACCCCAGACCAAGAGGGGAGGGTCATGGAACTCCAGTCAGTATCCAGGAGGATGCCACTCCCATTGTATTTTGCCTGTTCCTGGGGAATCCCACTGTCACCACCCTGTCCCCTGGGCTCTGCGGCCACACTTACCAGTCCCGTGAGAAGGGGGCTTGGCCGAGGACCCCAGCAGCGAGGGGAGGGGGTCAGGGGAGGCCACAGCAGCCAGGGCCCCGCCCCTTTACTCAATACCAGACCTTCCCTTCCTCCCGGTCCCCATCTCCATTCTTCAATTCCCGTTCGCCCCTTTACGCAAAGTCCAAACCCTGTCTGGTTGCCCCGGATTAGTCCCGACCGGAGGACCCCACTCCCGCCACACCCAGCTGCCTCCTGTCCAGCACACCCACACCTCTGCCGCTGCTGCAGGTGGCCGGCCCCGAGGTACCCATACATCTCCGCTAGGCGGCTCTGGGGAGCCCCTGTCCTCCGGAGGTACACCCCATCCCGGGGCCGTGCCTCCTCCGCCAGAGGTGCCCCCCCAGCTCTGAGCTCTCGGGGGCCTCCGGGGCACCCAGACTGGCCCCGAGTCAGCGGGGCGCCGAGTCCGCTCCACCCACACAATCTCTCCAGGGGGAGTTCTAGGTCTAGCGCGACCCCAGGCGCGGCCACCACGGAGACCGCCCCCACGTGGGCGCCCCGGGCCATTACTTGGGCTCAGCTCTTCGCAAGGCTCCTCGGCCCCGGCCTTCAGGGCACGTGGCTCTGCCCCCTGACCTACAGCTCCGCCCTCGGCAATTCTAGGCCCCTTCTCCAGTACAGGAGCTGCGCCACTCACCGGCTGAAGCCCCGCCCCCAACGCCTGGGACCCCACGCCCTCCGTCTCCGAGCCCAAAGCTCCACCTTCCACCTGCTCCGGCTCCTCCTCTAAACGCCAGACCCCGCCCCGCAGTCGTCCTAGCCCCTCTACGAGAGGCTGGGCTCCGCCCTCCACTCGCACCGCCGCTGTTCCGCGTCCCGCCCCGAGTCCCAGGGCTCCGCCCCGTACAGCGTGAGAGCCCGCCCCCTGCGGCATTGCCAGACACTGGACCCCAGCCCCAATTCCCTCGTCCGCTACCCCTTTCTGACACGCGGATTAAGGCCTGATTCGGCCCGGCCTGCCCCAGCCTGCCCTCCTGCACCCGAATCCCCCAGCCCGGGCTGTGGCCCCCCGCTCACCTCCTCACCGCGCCCCCGAAGCCAATCGCACGCGTGCGGTCACCTCTGCGCAGGCGCGTCCTCGTCGCTACAGGGCGGGACACGCTGCCCGCCCTCATTGGACCGTCCGAAACCCGCTGCCTCACTCTTAGGATGGGGCTTCCCCTCTAGCTCCGCCTCCTGAATTACCGCGTGGATAACATCACTTCCGCCGCCCAGGGCACCTGTCGGGTTTGGTAAAAATGGTTTTTGAAAGACAGAAGGCACTTCCGGCCTATGTGATGATTTGGTTAAGCAAGAATGAGTACCTATTCCCAGAGGGGTTCTTGCCAACACTGCGCTGACTTCCGTCGTCATGACCCGCACGCCTTTGGCTAGTTTTTTTGTGAGAAGAACCCAGGGTTCAAAGCGATACCCCTGGTTTAAATCCTTAGGTCTTCCACTTCTAGGCTTCCTGACTGCGTGACCTTGAGCAAATTCGTTCTCCTGGTAGTAGTCTCCCTGACGTCCATCCCTCATGGCCCAGTCGCGTGCGAACCCCTTCCATCTTGTGGTCTGCAGCATCCAGGCTCACCTTTCATTGCTGCACACTGAACAGGCACAGCCTTTGGTGGCCTGGCTGGGTCTGGTCTACCAGTACCCGGTAGACATTTGTCAATCGAAGGACCCTAAAATTCAGAGGAAGCCAAACCTGAGTTAGGGAGTTTGGTGAGTTCATGCCTGTCCCAGGCCTGTTTGCCTTGCTAAGACCACATACTCAAGACCCAAAGATAAAAGCACGTGTGTGACTTAAGGCCAAGGGAAGTATCCTGCACTATGAAGCTTAGTGGGCTCAGAGGTTTTAGCTCTCAGGTTCTAACATCGTGGAGCCAGAACATGATCACCAATATCACCGCCGAGAAGGCTAAACATAATAAAAATGGTGTGATGTCTCACGCCATTGGAGGTGAAAGCAGGAGGATCAGAAGCTCAAGGATATCCCCAGCTACATAAAGATCTCTGAGTCAGGGCTGAAGAGATGGCTCAGAGGTTAAGACCACGGACTGCTCTTCTGGAGGTCCTGAGTTCAATACCCAGCAACCACATGGTGGCTCACAACCATCTGTAATGAGATCTAGTGCCCTCTTCTGGCCTGCAGGCATACATGGAGGCTAAATACTGTGTCAGCCTGGGCTACATGAAACAACATGAGACATTATCTCAACAAAAAAAGTTTAAACATAGTATCAGGGCCGGAGATGTAGCTAAGTTGGTAGTGCTTGCCTAGCCTGCAGGAACAGGTAGGTTTGATTCCCAGCTGTAACCCTGTAGTTCCAGTACATAAGAAGTGAATGTAGGAAGATTAGAAATTTATGTCATCCTTGGCTACATAAAGAGTTTGGGGCCAGCCTGGGCTATGTGAGACTCTCGAGACTCTCGTAAATGGATAAAGTAAGTATGTGGCCATCATCAGGAATTCAGTTTACCCTCCAAGATCATACACTCCACCAGTCCCTTCATTTGGGTGACTGCCTGCCTTCAGTCAAGTCTGCCCCGAACATCTTTTTCTTTTTTTTTTTTTTTTTCCGAACATCTTTTTCGTAGGGCAAAGCCTTGGTGCCTAGGCTGGGTTCCCACTCTATCCAGGACACTGGAGAAGGGTGGACACTTAGCTTGAGTGGGATAGTTAGAAATCTCTGATGAATCCTGGGGTACTAGTGATTGCACAGCTGAAGGAGACTGTATAGGGGTAGGGGTGGGGTGTGGGTGTACTCTTAAAGGAGACCTTCCAGCCAAAAAGGCAGAACTGAGAAATGAAAAGGGCAGCCACAGGGAACAGTATCGTAAAATGCCCAGCGGGGAAAATGGGTGTAACCTCCTACTGTATGAAGAAAGTCATACTTGTCTGGAGCCCAAAGGGTTCTAATACAGCAGTCATGTGTTCTTCCTATGTGAACATGGGTCCCACATTCCTTTCCCTGGCTAGGTTTGTGGTGGTTGTGGCTTTGCCTGGGAACCATTGTTGGGTTCTGGGTCCCCCTGGCACAGAGAGGCAAGCTCAGATGCAGTGGTGCACACTTTCCTGCCCAAGCTGGCCAGCCTACAGAATAGCAAACAGTGACAGAAGCAAGCAGTGATAGTGTCTTCCATCTTTTTTTATCAGGATTGAGGGGGCGGTGTCAGAGTTATTGTAACAGAGCCCAAATCGCACGTTTGCAGAGGCTTAGGGTCTTCATAGTGAGGGGAAGCAGAGCAACCAGAAGATGCTCATTAGCCCAGGGTGGTTAGCTGAGCTAGTACCCTGTTCCCCCTAAGGGGAGATATAGGTCCCTTGCCAACTGTCAGACGGCAGTGCTAGGTGACAAAGGATAGCAGGAGAGCTCTCTAAAGGGTCCATGTCCTGGGGCCGCTTCCTCCCAGTCTGAGTTGGTTCTTCTATGCTCCTGTCTTCTCCCACTAGGATGGGGCCCGTGAAGCAAATGGCCCTGTGGAGTCTGAAAAGCCACTTGTCATTTTCGAGGTTTCCGGCACCTGGGGAGTGGAGGAAGGGATATTAGTGCAGCCTGGAGCTTAACTCCAAGCTCTTCTTTCATATTTATTCATTTTTATTTTTTTTTTAATTTTGTTAAATGGGCTGGGCTGGAGAGCGGGCTCAGTGGTTAAGAGCACTGACTGTTCTTCCAGAGGACTCAGTTCAGTGCCCAGCACCCACACAGTAACTCACAACTGTGTGGAACCAGTTCTAGGGGGCCTGACACCCTCATACAGACATACATGTAGACAAAGCATCAATGAACATAAAAATAGGTAGTTTTTGCCAAGCAGTGGTGGCACATGCCTTTATTTTTTTTTTTTAATATTTATTGTATTATGTATACAATATTCTGTCTGCATGTATGCCTGTAGTCCAGAAGAGGGCACCAGGCTTCATTACAGATGGTTGTGAGCCACCATGTGGTTGCTGGGAATTGAACTCAGGACCTTTGGAAGAGCAAGCAATGCTCTTAACCTCTGAGCCATCTCTCCAGCCCTGGCACATGCCTTTAATCCCAGCACTCCAGAGGCAGAGGCAGGCGGATCTCTGTGAGTTCGAGGCCAGCCTGGTCTACAAGAGCTAGTTCCAGGACAGGAACCAAAAGCTACGGAGAAACCCTGTCTGGAAAATTCAAAAAGAAAA